>NC_058085.1:374319684-374632596 GCF_014858855.1 Bufo gargarizans | reverse complement strand
AAACGGAAGCCTTTAAGAGGCATTCCGTTTTGCTCCGTGCTGCTCCGTCTGTGGGCAAGCATAACGGCTCCGTCTTGTTTCCTGTCTACAGGATTTTTCTTTCCGTCCTGCATAACGGAAACCAGACGGATCCGTTATACTTGCCCACAGACTTCTATTAGGACAGAGAAAAACGGAATGGCTCTTAAAGGCTTCCGTTTTGCATTCCGTCTGGCCATTTAGTTATAAACGGAACCTAAAACGGAATGGCATAACGCTAGTGCGAACCCACCCTAAACAGCAGGACTGCAGTTACATGAAAAATACAAAAACAGGAACATATAACAAAGAAATCAATCTAAATCCATAATTGCATATTTTTTTACCTTTTCAGTGGATATTGTAATATTTTTTCATGCATTTGGGAGCAGCTATTTTAGTGTAAGACACGGACATGTTGTGGTGTTCCTCTCAGCGGTTTTTGTTTTTTTATGTCAAGAAATGCCGCAACTGGATGTTTACTGGGCTCTGCAAGGAATTCTGAAACACACTCTGGCGCTTTTCTCCCCATAGACCCCTATTGGTTTATTATATCTTAAAAATGCATGTGTAATATATGATCTTTGAATCACAAGTTTTTTAAATGTGATAAAGGCACTAAAAACACATGATAAATGCAGGCACTAAAACACTCCATTTTGCCACAATGCTATAAAAATGTTGTGAAAACGGCAGAAAAAAATTGTCATTTAAAAACAAGGCTGGTGTTTTTATATGCATTATTTTCAATGAAAAAAAGTCACAAGAAAGGTTGTGTGAAGAAAGCCAAAAAATAGGGTGGATTAATTATATCAACCTAGATCAACCACACACGTTTTCTGTTCCCTTATAAAAAATATATATTTGATACGCTTTCTTAAATTTGATCAATTGCTACATCTGTTGCCCCTAAGCCTTGCATATAACCTACTTTTAGTAAAACCATGTGATGTTTTACCCAGTGTCGGGTGACACCATTATATCTGACTGGAGAGCGTGTTTTTCGAGCTGTCATGTCTGTCAGCGATACATCTCATGTCATCTCTGTGTCCACTGAGACCAAGCGCTGAGTCTCTAGACGGTTAGTAGTTCTGATAATGGTCTGTATGTGCCGGTGTAGGGGTGATGCTATGTTCACATTAAAGTTTGGATTTCCAGGGTCTGTTTTTGATGTTTGATCAAAACTAAAAAGGAAATGTTGATTGGTATTAATGCGATTCTAAGAACTGATACAAATATTCATTAGGCTACATGCACAGGACCGTATATGTTTTGACGTTCCGTATGGCATCCGTTTTTTTGGCGGATCCGTTTTTTTGGCGGATCCATTGTAATAATGCCTATCCTTGTCCGCAAACTAGAAAAAAATTGGACATGCACAATTTTTTGGTGGAGCAACGGAACGGACATACTGATGCGGACAGCACACAGTGTGCTGCCCGCGTTTTTTGCGGACCCATTGAAATGAATGGGTCCGCATCCTATCCGCAAAAAAAACCGGAGTTGACACGGAAACAAAATACGGTCGTGTGCATGAAGCCTTCTCCTGTATCAGTCAGGATCTGTTTTATTTTAAATATAAATCTAGATCCAAAAAACGGATTGAAAAACTAAACCAAAGAGACGACACTATATATATTAGTTTAGATAACATGGCTCCTTACCATACCACTCCCATTATCAATATGAAGAAAACAAAAGACACGTGTCTGAACATATCCTGAAATGGAAAAAAATGACTTATTGTCATAAAAATTTTTACTTTTTACGTTAAACATGTGTAAGATTTGGTGGTGTCTTTATTGTGCCCTGTTTTGAATTAAAAACCGGTTTTAAATCTTGCAGCTTTTCGCACTGGCCGCTAAGCTTCTGGCTATGTCAGCAATAATTTGGCCTAACTCCCCCATACGCATACGCGTTCGTATGGCACGGACCATGCCCACAACACTCACCCCCATTACAGTTATGGGGGAATTTACTGACTGGCTTTTCATACGCTGGTCCTAATGAAAAATATGCTGGTGTAAGATTCACTAAATTTATTAGGAAAAGTTCAATTGTGTGTGTAAACAGACAAAAAGTCACTAATATTTATATAAAACACAACTTTTTGGTGCCACTATTCTAGACCAGGGGGTTTGTTAAATTCCCCCCAAATGAGCGCTTTTCTGATTTAGGTTCCTTATGTCGAGGAGGCAAAGCAAACAGTAAAGGGAATCTCTAGAGCTGCTGCGGACAGCTCAGATAATATTGCTGTTTCTATAATAATGAAAAGAAACCTATACAAGTGAAAACGGATCAGAGAAAGAGTGTTTCACATCCCGTTTAAGCATTATAATTCCTGTGCCGACTTGTGCGCTTGTGATATAGGGCGCCCAGTTCTTCACATAATAATTTCCCAGCACTCGGCCAGCAAGATATGTCAGACCTTGGAGTATCGTTGTTATAATCCAGGGGTGTTGACATTCAGGAGCAACTGTTATATGAAGCGACCAATGTCAGTCTGACCCTGGTCTAACCCCACGTTGGCACATCTTAGGCATGCTTCATTAGTTCTCATGTAATCAGGATGCCTCTCTAGGATCACAAGGGTCCATGTCATTTTATAAACTTGGCTTTCTTCCCACAAATTCCAGCAAATGGTACTTGGTACCTTGGGAAATTAGCCGGGCTAGCAGCCAGCAGGTGAGCCTGGAGGATTTCTGTAAGTATTCTATTTCAACATTTAAAATTTTTTTTTTTTTACTTCCAACAGATTTTAAATCCACAGCATGACAATTAACATTGCAGGTTTTCACTATGGACTTCGGGGGAGATTTTTTAAACTGGTGTAAAGTAGAACTGGCCTAGTTGCCTATAGCAACCAATCAGATTCCACCTTTCATTTTCCAAAGGAGCTGTGAAAAATTAAAGGTGGAATCTGATTGGTTGCTATGGACAACTAAGCCAGTCCTATTTTTCACTAGTTTGATAAATCTCCTCCTTCATTCTTTGCAATGCATAGCATGAAATCCATGGCAAATCTGCAGCAAAATCTTTAAAATACAGATATTCGTGTAGACATACGTTACCAAAATGAATCAACTGGTTGCCATTTTTTGCACATTTAAGGCCTCATGCACATGAACGTATTCTCTTTCTGTGTCCGTTCCGTATACAGAACCATAAATTTTAATGGGTCTGCAAAAAAAAAAACAGAAGTTACTCCGTGTGCATTCCGTTTCCGTATGTCCGTATTTCCGTTCCGCAAAAATATAGAACATGTCCTATTATTGTCGGCATTACGGACAAGGATAGTACTGTTCTATTAGGGGCCAGCTGTTCCGTTCCGCAAAATACGGAATGCACACGGACGTCATCCTTATTTTTTACGGATCCGTTTTATTGCAGACCACAAAATACAAACAGTCGTGTGCATGAGGCCTAAGTCTGACACTATTCAGTTTGTCAAATTTCACATTGACCAGATTTACAAGTGGAAGATTGTGGGTGTTACAAAGTACATTATGTGTTCCTAATTGACATGCACCCATACAGTATTTTTGAATACATTTATGAATTGGATACCAATGGAAAAAAAATAAAAAGTTATCAAACTGACACAATATAAATATAGTAGAAACGAAAAGAAAGGACACTTGACTTTCTCGGTCGAACGTATGGACAGTAGGAGGCGCACTATCACAACTAGGTAATTTGCAGGTGTGTCAGCGTTCTCCTCGTGCTGCTGATACGCCAGCCGTGCCGCCCGCACCGCTGACACAAGGTTTTTATTAACGATCAAAAAACCTCCGACTTGATAAAGGCGTCAGAAGTACCCCGAAACGCGTTGTCTAATAAATAAACCTAAAAAAGTTGCAAATTACCTAGTTGTTATAGTGCGCCTCCTACTGTCCCTACGTTCGACTAAGTCAAGCGTCCTTTCTTTTCGTTTCTACTGTCTGACCCGAGTGGTGGGGTGGCTCCCACCCAAGGGATTTGGACATATCTGGGCTGCACCAACTGTGAACCATCTACATAAAACCTCCACTGTGGTTGCACCCAATTAGGTGCAACCTGAATAGGTGAGCATACCTAGAAAACTTCTTATAGTGGATTATCCACTTATTTAATATACTCACCCTATGAGCGCCTCTCTCTACCCTCTGGCCATTATTTACAATATAAATATTTCACACTTTTAAAAACATAAAACCATGTACACCAATGTCCATCAACAAATAAATGATCAGGGCACATTTTTATGCTTGAATAGCCTTCTAAACTCTACACGACTTCCACCTAAAACATAAAATGGACCATATATCAGACTATACCACTGGGATTTTAGGAAGTCACTAAAGTTGTATTAGGTGTTGGATTAGAATAGCAGGTCAACACCAAATGGGCCGGTTACATCATATCTGGTGTCACTTATATAACTATATAACTATGTCAAATAAATAAAGTTATGGTCGTCAGTAGGAAAGACACGGAGTGTGAGCCCTAACTGGAACCCTGCCCGCTTTCCCTGCCTACTTGCAATGCAAGCCCTAGGCGGAAAGTCCACAACTGGTCGACATTCCCTACTCTACTAAGGTGCAAGACAGATGAAATGCAGAGACAAAACCACACAAAAACAGAGCCGTACAGGAATAGATCAGAACCAGGAGGACGATACAATACCAAATCGAGAGACAGAGGGTAGTCAAAAGGCCAAGCCGAAATCAGAACCAGACGAAAAAGACAGTATCAAAAACACAAGGCAGAGAGTGGTCAAAAGCCAGCTGAGGTCAATAATATAAGCAATCCAAATGCATAGACAGAACTGGAATCGGGAGCACAGCTGGGGAGTCGCAGACTATCACTGGCACTGGTATAAGGCCAGAAAGGGGTTTAAGTAGAGCACTGAATCCCAGAATTAGAACCTGATAGATCCATGACTCAGCACTCCATTAGTCAGACCACTAGCACGCAGGAATAGATCAGCTGAGCAAACGCACTGCTAGTCTCCTCCAGCACATGCCCACTGTGGGGAGAAAGAGCATTGCAACCTGTTGCTAAGGGCACTGTCGCGTCACTGGGGGTGTGGCTATGGAGCTTGTCATGGGGGGCGTGGCCCGGCAGTGCGTCTCACCTGGCGTCACCGCGCTGAAGCCAGAGACCATAGCGAAGGAGCCCGGAAAGGTAGGTTTATACATGTGTGTGTGTGTGTGTGTGTGTGTGTAAGAAAGACATAGCTGACCAGAAGCGGGTGAGGAAGAAGTAGAACAAAGTAATTACAGGAATGGATGCACTGCAGTACCAAGAGAGACTTAAAGGGGTTCTCTGGGAATTAATAAAATACATTTACTGAAAATACGTAAATATTACTTTATAAGGCTGGGTTCACATCATGTTTTTGTCATACGTTTAACGTATACAAAAAACATTTACCTGCCTATGACAGATGCTATGCAGTGGCACAACTCAGAGCTAAAGAGCTGCCTCATCCTACTCCTCTTTGCTCTGCTTGTCAGGGATTATGATCCTAAATACGGTTGATAAGATCTTCAGCTGAATCTCTGTAGGAATGGAGTCCATGAGGAGAAATGAGGTACAGACAGGACGGACTGCATACGAGTGCTGCTGCTTATTATTCACACCCCTACCCTCCTCTCTGGCCTAAAAGGGTTGTTCAGGATTAAAAGACCATGGCTACTTTTTTCTAGAAACAGCATCTCTCCATGGGTTGTGTCTGGCCTTGCAGCTTAATTACACTGAAGTGAATAGGGATGAGCGGCGATATAATACACAACCTGTGGACAGGTCTGCTGCTGTTTTTGAAAGAAAGTAGCCATGTTTTTCTAATCCTGGACAACTCACTTAAAGTGGTTGTCCTACAAAAAATAATGTACAGTTTTCACTGGATCTGAATACTTTTGTAATTGCATGTAATTAAAAATTTAGCAGAGCCACTGAGTTATTCAATAAAATGTATCTTTATAGCATAGCGCCACCTATTGTTTTTTTTATTTTTTATTTCTTTGTCCTACTCACTGATATGGCTGCACATGCTCAGTTTCATCCTTCAACTGCCTCCAGAGTTGTGATAGGGAGAGCTGAGACATGCCTCCTGAGCTGTGATAGGGAGAGCTGAGACACGCCTCCTGAGCTGTGATCGGGAGAGCTGAGACACGCCCCCTGAGCTGTGATAGGGAGAGCTGAGACACGCCTCCTGATCTGTGATAGGGAGAGCTGAGACACGCCTCCTGATCTGTGATAGGGAGAGCTGAGACACGCCTCCTGAGCTGTGATGGGGAGAGCTGAGACATGCCTCCTGAGCTGTGATAGGGAGAGCTGAGACACGCCTCCTGAGCTGTGATAGGAAGAGCTGAGACACGCCTCCTGAGCTGTGATAGGGAGAGCTGAGACACGCCTCCTGAGCTGTGATAGGGAGAGCTGAGACGCTCCCCTTGAGCTTTCAGCTTGATATAAATCTAGCAATAAATGTGAAGCAGAGCAATAAATGTGAAGATCTCTGGATCCATGTGAGGTAAAGGGCTGGTTCTAGGGCTATGATGTCTGATTTTCATTTTTTACATTAGTCATGGGATAACCCCTTTAAAGTAGGACTAATAGAAACTAATTGAATTTTTATTCTCTGACCTGTTAAAAAGGTACATTATGAAGACTGTAGTGGAGGCAATCTCATTACCAGAGTCTATATTTGTGAGTTATACCCTCCCTTCTGATCCTCAGCTGTGTCATGTGACAGACACTCAGATCTCCAAATGACACAGGACAGGAAGCCAGTTATTTCTCTATTCATTCCTATGAGGCCAACATTGAGGCTCCCATAGGAATACATAGAGAAACTGGTGTCCTGATCACACATAAGATGCTGTTTTATTTTGAAAGTCAGAGTGCTGGTCACATGACACAGCTGAGGATCAGAAGGGAGGTGATAACTCATATATACAGTCACTGGTAAGAAGATTACCTTCACTACAGATTACATCATGTACCTTTCTAACAGGTGACAGAATAAACATTTTTGTGGTAGTGCTTCTCCAATGATTATTGCAAAACAACTGAGCTTTACTGATAATGCAGCAGCCAATGGGCACATGGTTTTGAAGTTAAAATCTCAGTTTTACCTGAACTATTGTCCCTTTATTGGACGTTGAGGTGAGAGCAAATTTGGAAGCGTCACCATCTCAACCCTATTTCAGCTTTATCTAAAATAGAAACTTCCAATCACCACCTGCCGATGAGATGTCCCAAATTTAGTCTTCTATATAAATGTCATATTTGGCTGTTTTGCCATCCAAATTAATGTAAACTTGTGTATTTTTTAATTTCTCTCTGCAGGACTGGGACCTGCACATTAAGGGCAGGATGCATATTCAGAATGTGATGGGTTACTCTGAAAGGTAGGCGTGCAAACGATGTAGGTCATATCCTAGAAATGCCATTACAAAGCTAACTGGAGTCTTCTCTTATTTTTTTTAGCGCTGGTATAAACTGTGCTCCGAGCTCTTCCGATGGGGTATTACCCGCTTCTCTAAATCCAGACTTTCACAACATGAATAACGAAGGTGAGAGACACTCTGTCCTAGAAGCAGGGTAATCTATTACTTGACAAAGTTTGACACTTGGCTCAGAAATGCATCCAAGTGTATTAAACATGAACGCCAGATCAGACTGTAACACATGGCAAAACTATTTAACCTTATCAAATATTTCGGTGTGAGCCCAGCTCTCCAGACTACATAAACATAAGAGGTTGGCAGTATCTGCCCTTACCAGAGATTATTCATCTGGTTCAAGCTACAAGGAAATTACATTGAGCGTGACTCAATAACCTTGACCAGAGAGTAACCTCAGGTACTGAATATTGATAACCGAGTATAGTGAAGATGAGCAAGTGAGAATATGAATCCTATACATCATCCAGAAGGATTGTTACAGTATATCATGCTTCTCTATAGGTGACGCCACACATCAACAGCTTTCCCTAATATATTCATATTCTCAGAGTTGCACCATTTACAAGTAAGAGTCCACCTGACCGTGGAGAGTTCAGATTGTATAATTTGCCTATGCAAATCCTTGCACTGAAGCATTATACTATAATAAAAATCTAATAGGGAATTGCTGTTTTTGCAGTTCCCTAATAAATGAATACAATAAATAGACATCATTACTTAAGCAACTACTTCCAAAAAGGAAAGAGAGGTTATAGTTAAAGGGGTTTCTGAGACTTTTATACTGATAACTTATCCTTTCTATAGGTCGTCAGTGTCTGATCGGTGGGGGTCCAATATCCGACACCCCACTGATCAGCTGTTTGACAAGGCACTGGCAATTTCAGTAGCACTGCTGCCTTCTCTCAGCTCACCAAGCACAACGCAGGTCACATCAATGGGGCTGAGCTTTGCCTAAGCCATTTGACTGATGACCGTTGGTGCCTTATCAAACAGCTGATCAGCGATGTTGGACCCCCACAGATCAGATACTGATGACCTATCCAGAAGACAGATCATCAGTATAAAAGTCTCAGAAAACCCCTTTAAAGTATATATATTGTAGGAAGGCACAAGGGACCATCGTTGATGGTGGATATGTGTCACCAAGGTTCCTGGCCTCGATAAAGCAAGAACCAGTATTTCAGGTGTCAGCAGCAGTAGGTGGTTGACACTTTATTAATTAATATAGCTGTGAATAGCTGATTTAGGACGGCTCTTACTGGGAGTAGTCATAGTGCTGAGTGGGCCGGGTCTTGACTGGCCTTGACTGTGTGGGCCGGGTCTTGACTGGCCTACAAAAAACAGGCAGCAGTGTCAGGTGGGGGTGATGACTTCTCTGACAGTCTGAGCTGGAGTTGCTGTGCCTGAAAGACTGAGGACAAAGCGAGGTCCACATACACCCCGTGGGGTGACTGTACTGTGCAAAACCATAGCTGTGTGATTCTATAGATACGGGACTTTATTGTTTCTTTAACGCTGGCTGGAGCAAGCCTGTCACTGCCGATTACTGCCTGAATGTTTTATCAAGAATAAAAGACAACCGTTGCTTTGCTTTCACCGCTAAAAAGGCTGCTGCTGTGTTCTTATCTGAAGGCTACCATTGGAGCAGATCCCTACTATCTATATATATCTATATATATATATACAGTACAGACGAAAAGTTTGGACACACCTTCTCATTCAAAGAGTTTTCTTTATTTTCATGACTATGAAAATTGTAGATTCACACTGAAGGCATCAAAACTATGAATTAACACATGTGGAATTATATGCATAACAAAAAAGTGTGAAACAAAAAATATGTCATATTCTAGGTTCTTCAAAGTAGCCACCTTTTGCTTTGATTACTGCTTTGCACACTCTTGGCATTCTCTTGATGAGCTTCAAGAGGTAGTCACCTGAAATGGTCTTCACTTCACAGGTGTGCCCTGTCAGGTTTAATAAGTGGGATTTCTTGCCTTATAAATGGGGTTGGGACCATCAGTTGCGTTGTGGAGAAGTCAGGTGGATACACAGCTGATAGTCCTACTAAATAGACTGTTAGAATTTGTATTATGGCAAGAAAAAAGCAGCTAAGTAAAGAAAAACAAGTGGCCATCATTACTTTAAGAAATGAAGGTCAGTCAGTCCGAAAAATTGGGAAAACTTTGAAAGTGTCCCCAAGTGCAGTCACAAAAACCATCAAGCGCTACAAAGAAACTGGCTCACATGCGGACCGCCCCAGGAAAGGAAGACCAAGAGTCAACTCTGCTGCGTAGGATAAGTTCATCCGAGTCACCAGCCTCAGAAATCGCTGAGAACACACATCTCTAGAACAACTGTTAAGAGGAGACTGTGTGAATCAGGCCTTCATGGTAGAATATCTACTAGGAAACCACTGCTAAGGACAGGCAACAAGCAGAAGAGACTTGTTTGGGCTAAAGAACACAAGGAATGGACATTAGACCAGTGGAAATCTGTGCTTTGGTCTGATGAGTCCAAATTTGAGATCTTTGGTTCCAACCACCGTGTCTTTGTGCGACACAGAAAAGGTGAACGGATGGACTCTACATGCCTGGTTCCCACCATGAAGCATGGAGGAGGAGGTGTGATGGTGTGGGGGTGCTTTGCTGGTGACACTGTTGGGGATTTATTCAAAATTGAAGGCATACTAAACCAGCATGGCTACCACAGCATCTTGCAGCAGCATGCTATTCCATACGGTTTGCGTTTAGTTGGACCATCATTTATTTTTCAACAGGACAATGACCCCAAACACACCTCCAGGCTGTGTAAGGGCTATTTGACCATGAAGGAGAGTGATGGGGTGCTGCGCCAGATGACCTGGCCTCCACAGTCACCGGACCTGAACCCAATCGAGATGGTTTGGGGTGAGCTGGACCGCAGAGTAAAGGCAAAAGGGCCAACAAGTGCTAAGCATCTCTGGGAACTCCTTCAAGACTGTTGGAAGACCATTTCAGGTGAATACCTCTTGAAGCTCATCAAGAGAATGCCAAGAGTGTGCAAAGCAGTAATCAAAGCAAAAGGTGGCTACTTTGAAGAACCTAGAATATGACATATTTTCAGTTGTTTCACACTTTTTTGTTATGTATATAATTCCACATGTGTTAATTCATAGTTTTGATGCCTTCAGTGTGAATCTACAATTTTCATAGTCAAGAAAATAAAGAAAACTCTTTGAATGAGAAGGTGTGTCCAAACTTTTGGTCTGTACTATATATCTCCATAAAGAGGTAGCAACTTCATTTTTCTCATACAGACCTCCAGATCCTCCTATTCCCTTCAAACAGCCAAAGGACAATATTATAACATTTTGTGCACCTGAACCTACCACATAAAAAATCATCCTTGTTGAGCTCCCCCTAGTGGTTGTATCAGGGGACCTGGAGCTCTGTATTGGAAAAACCCTAACCTTTGAAAAGATATGTGTCACAGTCCATCAGGTGACTGATGTCAGAAAATCAAGAAGATTGGCATGGAGGAATCTAACAGCCTCCTTGATTTCTCTTGATTCAGTGTTGATAGGGTTAATGGCTACTTCCCTTTTCTCAGCTGTTGCTCAGTGGTCATCACTTCTACTCTTTATAGTCTCTCCCCACCCTTCTGACTATACGGTTGATAGCTTCATTTGGGTTTGGCTGAGCTTGTGTAAGATCCTCTTTGGTGTTCCTGTTCTTCCATCTGTACAGAAGTTAAGTGTCGCGCTTGTTTGTATTTGTTATATTCCCTGTTGTTGTATCTGGGCCTGAGACAGACTTCTATTCATCCATCCGGGGAGGAATGGGTTGTCTCTAGTCCTATACTTATTCCAGGGCCTTATAGGGAAATCAGGGCCTAGGTATCCTGCTTATGAATATTCCTACCTTCAAGGTCTATTCATATTGATAGGTAGTCAGGGCCCGGATTAGGGTTGTCTAGGAGGTGACCTGTTTCTTTGCTAGTTTCCAGGTCCAGTTACTGTTCCCTTTCCCTCCTGTGTTCAGTGTGGAGTCCCCCCCACACACACACTGATCGTGACAATATGAGATTAATCAGCACAGGGATTTTGAGACCGAAAAAGTCAAAGCTTGCCACACACCCCTAGAACCAGGATCTCAGTCTGTAAACAGTATTATACACCTGCTGAGACCTCTAATAATACCCCGATGCAATATCCACTTGCAACTAGAGAAGGAAAACTGCAATGGAATGAAATGTATAGAGCAATAGATAGCTTTACTTCAATGTTTGATCCATTTTTGCATTTGTCAGGATTGTACCATAAGTAGAACGTGTGGTAAATTTTCTAATTTTAAATGTTTGGGCTTATTCGCACATGTTTTTGTTAACTAAAATTGCAACAAAAAAGCATTTTCACCAAAAGTTGTGAATATACCTTCATTTATAGCTATAATTTTCATTTGCCTAGGCTTTGCATCGGACATTGATCATCTCTATGTCCCTGCTGCACCAGCTGCCTCATTCCTCCCATCTGGAGCTCCCTTCTCTGGACCACCCATTGGTGCAAAGGTAAAGTAATTAGTCTGCTACATTAGCTGCCTGGGTGGTGAATGTTCTCAGTGCTTCTGTGTGACTTCCACACGTGTTTTACAAATTTGGGATTATTTACAAAAGGGTAGAATAATGCAGCAGCCATGGTATGACTGCTGGTCTGTCCAGGATAACAGGTGTCCCCAGAAAGGAACTTGCACAACTGCTGCAGTCCAGACTTGTAAACTGTCTGCAAAAAGAAGGCTTATAAATAGTGTTGAGCGAACTTGTGGTTTAAGTTCGGCATCTAAAGTTCGGCTTCGGGTTATCGAAGAATCCCGATATGGATTCCGAATTCCATTGTGGTCTGTAGTAGCAGAATCCATAACGCGATTCTTCGATAACCCGAACTTTAGACGCCGAACTTAAAACACAAGTTCGCTCAACACTACTCATAAACCAACACGTTTCTGTGCTTATCTGACACCTAAATTAAAACTTATTTGTACATCACTGCTCATATTTCTACATTTTCTAAGATCAATATATGTGTTTTTATACCTGGAAAGGTATTGAGAAGGTTGAGTTGTGGGTGGGTTTGCCTAATTAGCAATTAATTAGGTGCTGAATTGAGAGCCCAGTAGCTCCTGATAGCAGGTTAATAAAGGGGTTATACATTTGCTTTACAGCTTATGGCTGGTTTAGGGTACCTTTCACACTCACATTTGGTGCGGATCCGTCATGGATCTGCACAGACGGATCCATTCAGATAATACAAACGTCTGCATCTGTTCAGAATGATCCGTTTGTATTATGTTTAACATAGCCAAAACGGATACGTCTTGAACACCATTGAAAGTCAATGGGGGGGCGGATCCGTTTTCTATTGTGCCAGATTGTGTCATAGAAAACAGATCCGTCCTGGCACACAATGTAAGTCAATGGGGACGGATCCATTTTCTATGACACAATCTGGCACAATAGAAAACGGATCCGGCCCCCATTGACTTTCAATGGTATTCAAGACGGATCCGTCTTGGGCTATGTTAAAGATAATACAAACTGATCCATTCTGAACGGATGCAGAAGGTTGTATTATCTGAATGGATCCGTCTGTGCAGATCCATGACGGACCCGCACCAAACGAGAGTGTGAAAAGTAGCCTAAACCAGCCATAAGCTGTAAAGCAAATATATAACCCCTTTATTAACCTGCTATCTATTCTTATGTCTCTATGTTGTGCCGTTCCTTTATTATTTCTACTAGAAGTTATGAATGAATTGCTAGCAGTCTGCAGTAAGGGTACAGAGGGGTAGTAACAAGTCGGGGGGGGGGTCCTTGCACAGTCTGACAATTGCAGCATTGATTGGATAGAGTGAGTCTGTGCAGGCACACCCGCCCAACTGGTGACCTCCCCTCTGTACCCTTACTGCAGACTGCTAGCAATTCATTCATAACTTCTAGTAGAAATAATAAAGGAACGGCACAACATACAGACATAAGAATAGATGCTCCAGCATTGTTATTACATGGGGAATGCATGACGCTATTAAACAGGCATGTCAGGAGCGGGGAGAGGTCCTCTTTACCAAAATGTATGAATCTGTCTGCAATTTTGCATACTATAAGGATATAGAATATATTCCCCCAACATTTCAGCTCTTTGTTAGAGCTCATGCACACGAACATATTTTCTTTCCGTGTCCATTCTGTTTTTCTGTGGACTGTATACGAAAGCATTCATTTCAATAGGTCCGCCCAAAAAAACGGAAGTTACTCCGTGTGCATTCCGTTTGTCCGTATTTCCGTTCTGCAAAAAAATAGAACATGTCCTATTATTGTCCACATTACGGACAAGGATAGTACTGTTCTATTAGGGGCCAGCAAAATACAGAATGCACACGGACGTCATCCGTATTTTTTGCAGATCAGTTTTTTGGGGACCGCAAACTACATACGGTCGTGTGCATGAGGCCTTAGTCAGAAAATGAACTTTTTGAAGAACCCTCATATTTACCGCTGCAAACCTATACCGCAGTGTGATAAAGGCAATTTACTGCACATTTGCAGGAAACAACCCGCTCAATTCAGATAACCCTGGTATTTTTAAATGATACAATCACTTTAACCTCTTAAGAACACAGGGCGTAGCTGTACCTGTAGTGCGGCGGTGATCGGAACAAGGTGCCTGCTCAAATCATTGAGCAGGCACCTTGGGTCAATGCCGAGGGGGGTCCTGTGACCCCCCCGTATCGGCGATCATGGCAGATTAACCCCTTCTATGCCGCTACCGGCATAGAATTAATAAAGTAATAAAATGTATAAAGTAAAAGAAAAAAAACATGCCCCTTTCCCCTTATTTTATAATAAAAAACAAAAAAAACACATATTAGGTATTTAGGTATCGCCGCGTCTGTAATGATCGGCTCTATAAATATATCACATGATCTGTCCTGTCGGATAAATACCATAAAAAAAAAAATTCTAACCGTCACCCGATCCCGCAAAAAATGAGCCCCTACCTAAGCCAATCGCCCAAAAAATTAAAAAACTATGGCTCAAAAATGCTGGTATTGTGTAAAACTTAAGTAAATAAAAAAAAGTATACATAGGTATCGCCGCGTCTGTAAGAACCTCTATAAACATCTATTAAAATATCACATGACCTAACCCCTCAGGTGAAAGCCATTTTTTGTCACCTTACATCACAAAAAGTGTAATAACAAGCGATCAAAAAGTCATACGCACCCCTAAATAGTGCCAATCAAACCATCATCTCATCCTGCAAAAAATTAGACATATTAGGTATCGCCGCGTCCGTAAGAACCTGCTGTATAAAAATATCACATGACCTAACCCCTCAGATGAACGCCGTAAAAAAAAAAAAACGGTGTAAAGAAAGCTATTTTTGGTCATTTTACATCACAAAAAGTGTTATAGCAAGCGATTAAAAAGTCATGCGTACCCCAAAATAGTGCCAATCAAATCGTCATCTCATCCCGCAAAAATCATACCCTACCCAAGATAATCGCCCAAAAACAGAAAAAACTATGCCTCTCAGACTATAGAGACACTAAAACATGATTTTTTATGGTTTAAAAAATGAAATCATTATGTAAAACTTACATTAAAAAAAAGTAGACGTATTAGGTATTGCCACGTCTGTAATAACCTGCTCTATAAAATATCACATGACCTAACCCCTCAGGTGAATACTGTAAAAAATAAAAACGGTGTAAAAAAAGCAATTTTTTGTCACGTTACATCACAAAAAGTGTGATAGCAAGCGATCAAAAAGTCATACGTACCCCAAAATAGTGCCAATCAAACTCTCATCTCATTCAGAAAAAAATTAGCCTCTACAGAAGACAGTCGCCCCAAAAAATAAATAAAACTATGGCTTTCAGAATATGGAGACACTAAAGAATATTTTTTTTTAAAATGCTTTGTCATGTAAAACTAAAGCAAATAACCAGAAAAAGTTGTCATATTTGGTATGGTCGCATCCGTGACAACCTGCTCTATAAAAATATCACATAATCTAACCTGTCAGATGAATGTCGTAAATAACAAAAAATAAAAACGGTGCCAAAACAGCTATTTCTTGTTACCTTGCCTCACAAAAAGTGTAATCGAAAATCATATGTACCCTAAAATAGTACCAACAAAACTGCCACCCTATCCCGTAGTTTCCGAAATGGGGTCACTTTTTTGGAGTTTCTACTCTAGGGGTGCATCAGGGGGGCTTTAAATGGGACATGGTGTCAAAAAACCAGTACAGCAAAATCTGCCTTCCAAAAACCGTATGGCGTTCCTTTCCTTCTGCGCCCTGCCATGTGCCCGTACAGCAGTTTACGACCACATATGGGGTGTTGATGTAAACTACAGAATCAGGGCCATAAATATTAAGTTTTGTTTGACTGTTAACCCTTGCTTTGTAACTGGAAAAAATTGATTCAAATGAAAAATCGGCCAAAAAAGTTAAATTTAGAAATTTTATCTCTATTTTCCATTAACTCTTGTGGAACACCTAAAGGGTTAACAAAGTTTATAAAATCAGTTTTGAATACCTTGAGGGGTGTAGTTTGTAAAATGGGGTCATTTTCGGGTGGTTTCTATTATGTAAGCCTCACAAAGTGACTTCAGACACTGGTCCTGAAAAAGTGGGTTTTAGAAAATCTGAAAAATTTCAAGATTTGCTTCTAAACTTCTAAGCCTTGTAATATCCCCAAAAAATTTAATGTCATTCCCAAAATGATCCAAACATGAAGCAAACATATGGGGAATGTAAAATAATAACTATTTTTGGAGGTATTACTATCTATTATAAAGTAATATTATAATTGTAATGAAGTACAATATGTGCCGAAAAAACTATCTCAGAACGGCCTGGATAAGTAAAAGCGTTTTAAAGTTATTCACACATAAAGTGACACTGGTCAGATTTGCAAAAAATGGCCTGGTCCTTAAGGTGAAATATGGCCGTGTCCCTAAGGGGTTAACGAGCATCTGTCAGCATGCTCAACCCTATTTAACCAGGCATATTGCCAGATAGGGTTGATTATGCTGAGTAAAATTATAACTTTTTTCAGTAGGATGAACTGCTTCATTTTTATTTTTATGCAAATTAGGAACTTTGAGCACCAAAGTGCTGGCCGGCGGTCTTGGAGCACCGCTAACACAACGCCCCTGTGCTCTGTACACTGCCCCCTCCCCTTAGATTGACAGGGCTAGACATCTCATCTAGCCCTGTGTTCTTGCGCCTCTCACAATTCAGTGGATCTGATGAGCTCGGAAAGCAGCATCAGATCCACTGAGCAAGCGCCGAGTCACTGAGCTGACTTGCCACAGGCACAAGAACATAGGACAAGATGAGATGTCTAGCCCTGTGAATCAAAAAGGAGGCCTCCGGCCAGCCCTTTGGCACATGACATTCTCAATGTGCATAAATATAAAAACTAAGATATCGCTGAAGCAGTTCACCCTACAGAAAAAAGAAAGGTATAATTTTACTGAACATGATCAACCCTACCTGGCAATATGCCTGTTTTAATAGGGTTGATCATGCTGACAGATTCTCTTTAAAGTTTGGTTTTCACTTGCTAAACAAATAATGGCCATTACATTTTTGAACACAGTTAGTGTAACATGACGATACATATATAATGGATGAGAAATATGAAGCGATAATGAGACTTGCGTGTTGATATCATTTACTGCCTTTTAGGTATTTTAGGAAGTGTGGGATGTAGAGTCGCACAGAGCATGACTTTTAATAAGAAACATAGACATTACTATTCCAGCCAAGACAGTGGCAAGCCTTCTACTTCCCTCTAAGCCTGGTGCTAAGACCATGTGAAGTTCAGCCGAGGGCGGTGCTGAATGTTTGCACAGATGTCAGGATACCTGTCAGCACTGAGGAGTACAGTAAGGTGGACGGGCGACCCCCACATCCCGCTCACACAGGACCAGTCGGATATTCTGGGATTTACTCACATTTAATATAATAGTTTCCTGAACAGCAACCAAGAAACAATAGAGGCTCAATGACATGGACTTAACTAACCCAGAAATGTAACTTTCTGGATCAACTTTCTAATAAACTTTGTGCTTCAGTTACTCACAGATGTCAAGATCTTTGCTAGCTGTCAGTGAATGGGAGCATTCTTGTTTACATCCACAGCTTGAAAACCTGTGCAGACCTAACACATCTCACAGCTGAGGATTTGCTCTATTTATACCCAGTCTAGACAATCCTCTGGAATCCAGGCTGACATATTTTACCTGCACTGACAGACTGTAGTAAGCTTTCAGAACAAGAGAAAGATTTGTGTTGCTGATGTACTTAAAGGGGTATTCCCATCTCGGACATTGGGAGCATATCGCTAAGATATGCCCCCAATGTCTGATATAGGTGGCGGTCCCACACTGACAGCCGCTTCAGACCTGAGCGTACTGACCTGAGCGCTGTGTATGCGCGATTCTCCGGCGTCTCACATACGCGGCTCCGGTAGTATGCGAACGCCCATTGATGCGCGTTCCCTGAAGTCTATGTATGGGAACGCGCGACAAGAAGCTCCTGTACTTCTTGGGGCGTCGGGCGTTTTACAGCGCGATCGTACGCGCTGTAAAACGCTCAGGTGAGAACCATTCCCATAGGGAATCATTGGTTCTTGCCTGTTGAGCGTTTTATAGCGCGCAGGAACGCGCTGTAAAACGCTCAGGTCTGAACCCAGCCTGATACTTATAACAGTGCCCACAAAGTGCCGGAGGGCCCATCACACATGCGCGGCCGCCCTCCATCCTAGCCATATGCCATACCCAGAGGTCGCACTACGTTTTTTCCAGAAGAGTCAAAATACTCCTCTTACCATTTCTGAGGAGTATTTTTACCCGAGGATTAGTACACGCGGTAACACAAATACATAATACATAGGACTACACTTGCCCACATCTGCGTTTGGAGCCTCTGTTGCAGATTCTGTCAAAACGACCGGACAAAAAAGCCTTACAGGGAGCACTTTGTTGTCTGGTAAAAAGAGAGGATCCCGAATGTAAACTGAATGGACTCCATCATAGTCAGCGGAGACTGTTCAGCTTCTCCCCATAAGTTAGGCCGGGTTCACATCACATCACATTTTGATCATACATTTAATGTACACAAAAAAATAATAATTATATACGTTAAAAGAAGCCACAGACAGACGCCATACCGTGGCATCCGTCACCATTGTAGAAAAATAAGTATATGTTAGCCTACATGTTTTTTTCTGTTGGACTTTGCAGGATAGAAAAACGTGGTACACTACGCTTTCCCATCCTGCTGTTACAATGGAACTCTATGGTGACGGATGCCACAGTATGGCATCTGTCTGAGGAGTCTGTTGATGTGTGCGTTTTTTGTGTACGTTGAACGTATGACAAATATCCAGCCTTACGTGCCCGATCCAGCATTTTAGTTAATTTTGTTGCTCTTCTCAAGTAACGGAGCAGAAACAACAGAAATAATTACTGGCAGTGTGAACGTGGCCTAAGAGGTGGGGATTTATGCAGGGAACCATTACTGGTCTAAAGAACATCAGGCAATTATAGCCGTGATAAAGTCTAGTCCATATAACAGATCCTCCCTGTACTTTATCACTTGGCTATAATATCCTGCTGTGCATTCACTACACAGTGCACTACATACATCAGTGTGAGATTTCCGTGGTGCAGTGTGTGATGTATGTGGTGCAGTGATGATCACACACTGCACCACACTGCTGTCACCTTGCTGTCACCTTGAAGTCCGGGGCTTTGCTATTGGTTATTTCAGGCAGCATCACTGCGCTGCTCGTGCCGTTCACTGAGCGCTCTGCGCTGATGAATTTCATGGAAAAGTCTAAGGCCTCTTTCACACGGGCGTCAGTTTTTTTGCCCGGATAAGAGCCGGGTGCGTTGCGGGAAAATGCGCGATTTTCCCGCACGAGTGCAAAACATTGTCATGCGTTGCACTCGCGTGAGAAAAATCGCGCATGTTTGGTACCCAAACCCGAACTTCTTCACAGAAGTTCGGGCTTGGGATTGATGTTCTGAAGATTGTATTATTTTCCCTTATAACATGGTTATAAGGGAAAATAATAGCATTCTGACTACAGAATGCATATTATAATAGTGCTGGAAGGGTTAAAAAAATAAAAAAGTTAACTCACCTTCTCCTCTTGTTCGCGTAGTTCCCGGTCTGTTCTTTGCTAGCTGTGGGCTTGGGCTGAATGACCTGTGGTGACGTCAGATCACATGCTCCAATCACATGGTCCATCACCATGGTGATGGAGCATGTGATCTGACATCACCACAGGTCCTTTAGCCCAAGCCCACAGCTAGCAAAGAACAGACCGGGAACTACTCGAACAAGAGGATAAGGTGAGTTAACTTTTTTATTTTTTTTAACCCTTCCAGCACTATTATACTATGCATTCTGTAGTCAGAATGCTATTATTTTCCCTTATAACCATGTTATAAGGGAAAATAATACAGTGAATAGACTGTCACCTAGAACCCATGCGTGAAAATCGCACCACATCCGCACTTGCTTGCGGATGCTTGCGATTTTCACGCAACCCCATTCACTTCTATGGGGCCTGCGTTGCGTGGATTATCGCACCGCAACGCACAAAGAGGAGCATGCTGCGATTTTCACGCAACGCATAAGTGATGCGTGAAAATCACCGCTCATGTGAACAGCCCCATAGAAATGAATGGGTCAGGATTCAGTGCGGGTGCAATGCGTTCAACTCACGCATCGCACCCGCGCGGAATACTCGCTCGTGTGAAAGGGGCCTAAGGCTTATTGGTACGCTCTAGACTTTTTCCAGGGAGTAAAATGGCCTTAACAGGCATCTATGACACTTGTACCGGTGTTATTGTGACCTATGGCCATACCCCTTAACTGGCAACCGATTGCACAACTTAATAATGCCAATTATGATGCAATATCTGGAGACCACCAGTTCCTGCAAAGTTATTGGTTGAGAAAAAGACAAAATCACAAAACGAGCTCCCTAAAAGAAAATAGGGGTTTAGACAAACAGCATAAAAATGTGTAACTACTGGAGGAAAAAAGTGTAGCAACACATGGGGTAACTGCAATATATAGCAAGTGAGAATGGAGGTGCTCATCTTTCCTTGTTGTGATAAGGTTCAAAAACTTTAAAACAGTGTGAATATGTCCAACTGTGAGGAAAGCCGGGGGTGCTACAGACCATAAGCGCTGCTGTGTTAGAGAAGAATAAGTCTTTATTGGAAATAAAAAGTCCATAGAAATATTAGGTTTCGGGCATCTGTGCATTCTTCAAACAGGACGGCTGAAGAAGGGGCAAGTGACAGAAACATGCTATCCTGATGGACTTTTGCTCTTCAATAGACCTCACTCTTCTCTAACACGACAGCACTAGTGCCCCGTATTCTCTGAATTGTTCATATAAAATCTGGACCCTGTTTCTGCAGAGCCAGGACATTATCGGCAGTCAGTGCTAGGCTGCTATAGAGTTGTGCATGGCTGCACAGGAGCTGTCTGCTGCAGTCAATACAAGCAAAAAAGAACCTTAAGGATGTCTGGTCAAAATTTTATTTACCGCAACACTTTGATCACAAGACCGAAATGACTTGTGTGGCAATATTCACTTCCAAATCCGGCATGCGGTGCTGTACTGGACACAGGAGATAGACTTGGCCTTTGCTTTAATCATAAACAAACTGGTCAGGTTTCTCGAATAGTCTGGCCATGTATTCTATAAATAGGGAGGTCGCTGTACACAGGGCACATGCTGGGTACTGCCCTGCACCGTCTGCAGTGCTCTTTGGTTTTTGTGATTTTTACCGCCAAGGATGCAGCTTTCGTTTTAAAGAGGACCTGAAGCTATAAGCTACTTTCCCTGTGTAATGTCTGCATCAGGCCTTAGCTGTTGTTGTGGCCGATACACAAGGGGACAAAAGACATCCATACTGGGCACTGAAAACTAGTGACTAAAGCAGTATCACGCAGCTTCTAACTTTCCAAACTTCAAATGACAAAATAAATGGGGGAATATGGAATAAATGCAAATACCGACATAAAACGTATATCGCCTGATCTATTAACCAATGATACGACAGGAGGACGTTCACCCCTTTGTCACATCACTAACAATCTGAAGCTGGAAGAGATCTCTTAAATCCCCTCTCCAGAGAGAAGTGGATGTGTTGTCCCCGGCCTCTCCCGTCATTCTGCAGGTGCTAAGCTCTCTATCCACTCTAGGAAAGTTGTAACGGGAGAGCTTTGCACTGTCCTGTCAGCCATCCAGCATTATTTCGCTTCCATTTATACATTTAGAAGTGGCTGCTAACATTGAATAAACAGAGTGATGAGAACAGAAGTAAAACTGATAATGAGAGTCCCTCTGTGAAAATTATTCTGCGTTGTTTACTTAGTAAACAGTTAGTAATAATGGGTATTTTTATATATATTAATCCTGATGTGGTGTTTTCTTAGTTCACACAGAGGAAATCTTCAGCTGGCCGGGTGGTTCATATTTGCAATCTCCCTGAAGGAATCTGCAATGAGACCGACGTCGTTAACCTTGGTCTGCCATTTGGGAAGGTCACCAACTACATTTTCATGAAATCAACAAATCAGGTAATTTTAGGCGGTTGCTATTAATATTAACAGTATTTAATCTTAATATGTTTCATTAGAATATATTATTACTATTTGATTGGTGGATGTCTGACTGCCAAGACCCCCAACAACTGTCAGTATTAATGGGGTATTCTTATGTTGGACATGCAAGTGTGCTCAGCTGTTCTCAGAGCTGCCATACAAGTGGAAGGAGAAGTCGTGGGACGGCGGTGAGGAAACCCTCATTCTGGGGAGGGGGGGCATTATCCATCAGTCATTTCTGGCATCTACAAGCTCCATTCACTGATTAAACATCATAACATTTAATTTAATTGCTTTTCACTATTATCACAGTACCTGGAGACGTTACATCTGCAGTATTGTTACTCGCTCCAGTGCTATTATCTACGGTATATATTTGTATGATGGATACTAAGAAGACACTTTTTCTGAATATATGTGCAGGCGTTTCTAGAAATGGCATTCACTGAGGCAGCTGAGGCGATGGTTCAATACTACAAGGAGAAACCAGCAATGATGAATGATGAAAAATTACTGATCCGCATGTCAAAGAGATACATAGAGCTGCAGCTGAAGGTAATGCATTACATAGTCACCGGAGAGAATGGTCTGTGTCTTGTATTTTTACTGATACTGGTCCCAGTCACGTTAAAGGGCCAGTCCCACACTGACAGTCTTACCTTACCACACAGACTTTTTACCTCATTGTACCAATAGAGTGAGCAATAGAAGTCATACTCACAAGTTGCTGGTACAAAACTTTTTGTTTATTTTTATTTCTTTAATTCATTTCAGTATAAAATGGTACAGCATGCATGAGTAAGGGGGCATGTTCTCCGGAAACGCTGCGTGGAGGGGAGGAGGTGTGAACGATGTCTGTCCATTTTATACTGGAATTAATTAAAGAAATAAAAAGAATCAAAAGGTTTTTTACCAGCAACTCGTGAGTATGACGTCTATTGTTCACTCTATTGGTACAATGAGACAAGTCTGCATGTTTGAAAGACGGTCAGTGCTGGGTTGAGCAGAGCTCCCAATCTGGACTTGCATTTGCTACAGGTAGCTGAACATTTGTGGCATATCAGTAGGCCCCGAAGTGCACAGCCACCCCGCCATAGGACTGAGAATAGCACCATTCACAAAGTGCTCTCTGATCATGGCAGGCCTCATTCTTAAGATGGTGGGACCCGCACCTATCAAGCATTTATGGTATATCCTAGTGATATGTTCCAAATGGGAATACCCTTTAAATTTCACTACTTTATAGTAATACAACCTAGAAAAACAACGTCATTCAGGAGCCGGGTGGGTTTGCAGTGGACATTGGAGCTACAGACGTGGACAAAATTGTTGGTACCCTTTGGTCAATGAAAGAAAAAGTCACAATGGTCACAGAAATAACTTTAATCTGACAAAAGTAATAATAAATTAAAATTCTATAAATGTTAACCAATGAAAGTCAGACATTGTTTTTCAACCATGCTTCAACAGAATTATGTAAAAAAATAAACTCATGAAACAGGCATGGACAAAAATGATGGTACCCCTAACTTAATATTTTGTTGCGCAACCTTTTGAGGCAATCACTGCAATCAAACGCTTCCTGTAACTGTCAATGAGACATCTGCACCTCTCAGCAGGTATTTTGGCCCACTCCTCATGAGCAAACTGCTCCAGTTGTGTCCGGTTTGAAGGGTGCCTTTTCCAGACTGCATGTTTCAGCTCCTTCCAAAGATGCTCAATAGGATTGAGGTCAGGGCTCATAGAAGGCCACTTTAGAATAGTCCAATTTTTTCCTCTTAGCCATTCTTGGGTGTTTTTAGCGGTGTGTTTTGGGTCATTGTCCTGTTGCAAGACCCATGACCTGCGACTGAGACCAAGCTTTCTGACACTGGCTAGTACATTTCTCTCTAGAATTCCTTGATAGTCTTGAGATTTCATTGTACCCTGCACAGATTCAAGACACCCTGTGCCAGACGCAGCAAAGCAGCCCCAGAACATAACAGAGCCTCCTCCATGTTTCACAGTAGGGACAGTGTTCTTTTCTTGATATGCTTCATTTTTTCGTCTGTGAACATACAGCTGATGTGCCTTGGCAAAAACTTCGATTTTTGTCTCATCTGTCCACAGGACATTCTCCCAGAAGCTTTGTGGCTTGTCAACATGTAGTTTGGCATATTCCAGTCTTGCTTTTTTATGATTCGTTTTCAACAATGGTGTCCTCCTTGGTCGTCTCCCATGTAGTCCACTTTGGCTCAAACAACGACGGATGGTGCGATCTGACACTGATGTTCCTTGAGCATGAAGTTCACCTTGAATCTCTTTAGAAGTCTTTCTAGGCTCTTTTGTTACCATTCGGATTATCCGTCTCTTAGATTTGTCATCAATTTTCCTCCTGCGGCCACGTCCAGGGAGGTTGGCTACAGTCCCATGGATCTTAAACTTATGAATAATATGTGCAACTGTACTCACAGGAACATCTAGTTGCTTGGAGATGGTCTTATAGCCTTTACCTTTAACATGCTTGTCTATAATTTTCTTTCTGATCTCTTGAGACAGCTCTTTCCTTTGCTTCCTCTGGTCCATGTCGAGTGTGGTACACACCATATCACCAAACAACACAGTGATTACCTGGAGCCATATATATAGGCCCAATGGCTGATTACAAGGTTGTAGACACCTGTGATGCTAATTAGTGGACACACCTTGAATTAACATGTCCCTTTGGTCACATTATGTTCTGTGTTTTCTAGGGGTACCATCATTTTTGTCCATGCCTGTTTCATGAGTTTATTTTTTTACATAATTCTGTTGAAGCATGGTTGAAAAACAATGTCTGACTTTCATTGGTTAACATTTATAGAATTTTAATTTATTATTACTTTTGTCAGATTAAAGTTATTTCTGTGACCATTGTGACTTTTTCTTTCATTGACCAAAGGGTACCAACAATTTTGTCCACGTCTGTATATGTCGGGAGATTTTCCGGATGTATGCGTCAGACTGAAGCCTCCGACATACAGTATTTACGCCTTTAGGGTCCATTCACACGTCCGTTTTTTCTTTCCTGATCTGTTCCGTTTTTTGCGGAACAGATCAGGACCAGATCTGGACCCATTCATTTTCAATGGGTCCTGGAAAAAATCGGACAGCACAATGTGTGCTGTCCGTTTCCGTTGTTCTGTTCCCAATGTCCGTTTAAATATAAAACATGTCCTATTCTTTTCCGCAAAATTCGGATCCTGGCACAATACAAAGTCAATGGATCCGCAAAAAACGGAAGACATTCGGATGTCATTCCGTATGTCATCCGTTTTATGCGGAATCCGTTCCTGGAAACACATAACAAATGTTTTTGTTTTTTTTTCAAAGAAATCCAAACAACTTTATTTGATTATTGAAATTTATACATGTTTCCGTCTCTTCTGACATAAGTTGGGTCCATGGGACGGGGCAGACTGGCAGCTTAAAGTGGCCCTCAAAACAAACCTAAAAGTGGCCTCAAGTTGTAGGCAAGTCCAAATCGACTGAAAATGGGGCAACAACACGTAGGCGGGGCCAACACAAGCCATATATGACCAGGCCATGGGGTCCTATGGGTATGTTTGGCATATGTGATTTATCCTATGGGTTAGTGCGATTACGTCAATAACAAATATGCAGAGATATTTTTAGGTTTTACCACTTGCAATATAATAACACAATCCATGGGGAAAATATTTATTTATTTAGCCAGTGCTGACCACATGTGCCCTGCAGCGGCAGTAAAATCGGAGCCATGGTTTTCATGTTGACCAGCGCTGTTTTGGTTCCTAAAGGATAAATAATTCCATCACTGCATTAAACAAAGTATTGTGAAAACAGAGAGTAGTTCAAAACGAATCCTTTCCTGACATCCGCCATAGGTATATATACGAGGAAGTAGCCAGCTCAGGTCCGTCACCTTAGTACTTCTAGTACACCCTTCCAGAGGCTGGGCCTAATATGATGCCTGTGTTATACTGAAAAAAATTCATATATCAAAGGGAAAAAACAGAACTGGATCGCACACCCACAATGCTATGCTTTGATCTAATTAAACTTGCTTCTCATAGTAGTAACATAGTATAGAAGGCCAAAAAAAAAGACATTTGTCCATCCAGTTCGGCCTGTCATCCTGCAAGTTGATCCAGAGGAAGGCAAAAAGAAAACCTGTGAGATAGAAGCCAATTTTCCCCACTTTAGGCCTCATGCACACGACCGTTGTGTGCATCCGTGGCCGTTGTGCCGTTTTCAGTTTTTTTTCGCGGACCCATTGACTTTCAATGGGTCCGTGGAAAAATTGGAAAATGCACCGTTTTGCAGCCGAGGCCGTGATCTGTGTATCCTGTCCGTCAAAAAAATATGACCTGTCCTATTTTTTTGACGGACAGCGGTTCACGGACCCATTCAAGTCAATGGGTCCGTGAAAGAACAGGGATGCACACAAGATTGGCATCCGTGTCCGTGATCCGTGGCCATAGGTTGCTTTCATACAGACGGATCCGAAGATCCGTCTGCATAAAAGCTTTTTCAGATCTAAGTTTTCACTTCGTGAAAACTCATATCCGACAGTATACTCTTACACAGAGGCGTTCCCATGGTGATGGGGACGCTTCTAGTTAGAATACACTACAAACTGTGTACAAGACTGCCCCCTGCTGCCTTGCAGCACCCGATCTCTTACAGGGGGCCGTGATCAGCACAATTAACCCCTTCAGGTGCGGCACCTGAAGGGGTTAATTGTACTATCAAATCCCCCTGTAAGAGATCAGGGCTGCCAGGCTGTTTTGGTTCCCCAGTTTGAATATCATTGGTGGCCAGTGCGGCCCCCCCCTCCCTCCCTCTATTGTAATAATATCTTGGTGGCCAGTGTGCGGCCCCCCGGCCCCGCCCCTTCCTACCTCTATTGTAATAAATCGTTGGAGGCACAGTGTGCGCCCCCCATCGGGCCCCCCCTTCCTCCCTCTATTGTAATAAATCGTTGGTGGCACAGTGTGCGCCCCCCCCTTCCTCCCTCTATTGTAATAAATCGTTGGTGGCACAGTGTGCGCCCCCCATCGGCCCCCCTCCCTCTATAGCAGTAACAACATTGGTGGCCAGTGTGCGGCCTCCCATCTCACCCCAGTTTAATCGCTGGGGCTCCGATCGGTAACCATGGCAACCAGGACGCTACTGCAGTCCTGGTTGCCATGGTTACTTAGCAATAGTACAATAGTAGAAGATTCATAGTTACCTGCTGGCTGCTGCGATGTTCGTGTCCGGCCGGGAGCTCCACCTACTGGTAAGTGACAGGTCTGTGCGGCGCATTGCTAAATGAACTGTGGGTAAACTGTTTGAAGGTTTTCTGAGAGATGCTATATTAGAGCATCTCAACAGAAATAAGCAAATAACGCCATATCAGCATGGCTTCGTGAGGGATCGGTCATGTCAGACTAATTTAATCAGTTTCTATGAGGAGGTAAGTTCTAGACTTGACAGCGGCGAATTAATGGATGTCGTATATCTGGACTTCTCCAAAGCATTTGACACTGTACCACATAAAAGGTTAGTATATAAAATGAGAATGCTCGGACTGGGAGAAAACATCTGTATGTGGGTAAGTAACTGGCTCAGTGATAGAAAACAGAGGGTGGTTATTAACGGTACACACTCAGATTGGGTCACTGTCACTAGTGGGGTACCTCAGGGGTCAGTATTGGGCCCTATTCTCTTCAATATATTTATTAATGATCTTGTAGAAGGCTTGCATAGTAAAGTATCAATTTTCGCAGATGACACTAAACTGTGTAAAGTAATTTACACTGATGAGGACAGTATACTACTACAGAGCGATCTGGATAGACTGGAGGCTTGGGCAGATAAGTGGCAGATGAGGTTTAACACTGACAAATGTAAGGTTATGCACATGGGAAGGAAAAATGCAAGTCAACCGTACATACTAAATGGTAAAACACTCGGTAACACTGACATGGAAAAGGATCTAGGAATTTTAATAAACAGCAAACTAAGCTGCAAAAACCAGTGTCAGGCAGCTGCTGCCAAGGCCAACAAGATAATGGGTTGCATCAGAAGGGGCATAGATTCCCGTGATGAGAACATAGTCCTACCACTTTACAAATCGCTAGTCAGACCACACATGGAGTACTGTGTACAGTTCTGGGCTCCTGTAAACAAGGCAGACATAGCAGAGCTGGAGAGGGTACAGAGGAGGGCAACTAAAGTAATAACTGGAATGGGGCAACTACAGTACACTGAAAGATTATCAAAATTAGGGTTATTCACTTTAGAAAAAAGACGACTGAGGGGAGATCTAATTAATATGTATAAATATATCAAGGGTCAGTACAGAGATCTATCCCATCAGCTATTTATCCCCAGGACTGTGACTGTGACGAGGGGACATCCTCTGCGTCTGGAGGAAAGAAGGTTTGTACACAAACATAGAAAAGGATTCTTTACGGTAAGAGCAGTGAGACTATGGAACTCTCTGCCTGAGGAGGTGGTGATGGTGAGTACAATAAAGGAATTCAGGAGGGGCCTGGATGTATTTCTGGAGCGTAATAATATTACAGGCTATAGCTACTAGAGAGGGGTCTTCCTCTGGATCAACTTGCAGGATAACAGGCCGAACTGGATGGACAAATGTCTTTTTTCGGCCTTATGTACTATGTTATGTACTATGTTACTTACCAGTAGGAGGAGCTCCCGGCCGGTCACAGACATCGCAGCAGCCAGCAGATAAGTATGAATCTTCTACTATTGTACTATTGCTAAGTAACCATGGCAACCAGGGCTGCAGTAGCTTCCTGGTTGCCATGGTTACCGATCGGAGCCCCAGCGATTAAACTGGGACTCCGATCGGAACTACGCTGCCACCAATGATTGGGGGGGGGGGGGAGATGGGAGGCCGCACACTGGCCACCAATGTTGTTACTGCTATAGAGGGGGGGGGGCGATGGGGGGCGCACACTGTGCCACCAACGATTTATTACAATAGAGGGAGGGAGGGAGGGGGGGCGATGGGGGGCGCACACTGTGCCACCAACGATTTATTACAATAGAGGGAGGGAGGGGGCGCACACTGTGCCACCAACGATTTATTACAATAGAGGGAGGGAGGGGGGGGCCGCACTGGCCACCAATGATATTCAAACTGGGGAGGGGGGGGGGTCTGCCCCCTGCTGCCTGGCAGCCCTGATCTCTTACAGGCGGATATGATAGTACAATTAACCCCTTCAGGTGCGGCACCTGAGGAGTTAATTGTGCTGATCACGGCCCCCTGTAAGAGATCGGGTGCTGCCAGGCAGCAGGGGGCAGTCATGTACACAGTTTGTAGTATATTCTAACTAGAAGCGTCCCCATCACCATGGGAACGCCTCTGTGTTAGAATATACTGTCGGAAATGAGTTTTCATGATGTAACTCATATCCGACAGTATATTCTAACATAGAGGCGTTCCCATGGTGATGGGGACGCTTCAAGTTAAAATATACCATCGGATTGGAGAAAACTCCGATCCGATGGTATAAAAGGGACTCCAGACTTTACATTGAAAGTCAATGGGGACGGATCCGTTTGAAATGGCACCATATTGTGTCAACGTCAAACGGATCCGTCCCCATTAACTTGCATTGTAATTCAGGACGGATCCGTTTGGCTCCGCACGGCCAGGCGGACACCAAAACGACTTTTTTTTCATGTCCGTGGATCCTCCAAAAATGAAGGAAGACCCACGGACGAAAAAACGGTCACGGATCACGGACCTACGGACCTCGTTTTTGCGGACCGTGAAAACAAACTGTCGTGTGCATGAGGCCTTAGGGGAATAAAAAATTCCTTCCCGACTCCAATCAGTTATCAGAATAACTCCCTGGATCAACGACCCCTCTCTAGTAGCTATAGCCTGTAATATTATTAAACTCCAGAAATACATCCAGGCCGCTCTCAGTGTAATATTAGGTGTACAACCCCCTATACTGCATGCTGTACAAGAGGCATTAGAGGCATTCTGATAGCAAGGGACATGTTGTGTTAGACAACTGCTCAGATGGTGCAGCACTGCTTGGTGGCCCTTGTTTTTGTGGTGCTGTGCTGGTGGGTTGGTGGGACCCAGTGCCGTGGGTGGCATAGTCGGATAGCAGGGTTGCTGTTTGACCTCTGGGTCCTGCCACCCACTAGGCAGAGCCATGTTGTCACCGCACTATGCTGTGCCTATTTGTCAGAGTAGGTCCCACTCTAAGAGGCAACCTTTGCGTGGTGAGTGGGCTTATGCACACTAATGCCTCTTGTACAGCATGCAGTATGGGGGGGCTGTACACCTAATATTATGTTGAGAAGTGAGTTTTTTTAGATCTAAGCATAGCTTGTGGATGTGCGATTCAGCTCAGACAAAAATTCACATTGCCCATGGCCTGAAATATAAAATTATCACACACAGGGTGAACGCTGTGAAAAAAAAAATTAATATACAAATAAAAAAAACAATAACTAAATAAATCCCAGAATTATTTGCTAATTGTTTATCCCACCCACATCTAGTACAAGAAAACATTCTTCATTTAGGCTTCGTTCACATCACTGTTCAGCCTTTCCGTTCTCCTGCTCCGTTTAGGAGCAGGAGAACGGAAAGGACGGATTCGGTACATAACTGACCCGAACGGAACCTAAGTACCCCATAGGCTATAATGGGGTCTGTTAGGTTTCCGCTCAGAGGAAGATCTTTGAAGCGGATACAAAAGTCCTGCATGCACAACTTTTGTCTCCACTCCAAAATCATCTTGAGTGGAAACCTAACGGACCCTATTATAGTCTAAGGGGTACTTAGGTTCAGTTATGTGCCTAATCTATCCTTTCCGTTCTCCTGCTCCTAAATAGAGCAGGAGAACGGAAAGGCTGAACTGTGAGGTGAACGAAGCCTTAAAGACATTGTTGGAGTTGTGTTGGTAAAAACACTGGGATATTTAAAATGCACTAAGCTTCCTTAGGGCTCTTTCACACGAGTGGATGCCGTGCGGGTAATCTGCTGTGTGAAAGAGACCAAAGCCCCGTTCCAGACAGCAGAGACACGGAGCATTAACATGACTGATAATGCTCTGTGCCTCTCTGTGACCTTTTTACTACAAAATTACGATGATAACTTTATCTGACTGTGATTTTGTAGTAAAAAGATCAGAGAGGCACGGAGCGTTATCAGTCATGTTAATGCTCCGTGTCTCTGCTGTCTGGAACGAGGCTTGGCTGTCTTTCATGCAGCGGATTACCAACACGGCATCCACTTGTGTAAAAGAGCCCTTAGGCTGGGTTCACACCGGCGTGTCCGGATTAGGTCCGGATGCGTCCCGGTGTATTGCGGCAAACCCGCGCGATTAGGTATGCAATTGCAGGCAGTTTTGACTGCGTTTGCATTCCGATGTTCAGTTTTTATCGCGCGGGTGCAATGTGTTTTGCTTGCGCGTGATAAAATACTGACTGTGGTACGCAGACCGGAACTTCTTCGCAGAAGTTCAGGTTTGGGTTCGATGTTGTGTAGATGTTATTATTTTCCCTTATAAGGGCTCTTTCACACCTGCGTTCTTTTCTTCCGGCATAGAGTTCCGTCGTCGGGGCTCTATGCCGGAAGAATCCTGATCAGTTTTATCCTAATGCATTCTGAATGGAGTGAAATCCGTTCAGGATGCATCAGGATGTCTTCAGTTCAGGACCGGAACGTTTTTTGGCCGGAGAAAATACCGCAGCATGCTGCGCTTTTTGCTCCGGCCAAAAATCCTGAACACTTGCCGCAAGGCCGGATCCGGAATTAATGCCCATTGAAAGGCATTGATCCGGATCCGGCCTTAAGCTAAACGTCGTTTCGGCGCATTGCCGGATACGACGTTTAGCTTTTTCTGAATGGTTACCATGGCTGCCGGGACGCTAAAGTCCTGGCAGCCATGGTAAAGTGTAGCGGGGAGCGGGGGAGCAGTATACTTACCGTCCGTGCGGCTCCCGGGGCACTCCAGAGTGACATCAGGGCGCCCCAAGCGCATGGATGACGTGATCGCATGGCACGTCATCCATGCGCATGGGGCGCTCTGACGTCATTCTGGAGCGCCCCGGGAGCCGCACGGACGGTAAGTATACTGCTCCCCCGCTCCCCACTACTACTATGGCAACCAGGACTTTAATAGCGTCCTGGCTGCCATAGTAACACTGAACGCATTTTGAAGACGGATCCGTCTTCAAATGCTTTCAGTTCACTTGCGTTTTTCCGGATCCGGCGTGTAATTCCGGCAAGTGGAGTACACGCCGGATCCGGACAACGCAAGTGTGAAAGAGCCCTAACATGGTTATAAGGGAAAATAATAGCATTCTGAATACAACATTCTGAAATTGAGGGTTCAAAAAATTAATAAAAATTAACTCACCTTCTCCTCTTGATCGCGTAGTTCCCGGTCTCTTCTTTAATGATGAACTACCGGCTAGGACCTGTGGTGACGGTCACTACGGTGATGGACCATGTGATTGGACCATGTGATTGGAGCATGTGGTCTGACGTCACCACAGGTCCTTTAGCCGGTAGTTCATCATTAAAGAAGTAAAGAAGAGACCGGGAACTAGGTGATCAAGAGGAGAAGGTGAGTAAATATTTTTATTTTTTTTAACCCTCAATTGATCACCTACTAAGCATTCTGTATTCAGAATGCTATTATTTTCCCTTATAACCATGTTATAAGAGAAAATAATACAGTGAATAGACTGTCACCTAACAACCATGCGTGAAAATCGCACCGCATCCGCACTTGCTTGCGGATGCTTGCGATTTTCACTCAGCCCCATTCATTTCTATGGGGCCTGCGTTGATAAACGCACAATATAGAGCATGCTGCGATTTTCACGCAACGCATAAGTGATGCGTGAAAATCACAGCTCATTGGCACAGCCCCAAAGAAATGAATGGGTCCAGATTCAGTGCGGGTGCAATGCGTTCACCTCCCGCATTGCACCCGTGCGGAAATCTCGCCCATGTGAACTCAGCTTTAGACCTCCGGCAGGCTGTTCTGTCGGGTGAACAGCCTGTCGGATCTGTCCTGCCGCTAGTGAACGTGTGCCCCCGGACTGCCGCTCCATCCCCATTGACTATAATGGGCGGGGGCGGAGTTCCAGCGGAGACACGGCAAGAGGCTGCCGGAATAAAACTACAACGCGTCCGACATTTATTCCGGCAGCGTCTTGCTGTGCGCTGCCGTGCCTCCACCCCGCCCCCCATTATAGTCAATGGGGACGGAGCGGCAGTCCAGGGGCACACGTTCACTAGCAGCAGGACGGATCCGACAGGCTGTTCACCCGACGGAACAGCCTGCCGGAGGTCTGTGCCGCTAGTGTGAAAGTAGTCTTATCCATCTGTCAACAAGTCACTTCCTACTACTAGGAGGCTGTAGATGGGATCCTGGGCTACAGACTGCTGTAAGTCAGTCTCTTGTCTGCTGACAGACAGGACGAGAAGCCAGTAGAAACTAAATTCCCTATAACATTACATTAGAGAATTGCCCATACATCTTTGACCTGTAATTGTCCTATGTGCACGGCTGCGCTGTTATTATGTTTCCTCAGCTTTTAACAATTTTATGAAGAATCAGACAGGTTAGTAGAAGGAAGGGCTGAAAAGAATGGATGACACATTTGAAAACAGAGGCGGTGGTAATGCTGTGCGTCTCCCTGTACATTGTAACTGTAGACTTTTCACCTCTCCGCTCCTGATTATTTCTCTCAGCGGGACTTGGGCTGGAAAGTGTTTACAAGTCAGCGGGAGATTTGCTAACACATTACATAATATTCCAGGCAAGGTCAGCGTAATGGTGGAGGTACTTAGTGCGAACACTGCTTTGTAAATGTGTAGGTCAGACACAGAGGCCATGACGCAGAGCCTTGGACAGAACATGGCCGCAGCATACGAGCCGCTATAAGGTTTATTTCCTATATGGCTATAACTCACCTTGTCAGGCATTGTGCACAAAGTGCGGTTTTAGTGCAGTTTTTAAAGCGTAATGAACCCAAGAATTAGATTTTAAAATGAAAATCATGGTTTATTTCCTCACAAAAAGAAATGTGCAGAATTAAACAGCTTTTTTGTTGTTTGCTCTTTCTTCAGTTACTGTGTTTGTTAATGACAGATATTTGCTATTATGCAGCAAATTGTGTGTTTTTTATTCATAGGCAAAAATGTCACCCAAAAAAAAAAACACTTTCAAGAAACACATGAATTTGATGTATTTTTTTTAAAGGACAAGAAACAAATGCCAGTGAAGAGTGTGTGATGCAAGCCTGTAAATGGTAGAGGGTAGATCCGGCCATGCTGAGGTTTCATAGAGCTATGACTGCTAATATGAAAATCTAGAACTTTCCAAATAGTGAATGATCTACAGATGACAAAGCTCTGACAAAGCAACCATCAGCAACAATGAATGACATCTTATTACCTATTAACAGGACAGGTGGTAAATGTCTGATCGGTGGGGGTCCGAACACTGGGACCCCCCAGCAATCACGAGAATGGGAGTGCTGGGTCCGCCATTTAAATGGAGACAGTTGAGCATGGACTGCTGCTCCATTCAAAGCCTGTGGGACTGCGGTCACACCCTCACCATTGCACTTAGGGCTTGTTCACACGACCGCGCCTTTTTTTGCAGATCCGCAAAACACAGATGCCGAGATGCGGTCCACGTGCCTTCCGCAATTTGCGTAACAGAACAGGAGGCCCATTATAGAAATGCATATTCTTGTCCGCAAAACCGGTTAGGGTCATTTATCAGACGGGTATAAAGTAGAACTGGCTTAGTTGCCCAGAGCAACCAGATTTTACCTTTCATTTTCCAAAGGAGCTGTCAAAAATAAAAGGTGAGATCTGATTGGTTGCTATGGGTAACTAAACCAGTTCTTCTTTACACCAGTTTGATAACTGACCCCAATTGTCCTTAAAGGGGGCTTCTGAGATTGCAAGATCCAAGCACCTGCTCAGTAAAATAATGCAAACTGGCGCAATGTGGCACATCCAGGGTTTCTACACTTTTTTCTGATATGCTTGAAAATAGGCAGGGCTTAGTGGAAAGTGGGTGGGGCTTCACTGGAAAGAAGGTGGGGACTAAGATGTACAATTTTGTGCCACAATTTTGGCACAATTCTGGCATAAAAATCTGGCTCAATGTAAGCCAGCCAATAGTTGGTGTAGAGTCAGGCACCAGATTTATCATCCAGCCTGACCCTCTGTGATAAATCAGGTCTGTCTAAGCTTAAGCCATCTACAGGCTTAGTAAATCCGGACCACAGTCTTTTCACATTATGGGGGATCACAACATTTAACCCTTGACAATTTTCTTTGAGAAGACCACCTCCCTAGAAGACCACTTTTCAATGTTTCCAATTTTGGGTGATCTTCTCAAAGTGGTTTTACTGTCTCGATCTAGAACCTGCCACATTTTCTGGGCTGTAACACTTCTACCTTAGTGAAACCAATGAGCAGTACATTACTACACACAAAGTACAGCTATAGGCCTATTGCACACGGCCGTTTTTTTTCCCCGTTTACTGGCCATTTTTTGCGTTCCGTATACGGTCCGTATACGGAACCATTCATTTCAATGGTTCCGCAAAAAAAACGGAATGTACTCCGTATGCATTCCGTTTCCGTATTTCCGTTTTTCCGTTCCGTTTTAACATAGAACATGTCCTATTATTGCCCGCAAATCACTGTCCGTGGCTCCATTCAAGTCAATGGATCCGCAAAAAAAACGGAACACATACGGAAATGCATCCGTATATCTTCCGTTTCCGTTCCGTTTTTTCCTGAACCATCTATTGAAAATGTTATGGCCAGCCCAATTTTATCTATGTAATTACTGTATACTGTATATGCCATACGGAAAAACGGAACGGAAAAACGGAACAGAAACGGAAACACAACGGAAACAAAAAATGGAACAACGGATCCATGAAAAACGGACCGCAAAACACTGAAAAAGCCATACGGTCGTGTGCAATAGGCCATAGAGAAAAGTAAATCACTTCGGAGCTGCATAGTATTAATAGACTGAATCTGATACCCTGAAGTTCAGCATATATTAAATATACATTAACCCCTGATGGTCGGCAGGTTTTTAGCGTCTGTCTAGGTCAGAGATCAGCAACCTTTAGCACCCCAGTTGCTGTGAAACTACAACTCCCAGCATTCACACTTACTCGGCTGTTCTTGTAACTCCCACAGAAGTGAAAGGAGAATTCTGAGAGTTGTAGTTTCAGACTGTGGCGAAACCAACCTCGCCACTGGGTTTTGGAGAGGCCTGTTTACCAGCCTCTTGCCTCAGGATTATGGCCCTTTAACCCCTTAAGGACTCAGCCCTATTTCACCTTAAGGACTTGGCCATTTTTTGCAAATCTGACCAGTGTCACTTTAAGTGCTGATAACTTTAAAACGCTTTGACTTATCCAGGCTGTTCTGAGATTGTTTTTTCGTCACATATTGTACTTCATGACACTGCTAAAATTGGGTCAAAAAAGTAAATTTTTTTGCATTAAAAAAATACCATATTTACAAAAAAAATTGAAAAATTTGCAAATTTCAAAGTTTCAGTTTCTCTACTTCTGTAATACATAGTAATACCCCCAAAAATTGTGATGACTTTACATTCCCCATATGTCTACTTCATGTTTGTAGCATTTTGGGAATGATATTTTATTTTTTGGGGATGTTAAAAGGCTTAGAAGTTTAGAAGCAAATCTTGAAATTTTTCAGAAATTTACAAAAACCCAATTTTTAGGGACCACTACAGGTCTGAAGTCACTTTGCGAGGCTTACATAATAGAAACCGCCCAAAAATGACCCCATTCTATAAACTACACCCCTCAAGGTGTTCAAAACTGATTTTACAAACTTCGTTATGTTAACCCTTTAGGTGTTGCACAAGAGTTATTGGCAAATGGGGATGAAATTTCAGAATTTCATTTTTTTGCCTAATTTTCCATTTTAACCCATTTTTTCCACCAACAAAGCAAGGGTTAACAGCCAAACAAGACTGTATCTTTATTGCCCTGACTCTGCCGTTTACAGAAACACCCCATATGTGGCCGTAAACTACTGTACGGGCACACAGTAGGGCGTAGAGGGAAAGGTGCGCTGTATGGTTTTTGGAAGCCAGATTTTGCTGGACTGGTTTTTTGACACCATGTCCCATTTGAAGCCCCCCTGATGCACCCCTAGAGTAGAAACTCCATAAAAGTGACCCCATCTAAGAAACTACACCCCTCAAGGTATTCAAAACTGATTTTACAAACTTTGTTAACCCTTTAGGTGATGCACAAGATTTAATGGAAAATAGAGATACAATTTCAAAATTTCATTTTTTTGGCAGATATTCCATTTTAATATTTTTTTTCCAGTTACAAAGCAAGGGTTAACAGCCAAACAAAACTCATTATTTATTGCCTTGATTCTGTAGTTTACAGAAACACCCTATATGTGGTCGTAAACCGCTGTACGGACACACGGCAGGGCGCAGAAGGAAAGGAATGCCATACGGTTTTTGGAAGGCAGATTTTGCTGGACAGTTTTTTTTGACACCATGTCCCATTTGAAGCCCCCCTGATGCACCCCCATAGTAGAAACTCCAAAAAAGTGACCCCATTTTAGAAACTACGGGATAAGGTGGCAGTTTTGTTGGTACTAGTTTAGGGTACATATGATTTTTGGTTGCTCTATATTACACTTTTTTGTGCGGCAAGGTAACAAAATATAGATTTTTTGGCACGTTTTTTTTTTGTTATTTACAACATTCATCTGACAGGTATTACAACATTCATCTGACAGGTTAGATCATGTGGTAATTTTATAGAGCAGGTTGTCACGGACGCGGCGATACCTAATATGTAAGTTTTACACAATAATTTCATTTTTAAAACAAAAAAAATGTTTTAGTGTCTCCATAGTCTAAGAGCCATAGTTTTTTCAGTTTTTGGGCGATTATCTTAAGTAGGGTCTCATTTTTTGCGGGATGAGATGACGGTTTGATTGGCACTATTTTGGGGTGCACATGACTTTTTGATTGCTTGCTATTACACTTTATTGTGACGTAAGATGACATGAAAAATGGCTTTTTTTACACCTTTTTTTTTTTTTTTACGGTGGTCATCTGAGGGGTTAGGTCATGTGATATTTTTATAGAGCCGGTCGATACAGACGCGGCGATACCTAATATGTATACTTTTTTATTTATTTATTTAAGTTTTACACAATGATTTCATTTTTGAAACCAAAAAAAATTATGTTTTAGTGTTTAAAGTTAGGACGTACCGGTACGCCCTGAGTCTTTAAGGACTCGGGAAATAGGGCGTACCGGTACGCCCTGCGTCCTTAAGGGGTTAAGATACTTTTACTAACTTCTAAACCCCTTAACCTATTCAAGTGAATTTTGGATAGGTTTGTCCCCAAGTTATACTGGTTAAATTGATATAAGTTATATGTATGTACAATGTAAACTCACAAAGTTGTAACAATTTATAAGAAGTGTAACTTTTCAGCGTAGGAGATAGTTGAGCAGATACAGAAATTGACTCAATTATCTCCTAGACAGAGGGGAGGAATATGCTGGGTGTGTTTCTATTGTCCCATTGTGTGTTTAAATGGTGATTTCTGTCCTGTTGTCTCCACATGTGTATTGGCGATTTCCCTTTGTCCTGAGAGATAATTGAATTGCTCCTCGGGTGTCTCCAGGGCAGAGAGGAGGAAACCATAATGCATTGTGGGGATGTGTTGTGTCTGTGTATCCTGAATTGCTGCATATCTGTCCTGTGTCACAGTCTCCCTTCTGGTCCCCTAGGGGCGTGTCCACCAGATGGGGACCTGCATAAATACGGGCTGTTTTAAAGAGTTCCTGTTTTACCCTTTACCATATTGAGGCTGGTGTTTGGGTAACTGATCAACACTGGGGGATTGCTATACGCTGAAGATTTGCTATACTCCCCTGGCATAACTACTAGCTCTTGTAAGAGCTGTTCCTGCTCTCGGGATTTAGGAGAGGTTCACCCACTGGAGCCTTGTCGTAGGTCCAGGGTGGGTATGAGACGGTGAGACCTCAACCAAGCTTCGGCGGTTCGTGGGGTCTGCAGTGCGTACGGTGTCAAGTGGAGTGCTTGGAGTCCTTCGGAAAGCACTAGAAGCATCTATCGACGGAGGTACCCGTTCGGGGTGCCAGGAGATCCGTTACATTTGGTGGCAAGCAGTGGGATGGCATCCTAGTGTGAGGAGAAGCAGCTCGGAGACACAGTTCGTGGAGTATATTGAGGGCAACGCTAGTATCCGTACAGCGCCCCTGGCTACAGCAGGATGGAATCGGCTAGTCTTCGGACAGCGTTCTAGGACGAGGAGGAGGAGGCAGCCGCAGACTACAGGGATGCAGACAGAAAGGAAGTCTGGTATTATGCCCTGGAAAATGCCCAGCGGCGGCGAGGTGAGAGTCTCCCCAGTTATGAGCAGCGGCTACAGAAGCATGTGGCGATGCGGATGGGTCTCTTGGGAGAGCAGCCCCTGGATGACTGGGTAACAGAGCTCCAGAACCTGGTATGTAAGGAGCTTTGGCTAGAGGACGCTTACCAGGCCCTAAGGTGGCATGTCATTCAACATTCCCCCTGGATGGCTGAGCACGACAGACCCGAGGGTGAGGATTATGATGGACCTGGGTTATTATGGGATGCCTTGGAGGAGGACATTGATCTTGGCAGCACGGAGGAGTCTAGGTTTTGGGACATCTACGACTACCGGATGGGCATGCATGCTTATGCTGACGGAAGGGAGGTGAGCAAAGACATGACCCACCTGGTAACAAGGGAGTGGGAGCTGGAGCAGACCTACCAACACCTGCTCAGCTCTGTTCATCCCCAACCTACTCGACAAGCAGAGCCAGATCTGCCCTCCTACAACTGGGAAGACTTGGCGGTGATACCCCCTGCTTCCCTACCAACTCCCAAAGTAGGGAACTTCATCGACTGGTTCTGGGAAGACCTCCCGACGGCAGGTAGAGATGGGACCGAAGTCTCTCCACCGGCCCTACAGGGATGCTGGGTAGCCGGCCCAGATCCCCAACTAGAGCCAGCGTTACCCGGAGTCCAGACAGTCGGTCTGACTCCCCATCGGCAGCTTAACTTACAGGGAGATATGATAAACGGTCTCTTTCCCCAGCGGCAGACAGGATCACATGGGGAGGAGATTGTCAGTCCCCCGTCCCTGCAGCAACCAGCATTACTAGGAGTGGAGATGGTCGCACCCACTACCCAGCACTAGGCAGCGTTACAGAGAGTTGAGACAGTCGGTCTGACTCCCCAGCAGCAGTGTGTTGTAAAGAGAGAAGAGACAACCCGGTCTCTATCCCCAACCACAGGGGGACAGCACCCCTAACTTCGATGGTGCAGATGGGACCGCGGTCTCTGCACCAGGCCTACCGGGATGCTGGATGGCCGGTTCAGATCCCCCACCAACCCTGCAGGAATGCCTTAGGGTGGGAATGCAGTTTTGATGCAGTTGTGTTACTGAATCAATAACCATGCACTCAGAACACAGTTTTTAAATGTAGCCAGCTGCAATTAAATTAAAGGGGTGGTCCAAGTTATTTTTTATTGATGACCTATCCTCAGGATAGGTCATCAATATCAAATCGGCGGGGGTCTGACACCCAGCACCCCTGCCGATCAGCTGGTTGAAGAGAAGGCAGTGCTGTGTGCCAGCACCCTAAGGGATGAGGCTGAGCATGAGCTTCTTCTAACTGGTAATTGCACTGTAGGTTTTATGTGCGATACAGTTAAAGTAATGCTTGAGGTACTAGTAACACTATACTACTCTGAAATGTGTACCAACCACTGTGCATTATCACAACTTGATGTACACATACGGCCTGATCTATGATAGACCAACAGCATGCGCCAGTTTATATTAACCCTGCTTGTTGCCGGAGGGCGCGACTAATTTATGATGAGGCATATGCCTGTCCATGCCTAAACCAAAATGTGGCTTAAAAGAAGATAAATGTGGCGGTGTCGCTGGCCCTGCCCTTTTTTTGGGAAAGTATAAAAAATGGCTGAAAAACACCACTAGCGGAATTTTTTGTGTTGAAAAAGTGGTGTTGAAAAAGTCGCAACCACACAGTTTGCGCCTTTTTCACTCCAGAAAACTGGCATGATAAATCAGGCCCAAAGTCTGTTAAACAGGATCTGCATTTTGGAATGTGTGTAAGTTTTTGATCACATTTTATTACGTTTTTTTGGGATAAGTGAAGGTATGAAAAATAGAAAATTGGCCGTTTGGAATTTTTTCCATGATGCCATTCATCATATGGGACAAATATTTTTATATTTAAATAGTACAGATGTTTTCGGACACGGCAATGGGCACGACAGCAAATTATTGATTTTATGGGGGTTGATTTGCTTGATTGTGTGAGTATTCCACAGGTAGTTTATATTGTGCGCTGGGAATGTGTGGGTGAGTGCTGCCTGTAATACCAGTTATTAAGGGGGTTTTCCAAAGAGTACAATACTGATGACTTATCCTCCGGATAGGTAACCAAACGCTGATTAATGGGGGTTTTTCTTCGGGCACCCCCTTGATCAGAAGCCGCAGGGCTCAATTGCGTGCTGGTCCTCTTCCTAGGCCAGTGACATCACATTCATCAGTCGAGGCTTAGACGAGGCTCAGTCCCAACTGAATGACCCTTGGCTGCAATACTAAGCACAGCCGCTATACAATGTGCAGTGATGTGCTTGATATGCTGTGAGGTGGTTGCAGCACTCCAGCCGATCGGCAGGGCTGCTGGGAGTAGGACCCCTACGAATCTGATATTAGTGACCTATCCTGAGGAGAGTTCATCAATATTGTGCTCTAAGAAAACCCCTTTAAGCCCTTCCTGACCAGCACTGTAATAGTACGGAGCAGCGGGAAGTGACTTGCCGCCAAGCGCCGTACTATTACGGCCAGCTGAATGGGCGGGTGCAGGAGCTGCGCCCGCCCGATCAGCTGCAGGGGACCGGCTGTTCCCGTTAGCCGGACCCCTGCTGTATGCGCCGACATCGGTTAAAACACCGATGACGGCACATTAACCCCTTCTATGTCGCGGTCAGCGCTGACCGCGACATACAAGGGGTTTGCTGCGGGTGAGGGAGCCCATCGGGTCCCCGTGATGCTGTGGCGGGGACCTGATGGGTGAGAAGGCAGCCCGATGCCATGCAGAGGCTGCCCAATGCCTTGCACGGCATCGGCACCTGCTTTCTACGGGTGCCAAGGTGATCCAGCCTAAGGCCAGTCTACTCGGCAACCTGTTAGTGTAGTACTCTGTAATACACTAACAGGCAATACAATACAATACAGATGTATTGTAATGCATTGCAGAGGGGATCAGACACCCAAAAGTTAGTCAGAAATAAAGTAAAAAAAAAAAAAATAAAAAAAAAAAAAAGGTAAAAAACAGTTTTTATTTTCAAAAAAAGTTTCAAGTAAGAAAAGAAAAACGCCCTTTTCTTCTGATTTTATAATAAAAAAATTGAAAAAAACAAGAAAAAAACACACATATTAGGTATCGATGCATTCGTAACGATTGACTCTATAAATATATCACATGATCCACCCCGTGTGATAAACACCATAAAAAATTAAAACTGTGTCAAAAAAAGCCATTTTTGTCACCTTACATTACAAAAAGTGCAACACCAATCGATCAAAAAGGCGTATGTCCCACAAAATGATACCAATAAAACCGTCAATAAATCCCGGAAAAAATTAGCCCCTACATAAAAAAAACACAAAAAAAATAAAAAAGCTATCACTCTCCGACAATGGAGACACTAAAATATGATTTTTTTTTGCTTCAAAACTGATATTATTGTGCTAAAGTGAAATAAAAAAAAAAACTATACATATTAGGTATCACTGCGTCCGTAAAAACCTGCTATATAAAAATATCACATGACCTATCACCTCAGGGGAACACCGTAAAAAATAAATAAAAAAACTGTATTAAAAAAAGCCATTTTTTGTCACCTTGCATCACAAAAATTGTAACACCAAGCGATCAAAAAGGCGTATGCCCCCCAAAATAGTAGCAAACAAACAGTCATCTCATCCTGCAAGAAAGGAGACCCTACTTAAAGGGAGTCTGTCACCACTTTTTTGCATGTTAGACCATTAAAATAGGGTTATTTGATCCAGCCAGAACATAAAAACGGTACCTTTGTGGTAGAAAACGGACTTTTCAATTTGCAGAAAACGAAGTTATAAGATTATTTTCGGAGCCCTCTCAAGTGCCCAGGGCGGTCTCTCAATCCTCAGAGCCCAGGCAGGCACCTCCTAAACGGCTGATAACGCCGCCCTCCGTGCGCCTCTGCCCGCCCGTTTCCTCCCCTCCCCTGTCCCTTTCCACTGCGGCTGTGCGGTACAAATCGTAGCGGGCGCATGCGCAATGCGATGCCCGCTCCTGGCAGGGCATCGCAATACCTATTGCGCATGCGCCGGCTAATCGCCGTTTAGCCGGCGCATGCGCAATAGGTATTGCGATGCCCTGCCAGGAGCGGGCATCGCATTGCGCATGCGCCCGCTACGATTTGTACCGCACAGCCGCAGTGGAAAGGGACAGGGGAGGGGAGTAAACGGGCGGGCAGAGGCGCACGGAGGGCGGCGTTATCAGCCGTTTAGGAGGTGCCTGCCTGGGCTCTGAGGATTGAGAGACCGCCCTGGGCACTTGAGAGGGCTCCGAAAATAATCTTATAACTTCGTTTTCTGCAAATTGAAAAGTCCGTTTTCTACCACAAAGGTACCGTTTTTATGTTCTGGCTGGATCAAATAACCCTATTTTAATGGTCTAACATGCAAAAAAGTGGTGACAGACTCCCTTTAAGACAATACACTAAAACATCATTTTTTTTGTTTCAAAAATGCTATTATTGTGTAAAACTTAAATAAATAAGAAAAGGTATACATATTAGGTATTGTCACGTCCGTAACTATCTTCTCTATAAAAATATCACATGACCTAACCCCTCAGATGAACGCTGGAAAAATAAATAAATAAAAACTGTGCTAAAATTACTAATCGCCTTACCCCATAAAGTGAAATAATGAATGATCAAAAAATCATATGTACCCAAAAATTGTACCAATAAAAACGTCAAAAAACTAGTCCCTGCACAAGATGATCAGCAGAAAAATTTAAAAAAATATGGCTTTCAGAAAATGGAGACACAAAAACATACTTAAAGGGAGTCTGTCAGCAGATTTACCCCTTTTTAACAGTTGCCATTCCGCTGTAGCCGCAAAACAGATGATTAACACAGTACCTTTATATGCTTTGGTGGACTTTTAAATATGCCAAAAACGAACTTTGATGAGGGCTCGCAAGTGCCCAGGGCGGAGTCCACCGGGTTGGAGCCCAGGCAGCTCTGCCTCTTCGGCTCTTATCCCCGCCCAGCCTCCTCCTCTGCTCGCCTATCTGTTGTCTCTCCCCCTCAGCGAGATCCCGCGCCGACGCGATGACTTCCTTGGTCGGGGCATGCGCATAAGCTACTGCGATGCCGTGTCAGCAATGGGCATGGCAGTGCGCATGCCCCGGCCAAGGAAGTCATCGCGTCGGCGCGGGATCTCGCTGAGGGGGAGAGACAACAGATAGGCGAGCAGAGGAGGAGGCTGGGCGGGGATAAGAGCCGAAGAGGCAGAGCTGCCTGGGCTCCAACCCGGTGGACTCCGCCCTGGGCACTTGCGAGCCCTCATCAAAGTTCGTTTTTGGCATATTTAAAAGTCCACCAAAGCATATAAAGGTACTGTGTTAATCATCTGTTTTGCGGCTACAGCGGAATGGCAACTGTTAAAAAGGGGTAAATCTGCTGACAGACTCCCTTTAAAAAAAAAATGTTTTATTATGTAAAACTGAAACGAAGAAAGTAGACATATTTGAAATCATTGCGTCCGTAACAAATGATGTATAAAAATAGCGCATGATCTACCATGTCAGATGAATGTTGTAAAAAAAATAAACGGTGCCAAAACAGCCATTTTCTGGTTACCTTGCCTAACAAAAAATGCAATATAGAGCAATTAAAAATCATATGTACTCCAAAATAGTACCAATAAAACTGGCACATTATCCCCTAGTTTCCAAAATTGGGTCACTTTTTGGGAGTTTCTACTGTAAGGTGCATCAGGGTAATAAATATTGAGTTTTGTTTGGCTGTTAACCCTCGATGTGTTAAAGAAAAAAATTGACTAAAATGGAAAATCTGCCCAAAAAGTTAAATTTAGAAATTTCATCTCTATTTTCCTTTAATTCTTGTGGAACACCTAAAGGGTTAACAAAGTTTTTAAAATAAGTTTTAAGTAACTTGAGGGGTGTAGTTTCTACAATGGGGTCATTTATGGGGGTACCCACTATGTAAGCCCCACCAAGTGACTTCAGACCTGAGCTGGTCTTTAAAAAATGAGTTTTGGAAATTTTCTTAAAAATGTTAAGAATTGCTTCTAAAACTCTAAGCTTTCTAGCGTCCTAAAAAAATAAAATGACATTTACAAAATGATGCCAACATGAAGTAGACATATGGGGAATGTTAAGTAATAAATATTTTATGAGGTATCACTTTCTGCTTTAAAAGCGGAGAAATTTAAATTTAGAAAATTGCGAATTTTTCAAAGTATTTGGTAAATTTAGAATTTTTTTCATAAATAAAAGGTGAAATATATTGACTCAAATTTATGACTATCATGAACTACAATGTGTCACGAGAAAACTATCTTAAAATGGCTTGGTAATTAAAAGCATTCCAAAGTTATTACCACATAAAGTGACATATGTCAGATTTGCAAAAAATGGCCTGGGCAGGAAGGTGAAAACTGGCCCGGGGTTGAAAGGGTTAATCACATACAGTATTAGTATATAATAGTTATGAAATGGGTAGGTCCATGGTCTAGGAGTCCATGGCTGGCTGAATGCAGATCATCTATTATCACAGGTTATTCCTTATATTCATGATGATTTTATATATTTCTTTGTAGAAGCCTGGTAAGACTGTAGATGCCATTATCCATGACATACATTCGCAGAGGGAAAGAGACTCGTTTCGTGATACAGACAGGTAATTTATGACTACGGTATTGAGGTTACAGAATGCTGCAGTTTGGTTTTCTCTGCCTGTTGTTACACATTTGACTTTACTTTCAGATATCGAAATGAAAGGCCTAGATCACGCAGTCCTGTGAGCCGCTCCTTGTCCCCAAGGTCCTATACGCCAAGCTTTACATCATGTAGTTCAACACATAGTCCATTAGGAGCATCTAGAACAGAGTGGGGAAATGGAAGGGATTCCTGGGAACAACAAGGATATGGCAGGTGGGAGGATGACCAAGAGCAAGGTTCATGGAGGGAGTGTGGGGAAGAAAAAAGGGACAGGACAGACCACTGGGTACATGATCGGAGGCAATACAACAGGCATACTGACAAGCAGGAGCTCGATGAGCGAACTGACTCATCCAGAGGACACAGGGACAAATATAGCAATTCTCACTCATCATCAAGATACAAAAGCAGAGAAGGGGAACACTACAGAAAGGAATCCAAGCTGAAATCCGAGGCAAAAACCTCAGATACATCTGGGAAAATGAGAAGGAAAGACGAGGGCAAGTCACGAGATGACAAAGATAGTCACACAGGAGATGCAATCAAGAAGGACCTGTCTGAGTCAAAGCCAATTAAAGAGACTGAAGGCAGCACGCAGCAGAATGTGGATATCAAAGCTAAAATACATGAAACCAGTGAGAAGGAGAATAAAGACAGTGAACAGGTAAGTGTTCCATCTAGAGGAGGATATAGAAGATATGGACCCAAATTTACTAATGTGTCTGTGTCAAAAATCTGGCTAAAAAAGTGTAACAATAGGGTTTCTCCACTTTTTTCTGACATGCTTGGCAAGGGGGCGTGGCTTACTGAAAAGCAGATGGCGAGTTATATATGAAAGTGGGTGGGGCCTAAGATGCACCACTTTGTGCCAAAGTTTTGATGCAGTTCTGGTGTAAAAATCGATCTTTATTGAACTGGGTTCTGGTCCCAGCCTATAACTTTTGGACAGACAGGGCTATGTGCACTGTTACAGCCAATGACTGGCCTCAGAGGTGACCTGTCCCCAATCGGCACGTAACCCAGCAGTGTCATTGGGGAACTATCACTATTGGGGGCCCCATCCATCTAAAGGTTTACATTTTTAATTTTGATTCGGTTTCGATACCATAAAAAAGTATTGCGATACTCAATACCACGAGAAAAAAATAAAACACCAAAAAAGCCCTGTGGCCACTGCCACCAATGATTTTAATACTGGGGGGGTTGAGGGGGGCGGGCGCACTGCGCCACCAAAAGTAATTAACCTTTAATACAGGAGGCGGGTGCCGGCAGTAGATCAGCGGCAGTTAACACCTCAGGTGCTGCAGCTGAGGGGTTAACCGCCACTGATCGCAGCTCCCTGTCAGAGGCAGGGTGCCGGCTATGTGATTCTGCTTCCGGCACCTGCCTCCTGTATTAAAAGTTAAAGAGGACCTTTCATGGGTTCGGACATTGTTAAGTTAGCAGGCTACATACAGCTGCGCCCAGGGATCTCCCTGCACTTACTATTATTCCTGGGTGCCGCTCCGTTTGCCCGCTGTGGCCCCCATTACCGTCTCCCGCTCCGTATGCTAATACCTACTATTGGAGCAATGGGGAGGAGACATCAGCTTCTCTCCTGGGCGTTCCTTCTCCCTGGCTGTGACGTTCTGCGCTGCAATTGGACAGCGCTACAGCCAGGGAGAAGGAACGCCCAGGAGAGAAGCTGATGTCTCCTCCCCATTCCTCCGTTAGTAGTAATTAGCATACGGAGCGGGAGACGTTAACTGTGCCACAGCAGGGGAAAGGGAGCGGCGCCCAGGAATAATAGTAAGTGCAGGGAGATCCCTGGGCGCCGCTCTATGTAGCCTGCTACTTAACAAAGTCCCGACCCATGAAAGGTCCTCCTATCATTGGTGGCGTAGTGCGCCCCCCTCTCTCTTTATTGGCAGCGTGGCACAGGGGGAAGGGAGAGACTGCTTACTTACAGCAGCGCAGCCCAGTATCGAAAAAATGGAAATACGATACAATACCGGGACAAAAGTATTGATTGGGTATTGAAATTTCGATACCCGCAACAACCCTAGTCTGGGACTGGAGAAAGGCAGCCAAGGAGCTGAAACGCAGCAACGGGGAGCAGGTGTGATTTTTTTTTTTTAACAGGTTCAACAAGCTGCATGGGAAAGACAAAAAATGTCCAATAGCTGGAAAACCATTAAAAAGGGGGGGGGGGGGAGGGAATCAGCTGCTTCTCCAGTTTTTCTGTCCTGTAATGATGATATTGCAAGCGTTCGTACAGGACTGCGAGTAGCAATACCAGTCTGAGACTGTCCAGTCTGCGCTGACACTACAGGACTCATTACAGACACTCCTTTGACAATGTTACTGGTAATGTTCACCTTTGCATTTATTTACTGATTTATAGGATAAATAACAGAGGAACAGCACAACACAGAGTTTTAAAGGCTTTGTACACCTTTGGTGGCATTTGTTTGTTATTTATTGCATTCTATTAATTTTGAGTTAAAAATCTTTTTTCAATTAGTCTTTATTACATTTTATTAAAAATGATGAGCCGTTTTCCCTTCACAGCTTTGAGTTTATCTACTAGCAGGATCTATATTTTCTCTCTGCTCCGTCCGACAGGGAGCTGACAGGCTCCTTATCTCTGACCTTATAAACACTCATTATAGCTCAATTCTTATTTTATTGATAAGAATGTGGCTTAAATAAGTGTTTATTACCTTTTAGTAATTTAGAAATAAGGGTTTTTAGATGACCAGCACAAAGTGAAAGTACCATTCACACAGCTAGAAAAACAGTTAACCCTCTTTGACAAAAAGGCTCAATATTTCCAATGGCAAAAAATGATTTTTAGCTCAAAATTAGTAAAATGCAATCATAAAAAAAACTGTTCACAAAGGTGTACATAGCCTCTAAGTAAAGGTGCTCCAGAATTGTTATTACGGGGAATACAAGTATTTATTAAAGCAGACATGTCAGGAGGGCAGACAGGTTTTGTTTTGCATCCTAGAATACAATCTCATTTGGTTTTAGCTTTAAGTGGGTTTCTAGAATTTTAAGAACCTTGCCTAAGACCAGGAAATGGTCTAAGTATAAAGAAATAACCTATACTTACCTATTCAATTTTCTGTTGCAATGTGAAACATTGTTTGTACATAATATACTTTGTATGATTTATCAGAATGACACAAAAGAAAAAGGAACTAACCAGAATCATGCATTGGACAAAGCTGAAGATGGGTGGAAAGAACCACATACCACGCCACCAACTAAGAATGAAGTAAGTACAATTCAATCACAAGTACAAATTATTTGTCTAAACGTACGACCACAAGGTCAGGTAACATCTCTAGGAAAAGTGTTATATTTAAGAATGTGTCAAAATTAACTGACTTTGATAAAATTTGGCGCAAATTATGGCAGTCTTCAAAACCTCTCGTGATAATTTCCCTCTTCTATGTTGAGATATTTTATAAATAGAGGGAAGAGAGTTTAACTTTCCTTCTCTCCAATTATATACAGAGCTGGGGGAGAGGGAAGCACCGGAAAGCACCTCAGATTAACTATTTTCTTTATAAAGTACATTTCGTGTTTTTTCTAAATTATTAAACGGCCATTTTAATAGAGTACAATAATGAAAGTGTAAAATATCATGTATTTTTTTATTTTTTTTTAATTGAGTGTCCTTTCGATGATTGATTTTTTAATCTATACTAATATGGATGGAACAAGAGATATAAACTGAAGCAGGGCTTCTGTGATACTTTAATTTAATCCCGCAAGCCTTCAGCAGAGCTACTAATGTGCCCTTTAATCTAATAATAAATCAACAATTTGCCGTGTTAACCCACCAGTCATTAAGAGATGGTATTGCATGAACTTAAGCATTTACAGCCTAAAAAAAGAACTGTACCCATTGATGAAAATGATCCGTTGACTTGTGTCCCTGGCCTATGTTATTTCATCTGTAGCAGTCAAATTTGATATATAGTTGACACTGGTTTGAATAGCTGTTGTGTAAGGAAATTGCCCTGCAATGACCTTGCCTTGTAGCTTTGCTTTTTACATGTTTGCTCCGTATATAAATTACTTTGCATGACTTCCCTTGGCAACAGTAACTGGCACATGTGTCAAAGATATATATCAGATGTTGCACAGACGCAACATGCTCTACACAAATTCTAACTATATATGTCCCTCTCCTGCACTTTCTGTCATGGACATTGAGGCAGGACTTTGATTTCAGTTTATTCAGGTAGCAAATGGCACATGATACATTGTGGTTAATGGATATTTGTGTTGGATAAAATGTCCTGGGAATACCTCCAGATCTATTGCTTTCTAATCATGAGCTAATGCTATCAATATCTGTGTGGGCAGACAAACTGATCCTGTAAGCACGGATGGGAGCTATTATAGCACCATAAGTACCTCCAGGGCACTGAAAACTGGATTATTAGACAGCAAGACCCGACGGCTCTGCAATGCATGTAACAGTTGGGGATTCTTAGATATGAAAGCATTCTATAACGGGAAACCGTCAGGAAGATTTAGGCCCTCCCACCGCCACCAACCAGGACAGTAAGGATACATCCACTAGCGGTGTAATTTGAAATGAGAAACATTTGTTGCAGATTCACCACAAGATTTTCATTCAAATTGTACCATGCTTAACTCCGGGATGTCCTATTCTGCCGCCACCACCACAGTCTTTTTGGTGGTGCTGGTGGAGATGTTGGACGGAATACACACAAAGTATGGTTGTCAAATCAATTGTAGGACTCTGCTGTTCCACCAATCAGAAGTTCTGATGGATTGGCCAATAAGGAGGCTCGGTCTGAGGACCAATAAGGGTGTCTGACAGGGTGACCAATCCGAGCGCCTGGCACTGTTTTTGAACCTGGCTTGTGCATCTACCTGTGCCAGTTATTGTGTCCTACAACCTGTTCTCAGCAGACCCTGCTCTTGGATTCACCTTTCCATATGCTAATTGGTATTGACCTTACACTGTCTGATTTCCCATTTTCCATCATTCTGTCACTCCTGGCTTGACTCTGCTCTGCCTCTGTTAGAGGATCTCACATAGCTTAGACAGGGGCATAACTACTGTCCGCACCAGGAGCAGGAGGACTAATTGATTATTATTTCCTTTCAGGGCCCACCACGAGCAGCAGCTGGGGGCCTGGGTCCCCACGGACAGTGGCACTAGGAGACAGACTTCTCCTGTGTCCTGCACTAGTAAAGCCTGTATTACACTAGGAGATTGTCAGGCCAATCACTCGTTAGCGATAAACACTCATTAGCGACGGTCTGGCAGTGTAATACTGCGGCCGACTCATAAATAATACCTACTAGACTGAAAGTACTGCAGACAGCACCCCAAATCTCAGTCAGCACTGCTGACTGAGTTTTGGGGTGCTGTCACTACTGTGTGAGACATATTAACCACTTCAACCCTGCTAGCTAAAACCCCCTTAATGACCAGACCACTTTTTACACTTCGGCACTACACTACTTTCACCGTTTATCGCTCGGTCATGCAACTTACCACCCAAATGAATTTTACCTCCTTTTCTTCTCACTAATAGAGCTTTCATTTGGTGGTATTTCATTGCTGCTGACATTTTAACTTGTTTTGTTATTAATCGAAATGTAACGATTTTTTTGCAAAAAAATGACATTTTTCACTTTCAGCTGCAAAAAAAACGACATCCATATATAAATTTTTCGCTAAATTTATTGTTCTACATGTCTTTGATAAAAAAAAAAATGGTTTGGGTAAAAGTTATAGCGTTTACAAACTATGGTACAAAAATGTGAATTTCCGCTTTTTGAAGCAGCTCTGACTTTCTGAGCACCTGTCATGTTTCCTGAGGTTCTACAATGCACAGACAGTAGAGAAACCCCACAAATGACCCCATTTCGGAAAGTAGACACCCTAAGGTATTCGCTGATGGGCATAGTGAGTTCATAGAACTTTTTATTTTTTGTCACAAGTTAGCGGAAAATGATTATTTTTATTTTAATTTATTTTTTTCTTACAAAGTCTCATATTCCACTAACTTGCGACAAAAAATAAAAAATTCTAGGAACTCGCAGTGCCCCTCACGGAATACCTTGGGGTGTCTTCTTTCCAAAATGGGGTCACTTGTGGGGTAGTTATACTGCCCTGGCAATTTAGGGGCCCAAATGTGTGAGAAGTAGTTTGCAATCAAAATGTGTAAAAAATGGCCTGCGAAATACGAAAGGTGCACTTTGGAATATGTGCCCCTTTGCCCACCTTGGCTGCAAAAAAGTGTCACACATCTGGTATCGCCGGTACTCAGGAGAAGTTGGGGAATGTGTTTTGGGGTGTCATTTTACATATACCCATGCTGGGTGAGAGAAATATCTTGGCAAAAGACAACTTTTCCAATTTTTTTATACAAAGTTGGCATTTGACCAAGATATTTTTCTCACCCAGCATGGGTATATGTAAAATGACACCCCAAAACACATTCCCCAGCTTCTCCTGAGTACGGCGATACCACATGTGTGACACTTTTTTGCAGCCAAGGTGGGCAAAGGGGCACATATTCCAAAGTGCACCTTTCGGATTTCGCAGGCCATTTTTTACACATTTTGATTGCAAAGTTCTTCTCACACATTTGGGCCCCTAAATTGCCAGGGCAGTATAACTACGCCACAAGTGACCCCATTTTGGAAAGAAGACACCCCAAGGTATTCCGTGAGGGGCATGGCGAGTTCCTAGAATTTTTTATTTTTTGTCGCAAGTTAGTGGAATATGAGACTTTGTAAGGAAAAAAGAAAAAAAAAGAAAAATCATCATTTTCCGCTAACTTGTGACAAAAAATAAAAAATTCTAGGAACTCGCCGTGCCCCTCACGGAATACCTTGGGGTGTCTTCTTTCCAAAATGGGGTCACTTGTGGCGTAGTTATACTGCCCTGGCAATTTAGGGGCCCAAATGTGTGAGAAGTACCTTGCAATCAAAATCTGTAAAAAATGGCCTGTGAAATCCGAAAGGTGCACTTTGGAATATGTGCCCCTTTGCCCACCTTGGCTGCAAAAAAGTGTCACACATGTGGTATCGCCGTACTCAGGAGAAGTTGGGGAATGTGTTTTGGGGTGTCATTTTACATATACCCATGCTGGGTGAGAGAAATATCTTGGCAAAAGATAACTTTTCCCATTTTTTTATACAAAGTTGGCATTTGACCAAGATATTTTTCTCACCCAGCATGGGTATATGTAAAATGACACCCCAAAACACATTGCCCAACTTTTCCTGAGTACGGCGATACCAGATGTGTGACACTTTTTTGCAGCCTAGATGCGCAAAGGTGCCCAAATTCCTTTTAGGAGGGCATTTTTAGACATTTGGATCCCAGACTTCTTCTCACACTTTCGGGCCCCTAAAAAGCCAGGGCAGTATAAATACCCCACATGTGACCCCACTTTGGAAAGAAGACACCCCAAGGTATCCAATGAGGGGCCTGGCGAGTTCATAGAAATAATTTTTTTTTTTGCATCAGTTAGTGGAAATTGATTTTTTCTTGTTTTTTTCTCACAAAGTCTCACTTTCCGCTAACTTAGGACAAAAATTTCAATCTTTCATGGACTCAATATGCCCCTCACGGAATACCTTGGGGTGTCTTCTTTCCAAAATGGGGTCACATGTGGGGTATTTATACTGCCCTGTCTTTTTAGGGGCCCTAAAGTGTGAGAAGAAGTCTGGAATATAAATGTCTAAAAATGCATTTGGATTCCGTGAGGGGTATGGTGAGTTCATGTGAGATTTTATTTTTTTAAACAAGTTAGTGGAATATGAGACTTAGTAAGAGAAAACAAACAAAAAAATATATATATATTTCCGCTAACTTGGGCCAAAAAAATGTCTGAATGGAGCCTTACAGGGGGGTGATCAATGACAGGGGGGTGATCAATGACAGGGGGGTGATCACCCATATAGACTCCCTGATCACCCCCCTGTCATTGATCACCCCCCTGGTAAGGCTCCATTCAGACGTCCGTATGATGTTTACGGATCCATGGATACATGGATCGGATCCGCAAAACACATGCGGACGTCTGAATGGAGCCTTACAGGGGGGGTGATCAATGACAGGGGGGTGATCAATGACAGGGGGTGATCAGGGAGTGTATATGGGTGATCACCCGCCTGTCATTGATCACCCCCCTGTAAGGCTCCATTCAGACGTCCGCATGTGTTTTGCGGATCCGATCCATGTATCCATGGATCCGTAAAAATCATACGGACGTCTGAATGGAGCCTTACAGGGGGGTGATCAATGACAGGGGGTGATCAGGGAGTGTATATGGGTGATCACCCCCCTGTCATTGATCACCCCCCTGTAAGGCTCTATTCAGACGTCCGTATGATTTTTACGGATCCATGGATACATGGATCGGATCCGCAAAACACATGCGGACGTCTGAATGGAGCCTTACAGGGGGGTGATCAATGACAGGGGGTGATCAGGGAGTGTATATGGGTGATCACCCGCCTGTCATTGATCACCCCCCTGTAAGGCTCCATTCAGACGTCCGCATGTGTTTTGCGGATCCGATCCATGTATCCGTGGATCCGTAAAAATCATACGGACGTCTGAACGGAGCCTGACAGGGGGGTGATCAATGACAGGGGGGTGATCAATGACAGGGGGGTGATCAATGACAGGGGGGGTGATCAGGGAGTTTATATGGGGTGATCATGGGTGATCAGGGGTTCATAAGGGGTTAATAAGTGACGGGGGGGGGGTGTAGAGTAGTGTGGTGTTTGGTGCGACTTTACTGACCTACCTGTGTCCTCTGGTGGTCGATCCTAACAAAAGGGACCACCAGAGGACCAGGTAGCAGGTATATTAGCTTTGACTCTTTTCAATGCCTGTGCTGTAATGGTTATGATGCAGGTTCTCAGCAACCACTTACTTTTAGCTAATGTGTGACACACCGCTGAAATCATCATTTCTGTCACTAACTTATTGTCACGGCGGACTGGAACTCAGATACACAGACAACCAAATAAACAAGTATCTAGGCGAGGTGCTGGGGAAAGGTCACCTCCTAGCAAATCCCTGACTTCTCTCCCTACGCTGCTAAGCCCACATTCAGACCTTGAAGGTAGGAATAATGTGTCCTCGTGCCTGGACTGCAAATACCCTAGAATCCCTGAGATGGTGAAAGGGGAGAAGGGACAGAAGACACACAAACAGCCTAGACCGCAAATAACAAAAACAGAAACCAAACTTATCTGAGCTGGAACAGAAAATCCATCCTTCCTTCCTTGAATCCAAGGCCAGACTGAATTCTATAACCCGCACGGCCCTATGGGAGTGAAAGCAATTTAAGCCAATGACCCCACCCAGAGCACCCGAAGGAAGGCGGATCCAGCACGATTCCAAAACAAAAAATTAGACACGTGCTGCCAATCTGACAGACCTCCGCAGACCGTCCGAACAGGGCATGACACTTATGCTGCCCTCAGTGAGGTTAGCATAAAGTTGATGACAGGTTCCCTTTCAGGGATTCTATTAAAGGGGCTGTCCATCCTTTTTTTCAGACCCCAGCATTGCCGGACCCGTGCTGGTGATCATGCTTACCTGTTCCCTGCCACTAGATTCTGGCTCCTTTGCTGCAACGCTGGCTCTGCAGGTCCCGGGTTTTCCTGCATCAATATCCATTTTGATGCAGGGCAAGTGACCTGGTCATTTAACACAATAGATGCTGTGGCATCTGAATGGTTACACAGAAGTAGGGGGCTCCCTCTGTCTTCCAATCGTGAGGGGGTTCAATCGGTTGTTATGACAGTCTCGAGCACTGTGAAGTTTCCCAGGCCTGTCACAGTAAGCTGCCCATTAAGCTGTGCCAGCAGCATGGCTCAATAGACAGCCAGTAAAACTCCCACAGGCTGCAATAGTATTCTATTGAAGTCTATGGTATAAGCAATTAGAGGATTGCATCTTCAGGTACCCTAAGGAGGGTAAAAATTACAGTGAAATGACTAAACCCAGCAGCTCTTCTCTGCCCTAGTCATTCGGCGATCACCTGAACACTGTGTCCAATAGAGGAAAAGGCTGCTCTAGCACTATGCACTGAGGAAAGAAGGCAGTAGCGGGACCGCACCTGCTCTGCTCCTGCTAGATTGCATGGGCAGTTGTTTTAACTCTGTGCTGTACATGTTTTTCCAGATTAAAGCCCAGCACCTAACGCTGTACATGTACCACAGATCAATCTTCAGGTGGATTCAGCAAGGTTGTTTCCTGCACAGTGTGGATAAGAATTTGTAGAGTCTCACTTTGCTGCTGCTGTGAACACTACATATTTTCTGCCCGCTATTCCACAGTGGAAAATGTGCAGAGTAGCCCACCTGTATTCACATGTCCGTAGTGTATTAAGGATCCGCAATACACCCGGCCGGGCACCCCCATAGAACTGCCTATTCTTGTCCGCAATTGCGGACAAGAATAGAATATGTTCAACTTTTTTCGGGAGCCACGGACCGGAAGATCGGGGCTGCGCCCTGGAAATGCGGATGTGGACAGCACACTGTCCGGTCTGTTTTTCACTGACACAATATGGTGCAATTGAAAACGGATCCGTCCCCCATTCACTTCCAATGTAAGTTAAGACAGATCCGTTTTGACTTCGACTTTTTTTTTAATGAATTATGCAAACGGATCCGTTATGAACGGATATAAGCGTTTGCATTATCAGTGCGGATCCATCTGTGCAGATACAAGACGGATCCGCACCAAACGTGAGTGTGAAAGTAGCCTAATATAAATATATATAAGTTATTTTTCTACGTTATGCTGCATCGACCAGATTACACAAAGGCATCCTTGTCAATGTATTACCATCATAGATTGAAGGTTTGTGGCAGTTTAAAGGCCTTATATCCTGATGATAGGTTCCCTTTAAATGAAGTTTAATACTAACTGACCAGTAAAGCTACTTTAATCTAGTGATCCACAATCAGCTACATTGTGTTTTACTGTATGTGTATTCTTTAAAATATTCTAAACTTATGAATACAGCACTTATGAATACTACTTTGTGTTTTAGTTACAATTATAACTGTCTGCATCTATTGTATTCACAGGAGCAGGACTCGGACAGCGGAAGTGACCTAGAAGGCGACAGCTGGTACCCAGCTAACATGGAGGAACTTGTGACAGTAGATGAAGTGGGCGAGGATGATCTAATTGTGGAGCCAGACATTACAGAGCTTGAAGAAATTGTTCCAGTTGTCCCTAAGGAAAGCGAGAATTGTATTCAGATGTGTGCACTTGATATTGACACTGTGACTTTAAAATGTCGGTTTAGTGAAAGAACCAGGAGTGAGAGCTCCTCTGGAGCAACGAGCTGCACATCTCTTAGAGGAAGTGCAAGTCCTGACAGTAGCTGCTGTGAGACGGTTGCAGATGTGCCTGATGTAAATGTGAATCCTAAGGATAATTGTGATCAACTGGAGGAGAATTACAAAAGCCCTAAAAGGGTCCACGGACACGAACCTGCACCAGAATGTATAGGTGACATTGCAGATTCTGGAACACCTATGCATATAGATAAGGGCAGTCCAGAACTGGATAAGAGACCAGACTCTCCTGCAGACAGCAGTGTGAAAATGATGGATGTGCACAACCAAGAGCAAAGGCGAAATAAAAGAGAAAGAGAGCCCTCCATTTCCGGTAAGCCACATGAAATTATTCCAGTATACAGAACTTGTGGAATTAGAATGTTAATAACTTGTTTTTATGGCATTTTTTGTATGTTTAGTGATATATAGTAGTAGTGCATTGTATACATGTATACACTATAGATTTGTTCTCTGGGCTGCAGCTGAGGATGCGGCTTTGTGTCTCTGTCCAGTTTATACCTGCACTACCTCAACCACTACCACTCATAACTTCGTGGGGACTGGATTTCTACTATACAGTATATTACAACTAAAGAGAGCAGGATCTGTCAGCTTAACGGCGTTGTCGGAGATTTGTAAAAAACAGGAAATAGCATAAAATAAAGAAAGATCTAATACTCACCCTTTCAGAGTCTTGCAGCGATGACGTCACATTCATTGTTCATTTGACTGCTGCAGCCAATCACTAGCCTCAGAGCTCACATGTGCATGAGAATTATGTGACCGCTGAGGCCAGTGACTGACTGCAGAATGTGATGTCATCAGAGCTGGACCAGAAGTAACTGGTGCCGCGGCGCTGGTGTGGCTGGACATTTAAAGGGTGAGTAATTTCTTTAAAATGTATTCTATACAGTTTCCTACCCTGTGGGGACACACATTAATAGTAGGGACGTAGCTATAGGGGAAGCGACTGCTTTGGGGCCCTGACCCAGAAGGGGTCCATCCAGGAGGAGGAGGACTAAAAGATTTGGTCAGGTCCCACTCAACAGTATTACGCAATGAAATTAGATACAGTGACAGTATAGACAGTGTAGAAAACGGATGGAACAGCTGCCGGGCCTGGTCGGAGAGAGCGATCTTTACTAGCCACAGGAATAGGGGCGGCATGAAAGGAAGGGATTGCAAAAAAATTACTGGGGTGGGGGCCCAGTCATTTCTAGCTACGCCACTGATTAGTAGGTTGACAATGATGTCTTTGTATATTTTGGCTGATGTCACATAATGTAGAAAAATAATTTTGAAAACGGCACACTCTGTGCTGACCGCTCCATGACAGATAAATGATATCTAACTTTTGACATGAACGACGATGTATCACCTACTGTATATTCAATATCTAATGGTACATCAATGTGACTTGTGATTAATTAAACATGTGCAAACTATATTAAGTGCAATCAATACTTGTACAGACCACACATTAGATGAGTCTCTTCCAGCCCAGTATTCTTTTCTCATCTGCCGTCACTGACAGACTGGACAGAGCAGCTGATGTCCAGTGACATTTCTCTCACTAATATCATCTATTTCAGTGTAGTTTAGCCATCACAGTTGCAGGCGTGTGTTTCAGCTCCCTTATAAATTCCATTAAAAGCTGTTCTCTCCTAAAATGTAAAATATCTAGCACTGAACCTACACAAATGTATGGCCTTATTATTAGAACCTCTCCTTTTAGCAGCCAGATCATTTTGATGACACACATGGGCTGCCAGGAATATCTTGTCTATTCCTGTAAATCCGTTAGGAAATGCAGACTGCCTTTTTTATACGCTACCCTGTAGTCTGGAGTTCATTGTCAGACTATGGGACAGATCTCCTAAGACTGGTGTTTCATATGGCAGTCTTAGTAAAATGGTCCAGCGGAGTGATATGCTGAATCTATCAATGGGAGCACGCTCAATGTCAGCTATGATATTCTGGTGTAATAAATGTGGTGGGTCCGCCAATCACCATGACAATTATTGGGGCTGAGTGCTTGTAAAAACACTCATTCCGAATAATGGTCCAGAGTAAATGTGCTGTGATCTCCAGATGTTTGATTATATCTTTCGGCCGGCACCTAAAATCTTTGCTTCTTGGCAGCACATCACCCTGAGTAAACTGCTGCCTACAAACAATGAATCTTTATGGGAACCAGTGATGTCCTCAGAGGATGATGGCTGCCTGTAACTGTGCTCTCCACTCTGCTCAGGCAATTATTAGGAATGAGCGGTTCCTTTCCAATAACTGCCTGTAAACTTTCTCTGCTTCTCCTTATTGCTGGTAATATCTCTCCAAATCCAGGCCCCCCTCAGCAAATCCCCACTATCACCTCTACCTCCACTACAAATCTCTTCTACAAATTTCTGCAACCTCTTAAACCTAATAACCATTCATCTGACTCCTGCTCCTTTGGTACATCTCATAGAGTCCCATGGCTTTCAGTATCACTCCTACGCTGACGACACACAGATCTCCCTCTCTGGTCCAGACATCACCACCTTACTATCCAGAATCCCACAATGTCTATCTTCCATATCCTCCTTCTTCTCCTCTCGCTTTCTAAAACTTAACATGGATAAAACAGAATTCATCATCTTTCCCCCATCTTGCTCAACCCCCCCAACAGACCTTTCTATCACGATCAATGGCTGCACACTCTCCCCGGTCAACAAAGCCCGCTGCCTTGGAGTGACCTTGGATTCTGCCCTCTCCTTCCGACCGCACATCCAAGACCTTTCCACCACCTGCCGCCTCCAACTCAAAAACATCTCCCACATCCACGCTTTCCTCAACTGTGAGTCTGTGAAAATGCGGCCTTCCATCTAGCACTCTCGCACCCCTCCAATCTATCCTCAACTCTGCTGCCCGACTAATCCACCTCTCACCCTGTTACTCCTCTACCTCTTCCCTCTGCCAATCCCTTCACTGGCTCCCTATTGCCCAGCAAATTCAGTTCAAAATACTAACAAATACATACAAGGCATCCACAACCTGTCCCCTCCCTACATCTCTGAGCTACTTTCCCGATACATCCCCACACGCACTCTCCGATCCTCACAAGACCTCCTTCTCTCCTCTTATCACCTCTTCCCACAATTGACTCCAAGATCTCTCCCGTGCATCCCCCACACTCTGGAACTCACTATCCCAACATATCAGACTCTTACCTACAGTGGAATCCTTCAAAAGAAACCTGAAAACCCACCTCTTCAGACAAGCCTACAACCAGTGATCTTGCTGCCTCTATAGCGCCATGAACAGCTTCACCCGCACCTACTGTGTCCTTCTCCTATACCATGTAGATTGTAAGCCTCGCGGGCAGGGCCCTCTCTCCTTCTGCACCAGTCTGTAACTCGTCTTGTTCATGCTTAGTGCAATTGTCTGTATTATGTATGTGCACCCCTTATCATATGTACAGCGCTATGGAATGAATGGAGCTTTAATAATAAATAATAATAATAATAAACTGACCAGCATAAAAAGGACCGTAAAACCTGTGTCCAGCTGATGTACAGCTTATATAGGGTTGGGTAAATTAAACAGCGCTGTATTTCCTTCATTCGCCTGTGTATGATGCTGATGCTGCCATTAGACCGTTACTGAATCACTGTACGCGACATGTTTTTCTGTATTATGTACCCCAATCTGATCTAAGCAATTCTTTACCAACAGAAGGGAAGTCTCCTGAAGGTTCAGAATTAGAAACAAAAGAAATGTACTCTTCGCCTTCCTGGGAGCAGGATGATGTCTATACCGAGCTGAATATCCCTCTAGGTATGTACTATTCATTTTCATAGAAAATACAAGAATTTCACTATAACAAACACATACTTTTTTAACTAACTGTCCAATCACAGAAATTAATGTTATTTGGATTCAAAGAGTGGAAGGCAAAAAGTGTAAATGGATTTACAGTGCTGTTTATCAAATGTAATTTGGTTCTGTTCATAGGTATTGAATTTATAGTTCCTAGAACTGGATTCTACTGCAAACTATGTGGTCTGTTCTACACCAGTGAAGAAGCAGCGAAAACCTCTCACTGTAGGAGCCGAGTACACTACAAAAACCTGCAGGTATTATATTGTACTGGCACTTTTTAGAACAGAAACACTAGGTATATGAGACTGATTAATCACAGACCAGAGACTCTGGAGTTCCATTGCTGTGGCATTATTCTCCTACAAAGTGACAAGTCCTAAAGCTATAGTTTCATAAGGAAAAAACTGATGCTGTGCGCATTGTACTGTATATATGAAAGGTTATACCCATCAACCCTGCTGCACAACATTTTTATAAATATCTCACAGATGCCACAGCCTTAAAAGGGTTATCCTTATTAAGAAATTAGGAGTTTTTAGGAATTAATGGGGGCACTCTCTTTTTTAGACTAAGTAGAAAGAGCAAGTCCTGTGCTGGAAGACCCAGCAGGTTTGAACACTACACAGACAGTCTATGGATTTCATTGACAAGTTGTAATGTTTCACTTTCCCTGTGATGGCACTGCAGGGAAACAGAGGACTTGCTGGCTTAAGTAATATCAGTCTTTTTAAAATTTGGTTTGGTGGGGGGTCCAGGACCGCTGCCGATCACTAGATCTGAGCTGAGCTCTGTCTCTCCCTGCTGACGTTGGGCTCATAGAGAGTCTTTTTAAAATGACTATGTTGTGCTGAATCCTATCCCATACCACGCAACCCCTGAAACGTTGGGCAGTATGGGATAGGATTCAGCACAGCGTTCTCGGAACGAAAAGGAAGGCCTGCGAGCCACGAATTGTGGAAAGAAATAATAAAGAATTGGAAAGTACAGATTGTGCTTCTAAAGAGTGAGCACAGGTCACACGGCTGATCAGATTGTGTTCATTGAGGGCCTAATAGGCTACCACACTTGGCAGATGCATGGACCATTGTTAGGATTCCAACTGCCAGGGGAGAAAGAGAGAGCCCCTAGACTCTGAAACCAATTAGATGCAACAGTTGCTATAGACTACGCCATCTAAGGGGTTAAATGGCTGAACTTGGAGCGGAGCTTGTGTGCAACAGGAACAATGGTGACACCCTCATTGCTCCAAAAGCCTAATTTGCATATTAAGAAAAGGTATAATAACTCAGGAATGGAGCTTCAAATCAACAAATGAAAAACAAGAGTTTTCATCAGGGGAACCAGAGCTATGTGTCTGGGCAAACAGCTGGACAGGGAGGTCGCTGGTGACACATAATCCTAAAATATTATCTCAATTATCAGCAGTCATCTCATTATCCTAAAAGGACGGGTTAACACCTTAATGTACAACCCCAATTCCCAAAAAGTTGGACTGCTGGTAAAATGTAAATAAAAACAGAATGCAATTATTTGCAAATCTCATAAACTCATATTTTATTCACAACAGAAATATCAGATGGTGAAAGTGAGACATTTTACCATTTCCTGAAAAATATTAACTAATTAAAAACTTGATTGCGGCAATACATCCCAAAAAGGTGGGCCAGGACCATGTCTACCATTGTATAACACCCCCTCCTCTATTAACAACAGTCTGTAAATGTCTGGGAGGTGAGGAGACCAATTGGCGTTTTGGGAGAGGAATGTTTCCCATTCTTGTCTGATGTAGGATTCTAGCGGCTCAGCAGTCCTGGGTCATCTTTGCCAGATTTTTTGTTTCATGATGCGCCAAATATTTTGTATTGGAGAATGGTCTGGACTGCAGGCGGCCAGATCTGCACCCGGACTCTTCATGCTGTTGTGATAGATGCAGTATGTGGCTTAGCATAGTCTTGCAGAAATATGCAAGGCCTTCCCTGAAAGAGATGTTGTCAGGATGGGAGCACTAATAGTGCCATTGCAGATGTGTAAGCTGCCCACCCCATAGGCACTAATGCAACCCCATACTATCAGAAATGCAGGCATTTGGACTGTGAGCTGATAACAAGATGGGTGGTCCCTCTCCTCCTGACACTAGGTCCCAACTTTTTTGGAAATGGGGTTGTAGATTATGCAGGAACACACTATTCACAATATGTAATGTCACAGCTCACCTTCTCCCCCTCCCTGCACAGTGACCTCGCACAGGTTACAGAGTATGCCCACAACACTCCCTCATAGAAGTTCCCAGAATGCAATGTGATCCCCAGACTACAGCTCCCTACAGTTTATGGGGCTGCTGTAAAGCATCTCTGAACTGCTGACAACAGAGCAGAGTATTCAGGGAAGATGGCCGCCACCACAATCATGTGCAGAAAATAGTAACTAAATACATTAGAAATATGTTTCAATTCTCTTTAACCCCTTCTGACACATTCTCTTTAACCCTTTCCTGACCTGTACAGCAAACGTTGGGTCTTAATACACGGTGCCAGCTCGGAAGCTGAGCCAGCTCCATAGCTGGTTAGGTGCCTGTTGTTTTACGCAATTTGCGGTCCGCAGCATGGACAAGGCTGGCACACAGTTGTGTGGATGAGCCCTTATGCTGTGGGTTTTCCCAGCATGTAGATGGGATGTTTAAAATCTCATCCACTTTGCTTGTAGTGTAGAAGCGAAAGACTTTCTATTTAAAACTCTGCTGAGGAAAATCCACGGCATTTACAACGTGTGTGAACCCATTTTTATTAATGTCTCCTACTGCAAATTCTTAGTCAATCTCCCTTTTATTGCATTTTTCAAAACTGATAAAGTAATCTGCTAAAAGTAATGGATACCACTGAAGATGATGCATGTCATTTGTGCCATTTATATTTTGCAACTTACACTAATTTGGCCACAAAAAGCTTGAAAAATGTGTCCCGGTTTTATCACACTGCCTACATCTTGAGAGTTGTAGCAGTAAGACGAAGTCGCTCTTCACTAACTAGACGTCTGTTTTGACATCTAGCATTTGAATCAGGGGATTATATTGTATTACCATTAAAAAAACATCTAAACGTTGTTGGTGAAGACACCATAAAACCGATGTGCAGCGTGTGCACTGTGCTAAGCAAAATACCAGCAAAGGTTACTATGTAATCTCATTTTAGATGGCAGCATATATTACTTCATCACATCAAACGCTCGCCGGACCATGATGTTCCAAACTGTTTAGAGATTGCTTCGTGTCATTAGGAGAAATGGCACTGTTGTACAGAAAGATATATGATATCACTGGCAGAAAGCTTTCTGTATTCCCAAAGGATTGTCTTCTAATGATACACTCCGGGGAAGTTCTAATATCCCACCTTCTAAAATGTTGTTTCTCATTAAATCCATAAGCCCAGTGCTAGTGAGACTGTAGACAGATGCTTTCACTTGAAAGGTTTAAGTAGCTGACATTAGCTGGGCTTTGCCCCAGAAAGGGACGTTACAAGACAGTTGGCGTACTTGTCATTTTCAATAGGTTTCTGCTCTGTGCTGTCATTATCCCTAGGTAATATACAAGGCTCAGAGTAGCAGACGACATCAGCAGCCAACATCTAAGCTGAGCACACATATATCATGGTGACATCAGAGGGGTTGGCTGTTTCCTTTTATACACCCATGTTGTCACCTGAAAGGCATTAGTAGCTCTGTCTGTTCAAGAGGGGACTTTGTCACGCTAAGGGTAGGTTCAAAAGGAGGATTCTGTCCGCAAAAAAAAATCCAGAGTGTATCCCACGCCAGAAACTGCTGTGCTGTGATTTCATACAAACCCTCTCTCGTTTTTGCTCAGTTGAATGGAGCTAAGGCTACTTTCACACTAGTGTTTTTTGCAAATCCGTCATGGATCTGCAAAAACGCTTCCATTACAATAATAAAACCGCATGCATCCGTCATGAACAGATCCGGTTGTATTATGTCTTCTATAGCCATGACTGATCCGTCTTGAACTTCATTGAAAGTCAATGGGGAACAGATCCGTTTTCTATTGTGCTAGATCGCGTCCGAGAAAACGGATCTGTCCCCATGGACTTACAGTGTGTGCCAGGACGGATCTGTTTGGCTCTGCTTCGTCAGGCGGACAGCAAAACGATGCAGGCAGCCTCCAGAGCGGAATGGTGATGAACGGAGGCAAACTGACGCAGTCTGAGCGGATCCTTTTCCATTCAGAATGCATTAGGGCAAAACTGATCCATTTTGGACCGCTTCTGAGAGCCCTGAACGGACCTCACAAACGGAAAGCCAAAACGCTAGTGTGAAAGTAGCCTAATCCGTGAGCAGGCTACCGCTGTGGCTTTGCGAGGCGTCCATGTGTGCACCAAGCATGGTGGCATCCATACATTTGAACCTTTCCATCATGGGAATCTGATCATGTGACTTCAAGTCCGCGGCACAGAGCTTGCTCTAATGTGTAAAGAGGAACTCAGTCTCTCCGGTGTAGCTGATTTTCTGGATTACATCATCCCCAATCAAATCCCTCCTGGCAGCTCTCAGGCCCCTCACCACCCGCTGTGTCTCTCTGTATTCTGTTAAAATATATTGTGTCCCCCATCTAAAGGACCAGGAGTGCAGATATATATATATATATATAATAGGAAAGTGCATACAGTGATTAGCTGCAGTTATATATATATGCCTGATTTATACTGCCTGTACTATGTGTGTGTTCTCACTCTCCAGTGTAGCTCTATGGGCTGTATTCACACTGGTCTTCACACTGCATCACACAAAAATACATGGAGACCCTGCAATGTGTGGTCGACGACAGCTGTGCCCCTGATCTGTTATGGCTGCCCTCAGAGGACACAGAGCAGTGCAGTGTGGTGAGACTCTGCGTCCTCTGTCTCTGCAAAGTCAGGCATGATGGGAAATGTAGGGTTCATTAGAAACATATTTCTGATAGGAGAAGGAATCAAGATGGCTGACATCCCACAAATTACACATTAACTAAAACAGCTAAACAACATGGGCTGCAAGGGTAAAGTGCATATGCCAAAATGCAACTAGCAAAACAGCAAACTTCTATGATTTATTAAAAACAAATACCATGTTTATTGAAATGACATTATGTAAAAAAAAACTGATATAATCAAAGGACACATCATTAACAAGGTGATTGCCTAGTGGGGGTCAGAATCTCAAATGCAGGAATGGACACAAAATCCTAATAGTGCAGGTTCTATAATGTAAGGGATCTCTCTTTCAAGCAGGCGGCGATGACAGATTCCTTCTCGGGGTTTAAGTCCAAACTGTGCTTTATTCTGGCACTTCAGCACCAGCACAAACAAACCAAAATAAACACCTGCCCGTCTGGGCTCTACCTAATACATATGTCATCTTTATCTCACCTATAGAGCGTAGTTCACAAACAGGGTATCAGGTTCTGACACTCAGCAGTTCAGCTCATCAGGCACAGTCCCGCACAGGGGACAGATCCGACCTCACACAGCCTCGTGGCCCCTCAGCCCTCCTGGCTGAGACCACACAGAGCCTCTGCAGGCTTCCCCCTCTCAAAGATCACTTCCGCTCCCCTGGACTTCTACACTGAGGGTTGATTTATCCTTCAGCTGGACTCACCTGTGGTGGAATAGGAGTGTGGACTGAAATATCCACCCCCTCTACACCACTATCATGTATGAGGCCTATCACTGCCTCACAATACACAAAAAATAACCAGCCAATAGACATAATACAGACCCAAATATGACATAAACGGATACCCCAACATGTGTTTTGTGTTGCTTCCTCAGACGGATAACTCCATGAGGGTCTCTACACTCTTTGAATACCCATAGTAGCCAATCAGAGTTCTGTTACACATATGCAGGTAGCATTTAACACACAGGAAAGCTGGGTCACATGACCCGCATGTCAGGTGACTGAGCACATGACAGAGTCTCCCTAGCCTAGCTAGGTCACAACTCATTGTGCACTCACTGGATATCATAGAGGATCGGCTTAACCACCCAGTCCAACCCCCTAAATGAGGTGTGTGTCATCCACTATCACATGACCCTCATCGCATGATGATGACGTCACACCAAGAAGCCTAGTCACTATGTGTGCCAAGCAGGAAGAGTACCATAGCCATGGCAACCTTATATACAAAAAGGCATATACATAAAACATCACCAAGATGCAAGGAAATGTGCTCCATGTGCCAATACATATGTAAACATTATAAACATGAATATATGGGTGCCAGGACCACATCGTCACGTGGTGTGCGGCAAAAGCCGCACCTGAAGAGGCAGGACGCCTAAACTGAAAGGATGCAAAATTGCAAGCATATCCAGTTTGAACAGTGCATAAAAAAAAAATAAGTGCACATAGTGTATGGATAAATATGTGTCTAAAACATATAAGTTAACAACTATCACAAAGACCTTATAATAAATATATTGGGATTAAAATATATATAACATGATTTATATGATAGTGATACATAATAAACATACAATTATTATTGGAAGAATTCCATTATTTAGCAAAGAATTGCAAAATTGCTGCAGGATCAATATGTCCAAGTATACACAAGAACCTTTATGTTATCGTTTAATAATAGCCTACCCTGAACTATATAGGCAAAGAAAGAAAAAAAATATCCTGGAGTGTTTTTTAATATATGTTTGGTGGGGGGGGGGGGGGGTCATACCTCTGGGAAACAATCAGTCGGCACAGTGAAAGGACTGCGGTACTCAAATAAGTGTCGACCCCTCAGCTGTTGACTCAGAAACAGCAGCTTGCCTGTCAATGTGGCTTTGCCTGGTACTGCAGCCTGCCCGGTTCACATACCATACCCGAGGGCCAGGGATGCTCGATGAAACAGTGATGTCCATCAGTCCAGCGGAGCCCTTTAAAGGGGTTGTCCAGGTTCAGAGCTGAACCCGGACATACCCTTATTTTCACCCCGGCAGCCCCCCTGAGCCTAGCATCGGAGCATCTCATGCTCCGATGCGCTCCAGTGCCCTGTGCTAGATCGCGCAGGGCACGGGCTCTTGTGTTTTCAATAACACACTGCCGGGCGGTAACTTCCGCCCAGCAGTGTGTTCGGTGACGTCACCGGCTCTGAGGGGCGGGCTTTAGCTCTGCCGTTTTACTGGCTAGGGCAGAGCCAAATCCCGCCCATCAGTGCCGGTGACGTCACCGGGGTTCCTGTCAGCCCCATAGAGAGCCCGGTACGTCACCGGAACTCAGAAAAATGCCTTTGCCCTGTGCAATTTAGCTCATGTGAGGGGGGGCTGCCTGGGTGAAAATGGAGGTATGTCCAGGTTCAGCTCTGAACCTGGACAACCCCTTTAACTCTAGTGTAAGGCTACATGCACACGACTGCAGCATGGGCACGGAGCCCTAACGTTCGTGTGCATGTAGACTAAGCAGAATCTAGCAGCCAGTAGTCCAGTGCAGCGTCGCAGTGATGGAGTACATGCAGATTATAGCTTGTTATACTAACGAGTACGTTGATGTTTTTACTTCTTCCACAGTGTTATTTATCAAGGTTGGCAAAAGATGGTCCAGATATGAATGACAGAGAAAATACTGTTTCGCTTGAGGATGTTGGGATCGTTCCTCAGTTTCAGAGAAGCAAACCCTGAGAAGCTAGCCTACCGACTACTTGTTATGGCCTGTACACGAAAGAGCAATTCGGGTCGTATGAACTGTGAAATAATCCAGAAAGTAAAAAGAACGATGCGTACAAGGGATATGCATGTCAGCTTGTTAAAGTGTCCTTAAACATTGAGGAGAACAAGACCAAGCTATACGCCCAACATGCTGACTATGAAGCATCAGTTACATTCAATGTTCAACAGATTTGACCGACATTTCTTCAGGATGATGACTACTGTACATGATGAGATATGCAGTAAGGAAGGTTATTATTTGTATGCACTCAGAATAGTAAAGCCACAGACTATTTTTCCTTGCCTTATTTGTAACTTATTCAAAAAACTGCAAAATGCAATTTAAGAAATACAAGTTGCCTCAAGAAAAGATAAATTATTAATCTTCCATTGTCAGGGCAAAATTTTTGAATCGTTATGGGGAATAGTGTAGGTGAAGCTTTAGTCTGTAAAATGGGTGATTTAAATTGTCGTTACAAGTCTTGCATGAATTGGCTTCCATATGCAGAATTGAGCCCCTCTGTGCCTTTGTAAATGCATATTTTACCATAGAGGATATTTTATAAGATTCTGATTTTCTCAGGGATTTATTTTTCTTACAGAATTTTAACTCATCCAGACTTTAATGTATTATAATGACCAGTACCTCAGAGTGAAAATGCATGGGAATTGATGTCAAATGAATTCAGGTGTTTCGATGTGATTATGTCTCTGTTATAAAGGAAGCAATACTACTACTGGAAACATCGCGCTCACTTCACTATCAGCTTCTCAGTATTTTGACAGAACAGCAATGCACTGGTTTACTGCTGTTACTAGTTTCAATAAAAATTAAAAATTCTAAAATGTCACAGTATAATTATAAATGTAAACAGCTCAGTGTCCTACGGAAATCGTCACGTTAATGTACCTTGGCCCTAATATACAGTAAAAAGCTTTTTATATACATGGTAAAGCCTAAATAAATGTTTAATCCCAGTGGTAGGTGGGGAGCCATGTTACAGTTTTTGCCTTGGGGCCCAGGATCCTCAGCGTTCATCTCTGGTCGTACATTACTGTGGGTTATGTCTATACTATGTAAATAACTAGAAGGTAAGAGGATCATCGGGATGTGATTTAAATATATTTATATTTTTGTGCCTTGTCTCTGCAAAAAATTCCTGATGAAATCTTATAGTTTTCACATTGGCTTCTAGATGTATAAACGACTGCCACATTTGCCATATTATCACTGGACAGGGGATGCTTTGGTAGCTATGAACGGTAGGCCTTTTATACTGCCTGTGCCAAGATAAGCAGCATTCACACTGAAGTAAAAGGGAAGATAGCTGACACAGAGAGGAGTGAGGGACAGGGTGATGTTGAGAGGGCTCATCACCAGTTACCGAGTCCATTATAGTGGTATTCCCATCTCAACGAGTTTGGAATACCCGTCACATGCAGCAGCCGAGATGGCGAGGATTAGAGAACGGCCAAGCTCTTTGTGCTACACTGTTTGTGGAGGTCCCATTCACTTCCATAAAGAAACAGCAAAGGACATAACAACCAGCTGTTTCTGCAAACATGGCCTTCTGACTATTGTATATGACAAGTATTCTCTAATGACTGCCATCCTGGAACCGCAGAGATAGCAGCCCTGGATGGCCAAAATATTACATGCCAGTCATACAAATAACTTACCCTATAGAGGGGAAGGTGCCCAGGCAAATCCATGCACTAGTAATGTTCTCTATTAAATAATAATACATGATACATATATATACACATCGGGGCAAATGCCATTATTCAGCCACTCGGGGGATTTTGCCGGCTACCTACCTACTTGTACTTGGCCTTTAGTAACAGAAATGTGTTAATACATACTTGCTGAAGACTATCTCACAGAAAAAGAAAACATCTGTGTTCCTCATTGTTTCGAGGACAGTTCACACACCTCCTGTACTATTTTACTATGACATGCAGATAAACTAAGCAAATGACATAGAGGGAATGGATGGCCAGTGTAAACTACGGCTGTGGTCTGTAATGTTTTCTGTTTGCAAACCAATGATGAGCTTCTTGACACTTCATACGAAGCACAGACCTTCTACGGTATTTTTACAGTCTAATATGAATGTGTGTGGCGATCAGGCCACTTCACATTAACTCTGCGTTCTCTGACCATTTACTAGAAACCTTCTGTATGAGTTTTATTTAATAAAAGTATTTAATTCCTAAGGACAATCCTTAGCATTCCTTCCCCGAAATAAAGTCCACCTCACGTCTGAAATGTGCATGCTAGCCGACACGGGACATGGCGAAACGTGTTCAGTTAAGTTCACTGGTCAATATGTATATAATATGATGCAATTTTAACACGCATTTTAACTTTGCTACCCTATTTATAATGTGAATTTTAACTTTTTACTACTTTAAAAAAAACTGGTTCACCAGCAATCTGTCTGAAACGCAAAATACAAAGAATATTTATATAAATTTGTGTGTTTATGTAATTTACAGCTCAGAGTGACTTCAGGTGTGTTACAAGTAGACCAGCACTGGGAATTAGTGGTGTACAGTAGGTTACTGCTGAGCTGTTAACATGATGGGGTGTCCCTAAAGGGTTAATGATACTTATGATCTATAATAAGGATAGGTCATCAATATCAGATCGGTGGGGATCTGACACCTGGCACCCCCGCCGATCAGATGTCCTCTGTAGCTTCTGGCACTTACACTTTGGATGGAGCTAGAAGCACAGCTACAATTAAAGTGTAGCGTCTGTGCTGGGCTATGGAAGCTGAGCTGCAGTATTAACTGAATGGGGTTATCTAATCATATCCCCTGTTACAGAATTATGAGTTAATAGGGGTGGTCCTGGGTTCAGGTCCTTATTTCTTGGGTGGACGGTGGTTACACAGTCTCTTGCTCTAGAGGGCCTGTTCAGTCCTGTATTTCACAGACAACCCACTGAATTGAATGGGTTTTGTGTATTGCTATTTTCTCCTGTGGTGGCACTACAGGAAATTGTAATATTTTTTATAACATTTCATTCTATTTCACAAAATAATACAGAAAAGTACAAACCAATAGCTACCAAGCAGAGTTTTACAACAAACATCCCTAGGAAGAGGGGTCCGGGCCCCAGAAGGAGGCAAGGAATCTTTAATTCGGACAATTAAGGTATATCGTAAAGGCCCGTAAAATCATCATCTATACTGAACAGACAATATGACACTTCAGGATCACTGTGGGTCTGGACACAGCGCATATTGTGATCTGCTTAATCTGCTTAAAGCAAGGATTATCCAAAGCGGAGACCCCAGGTTCAGACATATACATTTAGATTTTAAATAGATTTAAAAAAATAAACTTTTTGGGAACATGTTTGTATAAGAATACAATGTTTAACCAACTTGTGCGCTGAGGAGACCCAAAAACCAGTAGGTTGAATGTGCCTGACAGTTATTAAACTTTGGCCAGTCTTACAAATTCTGCAAATGTCTACTCTAGTAGCAACTGATTACCATTCAGTGTCTCTGCTTTCTGTGAGTGAATAGAATCATTCCCGTTTGCATCCAGTGGCTGAAACAGGCCCCTACAGAAGTAACCCTACTCCCAGATGCCATAATGTCTCCAGTCAAGGCAGTCCTGTCAGCTGGACAAGGCACCAATCTCTCCCTGAGCCCACAGATTTCCACACTGGCGTAAAAAAAAAGTTGCAAACCCTGTGTTTGTAAACTTTTTAAACGCAATTAAGGCTAAATCAATACGCAAGTGGTGTTTCTACGCCGTCCTGGACGATTTCTGAAAAGCAGGAGAGGCGCGGGGAGGGAAGGCTTTTACGCTAGTTTTCTGCTGCAAAAGAAGACTGAAATCTATGGTCGCTCTGAGCCTCTGCAGATTTCAGTCTAGGTGCACGGACTGCCAGAGGAGGCGTCTAATATATGACGAGGGCTGCGCCTCACTATAAGGGTCCATTCACACGTCTGTTGTTTCTTTCCTGATCTGTTCCGTTTTTTGCGGAACAGATCTGGACCCATTCATTTTCAATGGGTCCTGAAAAAAAATCAGACATTGTGCTGTCCGATTTTTTTCAGGACCCATTGAAAATGAATGGGTCCAGATCTGTTCCGCAAAAAACGGAACAGATCAGGAAAGAAACAACGGACGTGTGAATGGACCCTTAGTTTAGCAAATTCTCTGGCAGCGTAGGGGATATCATAGATAAAGTCCCCCCACTGTGTAAGTATTTAGTAGTTTTGAGTTATTAGCCTGCAGGCCACAATGGGTGATTTTCCATTTTTGCGGTTTCGTTTTTTCTCCCCGCCTTCCCAAAGTCACAACTTCATTTTTCCCTTCACATAGCCGTATGAGGCATGATGTTTTGTGGGGTAAGTTGTACTTTCTAATGGCACCATTTAATATTGCATATGGGGTGGCATTGGGGAAAAAAATCTAATTCCGCCACAGTTTTATGGGTTTTGCTTTTACAGAATTCCCTTTGCGGTAAAACTGACCTGTTACCTTCAATTTCCAGTCAGTATGATTACAATGATTTGTAAAGTTTTTCTTGTATTTTAATACTTAAATTAAAAAAAAATCACTTTGGGGAAAAAAATTATTTTTGCATTTTATTGCCATATTCTAACCCCTATAACTTATTGATTTTTACATCTATGGAGCTGTGTGAGGGCTCATTTTTGCGGGACGATCTGTACTTAATCGTTTCATTGGGGTGTATATGACTTTTTGATCACTTTTAATATTTTTTGAGGCGTTTTTGGACTCCGCTATGCCTATGTTTTTTTTTTTGTTTATTCGTTTTTATTTTGGGGAAAGAGGGGTGATTTTGACTTTTATCTTTTTTACTTTTTTTTTTTAAATGTTTTCCTTTTTCCCCACTTTTTTAAGTCACCCTAGGTGACTATAACCAGCAGTCATTCGATTGCCAAATGTATTCTGAATGGATAATTATCCATGGCAAAATACAGCATTCAGTATGTTCCACTGCAGTGCTGCCACCTGCAGGCCTGGATTGGAATATACCACTGATAGGAGCAGGAGCGTGCGGCTCACACATTTCGTCACATCCAACGATGGCATCTGAGGGATTAAATGTCTGCGATCAGACATATGGCCGATCGCAGGCAATAGCCCTGAGCCTCTGCTGTTTAAAGTGAGGTCGACAAAGTTGGAGTTAAAGGGAACCTGTAATCATGAAAATGTGGAGTAATTTGCAGGCAGCAGGCTATAGCACAGGAGAAGCTGAGCAGATTGATATCTAGTTTAGAAATGATTCAGTATAACTTGTAATTTATACATTTATATCATTCTGAGCTTAGGAGTTATATGGGGCGGTCCTATCAGTGACTGACAATGATCTTTGTATGAGTGTGCACTCAGAGGTAAGTCACTGATAAGACCACCCACATGACTTCTGAGCTGAAACTGAGCAGATATATAAATAACTTACACGTTTTGCTGGATCATTTTTACATTAAACTATATATCAATCTGCTCAGCTCCTCCTGCTCTATAACCTGCTGCCTGCAGACTGCACTGCCGTAAAGTCTCAGCTGTGGGAAAGTAGCAATAGATCTGCATGGGGTTTTCAGCCTCTAGGCATAAACCAGAATGTTTTCATTCACTGACAGCAACCTGGAATGTGCAAATGTTGTAATTCAACCAAAAACATAAATTGATTACATTTTATTTACATATCAATGGACAACCCCTTCCACAATCCCAAATACATGTAATAATGACCACCATAAAAAAGGGATCATGTGAAGATCATGCACCCCTGCATTATTTATTCTAATTTATTTCACTAGCTATAAACTACCGTATGTACATTAATCACTAAAAAATCTTAGCAGGTGTTAATACATTTAGTAAAATAAATTAAATAATCTAGGGGGACACGATCCTCACTTCATCCAAAAAATACCTTTTCTTCTCCTAGTAATGGAATAAGTATTCTCTTTAAGGGCTCATGCACACAAATGTATTTTCTGTCCGCATCTGATCCACATTTTCTGCGGACCGGATGTGGACCTAATAATTTCGTCTACAATAGTGCGGGACATGTGAAACTGGTATCCATGTTTTGCGGATCTGCGGTTTGCAGACAGCAAAACGGATATGGTCACGTGCGTGAGCCCTAATAAACAGTATTTGGTGCTGTTTCTACATATATATTACTGAACAAATTGTGTGTATGATTATTTTTCCGCCTGAACCATTTCAGTAACCTATGCCTTTTGTATACCTGTTTAAAACCATGTAGAATTATAACAGAGACAATGGTATTTGTGGTATGGTAAGTAATAATAATTGAAAACTGGAAAAGCAAAAGAATAAAAAAGGGCCTGTTAAGCTATCACCATTGATCACATAATTTACAATATTTTTTTTAATATTTTACATATTTTCGGATCTGAGCATCACAGTGAAAAAAAATTTCTTTAGATCATCTTGATATATAATACTTATATGTATCCAATGGGAAAAAATTGACACATTAACAAAAAAGTTATAAAGTACAAAATAATGAGCCAAAGATATAACTGGAAGCCTAATAATGGTTATTAGTGTTATGGACACTGGGGGGCGCTATGTCACCATAATCTGTGTTGAGGTCGACTATAACCAGCAAAAGGGCCTGAACTATTATAAATATTAGGAAGAAGATGGTTCCACATTAACACACACAATAAGAAATCTCTCTTTTGCTGCTATGATGGGCAGAGTCTTGAATGTTTATGTCTAATTTTTTGGGGGAAATCTGGGCAAGTCTTGAATTCATTAGTGCCTACCTGACCACTCCTATAAAGTATTATAAATATTCAGGGAATTTCTGTCCTCGAAATGCTGAGGCTACAACTTGTGAATCATAACTAAACTGGACCAGAGAATCTATTTATTGAAGCTTATGAAATATTTATGGCTTGTAAAGAATTGGACATTGAGATCTGTCACAAGCTTTCTTCACTTGTTTCATCACAAAATATTTAAAACTGTGTTTGATTATTATTTGAATAAAGATAATTTTCATGTATCACAGCACGCATCCCTTGTGTTTAGTTCATCAGTAATAACGGGTTATAAATAAAAGAATTACAGGTTATCATGACGAAAAACATTTATGGTTCAATTTTTTAGATAATCATTATATCTACGGCATTGGATATTAGCACTATGAAAAAAGGCATCTATAAGAAACTATGAGAAAATATGTGGCGCACAAGGATGACACACAATCGAGGTAGAGGTGCTCACAGTAAAGAGGAATCGCCCTTCCTCTGGGCGGGTAAAAAAATTGGATAAAGATACTGGGCACTCTCGATATATAGGGACTATACAATTTATTATTTATTATGCTGTATAACACTAGTATATAACAATAGATAAAGCTAAGACGTTAATGTCCTAAAATCACATACATGCTTTAATATCCTAAGATCAATGAAAAGATTCTAAACTTATATAAATCTACCTAAGTGCAGATTATAAAATATAAAATATATGTTATATGAATATGATCTGGGATGGTACAAGATTGAACCTCCGTAATAGATGACACAGCAATAGTCTTGAATTAAGAATCTGCGTTTCTATTAATGTCTTATACGGGTTCTCTAATCAGTAACATTATTCGCATCTCCTCCAAATGCAGTGGTGATACAATAACTATGTATTAGATCTCAGTAATTGTTTAGCGGCGTCCCGCTGTACTCACTGGTCAGCAGCGTCCCGCTGAGCTGTTTCAGTAGTTGGCTTTACAATGCTGATACTCCGGTTGGTGTACTGCTGGGAAACTACTTAGGTGCCTCTTCCGTATCCCTCAATAGCTCTAGATGCCGCTCCGATATGACGACCGCTAAACAATTACTGAGATCTAATACATAGTTATTGTATCACCACTCCTTTTGGAGGAGATGCGAATAATGTTACTGATTAGAGAACCCGTATAAGACATTAATAAAAACGCAGATTATTAATGCAAGACTATTGCTGTGTCATCTATTACGGAGGTTCAATCTTGTACCATCCCAGATCATATTCATATAACATATATTTTATATTTATAATCTGCACTTAGGTAGATTTATATAAGTTTTGAATCTTTTCATTGATTTTAGGATATTGAAGCATGTACAGGTCCTTCTAAAAAAATTAGCATATTGTGATAAAGTTCATTATTTTCTGTAATGTACTGATAAACATTAGACTTTCATATATTTTAGATTCATTACACACAACTGAAGTAGTTCAAGCCTTTTATTGTTTTAATATTGATGATTTTGGCCACAGCTCATGAAAACCCCAAATTCCTATCTAAAAAAATTAGCATATCATGAAAAGGTTCTCTAAACTGAGCTATTAACCTAATCATCTGAATCAACTAATTAACTCTAAATACCTGCAAAAGATTCCTGAGGCTTTTAAAAACTCCCAGCCTGGTTCATTACTCCAAACCGGCAATCATGGGTAAGACTGCCGACCTGACTGCTGTCCAGAAGGCCATCATTGACACCCTCAAGCAAGAGGGTAAGACACAGAAAGACATGTCTGAAGGAATAGGCTGTTCCCAGAGTGCTGTATCAAGGCACCTCAGTGGGAAGTCTGTGGGAAGGAAAAAGTGTGGCAGAAAACGCTGCACAACGAGAAGAGGTGACCGGACCCTGAGGAAGATTGTGGAGAAGGACCGATTCCAGACCTTGGGGGACCTGCGGAAGCAGTGGACTGAGTCTGGAGTAGAAACATCCAGAGCCCCCGTGTACAGGCGTGTGCAGGAAATGGGCTACAGGTGCCGCATTCCCCAGGTCAAGCCACTTTTGAACCAGAAACAGCGGCAGAAGCGCCTGACCTGGGCTACAGAGAAGCAGCACTGGACTGTTGCTCAGTGGTCCAAAGTACTTTTTTCGGATGAAAGCAAATTTTGCATGTCATTCGGAAATCAAGGTGCCAGAGTCTGGAGGAAGACTGGGGAGAGGGAAATGCCAAAATGCCTGAAGTCCAGTGTCAAGTCCCCACAGCCAGTGATGGTCTGGGGTGCCATGTCAGCTGCTGGTGTTGGTCCACTGTGTTTTATCAAGGGCAGGGTCAATGCAGCTAGCTATCAGGAGATTTTGGAGCACTTCATGCTTCCATCTGCTGAAAAGCTTTATGGAGATGAAGATTTCATTTTTCAGCACGACCTGGCACCTGCTCACAGTGCCAACACCACTGGTAAATGGTTTACTGACCATGGTATTACTGGGCTCAATTGGCCTGCCAACTCTCCTGACCTGAACCCCATAGAGAATCTGTGGGATATTGGGAAGAGAAAGTTGAGAGACGCAAGACCCAACACTCTGGATGAGCCTAAGGCCGCTATCGAAGCATCCTGGGCCTCCATAACACCTCAGCAGTGCCACAGGCTGATTGCCTCCATGCCACGCCGCATTGAAGCCTCCTGGGCCTCCATAACACCTCAGCAGTGCCACAGGCTGATTGCCTCCATGCCACGCCGCATTGAAGCATCCTGGGCCTCCATAACACCTCAGCAGTGCCACAGGCTGATTGCCTCCATGCCACGCCGCATTGAAGCCTCCTGGGCCTCCATAACACCTCAGCAGTGCCACAGGCTGATTGCCTCCATGCCACGCCGCATTGAAGCCTCCTGGGCCTCCATAACACCTCAGCAGTGCCACGGGCTGATTGCCTCCATGCCACGCCGCATTGAAGCATCCTGGGCCTCCATAACACCTCAGCAGTGCCACAGGCTGATTGCCTCCATGCCACGCCGCATTGAAGCATCCTGGGCCTCCATAACACCTCAGCAGTGCCACAGGCTGATTGCCTCCATGCCACGCCGCACTGAAGCCTCCTGGGCCTCCATAACACCTCAGCAGTGCCACAGGCTGATTGCCTCCATGCCACGCCGCATTGAAGCATCCTGGGCCTCCATAACACCTCAGCAGTGCCACAGGCTGATTGCCTCCATGCCACGCCGCATTGAAGCAGTCATTTCTGCAAAAGGATTCCCGACCAAGTATTGAGTGCAGAACTGAACATAATTATTTGAAGGTTGACTTTTTTTTGTATTAAAAACACTTTTCTTTTATTGGTCGGATGAAATATGCTAATTTTTTTAGATAGGAATTTTGGGTTTTCATGAGCTGTATGCCAAAATCATCAATATTAAAACAATAAAAGGCTTGAACTACTTCAGTTGGTGTGTAATGAATCTAAAATATATGAAAGTCTAATGTTTATCAGCACATTACAGAAAATAATGAACTTTATCACAATATGCAATTTTTTTTAGAAGGACCTGTATGTGATTTTAGGAAGATTAACGTCTTAGCTTTATCTATTGTTATATACTAGTGTTATACAGCATAATAAATTGTATGGTCCCTATATATTGAGAGTGCCCAGTATCTTTACCCAATCTATAAGAAACTAATGAACACAGCAGGCTGACGAGCTCATGTTGCTGGGGCACGCCCCATGTTCTCAGAACTGCTGAAGCAGCATTCAGCATCCTCAAAAGCTCATATTATGTAACTGTACAGCAGTGCTTGGTGTATTTGGGATTTTAACCCTTTATGCCTATATTATAATAAATGCCAACAGAGGTTAAAGGGATTTTTCCCAGCCTTTGATATTCATGATCTCTACTTAGGATTGATGGTGGTCTGGCACCTCCAGCTTATTAGAAGGGCAGTGTTGATTCAGCGAGCGCCATCACTGTTCACCAGGCACAGCTCCGAACATATTGTAGCTGCTACGCCTGGTATTTTTTCTCTGTGCAGTTCAGCCCTATTTAAGTGAATAGGACTGAGCTGTCAAACCAGACAAGTCGCTACCAAACCTACAGCAGTGTGCCTTGCTAACAATGAAAGGGATGCAGCACTCGCTGCAATGCTACACGAGGATAGGCCATTGTTATATCGGTGGTCCATGCCCACTGCCATACCATGCTCCCCGGCAGGCACAGGCGCTGCTCCTTTCACCACTCTGCCGCTCCAGACCTGCTGGTCTTCCTCTGATTCCCAGTAGTGGGTCCACCCACCAGAGTCCCTCTGTGTATGCCCCTTGCAGGCTACAGCCTGCTTATCGCCACCAAAGCCTCTCCTTCACAACCAATAGGACACAAATGCGTTCCCTCTCCAACTCTTAAAGGGGCGCGCTCTAGTTCACATCAACCAATGGCTGGTTACATGTAGGTACTTAAGGCACTTTCCCCAATGGTGGATGCCTGAGCAATAGGTTGGCTAGCTTGCTAGTTTCCTGTGAAGGTGTGCTGTATTTGTTGTCTGCCTGTGTACCAACCTTTCACTGCCTGACTTCTATGTGACTTCCATATCGACCCTTTGCTGCCTGCCCCTGGATCAACTGTCAAATGCACAGAAACTACTCCAGGAAGAAGCAGACTGGTAGCTCCATGCAGCGAAGTACAGATGCCTGTATAGGGGTTAAAGGGTGAATGGCAGGATAACGGCCTTAGGTTTAGCCCAAAGTCAAATCTCTTGGTTGACACAGTGGCCCCACCCACTGCCGTAATAGCCAGCAATATTAAAGTCCCAGAAACCTCCTTTTATCACTGCACTCAATTCAGCAGATTCCTGATAAATCCACACTAGTGTTCATACTCTGCTGAATGCTGTGCCACTTTGGTAACTTCAGATTCTTATAGAGCCCCTGGTCAGAAGTTTGCAAACATTCCTTCTGTTTATGCAATGCATACTGCATCAATCTTGCTGTTAAAATAGATGGAAACCCTGATTGAGGATCTGAATCCCTTTAGGTGTTCCACAAGAATTAAAGGAAAATGGTGATTACATTTCTAAATTTAACTTTTTCGGCAGATTTTTCATTTTAATAAAAAAAAATCTGTAACACATCAAGGGTTAAGGGTCCATTCACACGTCCGTTTTTTCTTTCCTGATCTGTTCCGTTTTTTGCGGAACAGATCAGGACCAGATCTGGACCCATTCATTTTCAATGGGTCCTGGAAAAAATCGGACAGCACAATGTGTGCTGTCCGTTTCCGTTGTTCCGTTCCGCATGTCCGTTTAAATATAAAACATGTCCTATTCTTTTCCGCAAAATTCGGATCCTGGTACAATACAAAGTCAATGGATCCGCATAAAACGGAAGACATTCGGATGTCATTCCGTATGTCATCCGTTTTATGCGGAATCCGTTCCTGGAAACACATAACAAATGTTTTAACATTTTTTTTTTTACATTTTTTTCAAAGAAATACAAACAACTTTATTTGATTATTGAAATTTATACATGTTTCCGTTTTTTGCGGATCCGCAAAAAACGGATGACATACGGATGACATACGGAAACATTTTCAGAAACAACCGATCCGCAAAAAACGGACCGAAATTCAGGATATAGAAAAATACTGACGTGTGAATGTAGCCTAACAGCCAAACAGAACTCAATATCTATTATCTTGATTCTGCAGTTTACCAGAAACGCCCCATATGTAGTGGCTAACTGCTGTAAGGGCACATGGCAGGGTGCAGAAGAAAAGGAGCGCCGTATAGTTTATAGAAGGCAGATTTTGCTGGACTTGTTTTTAGACACCATGCCCCCTGATGCACTGTTCTTTAATTTCACTGATATTTACTAAATCATACAGAACATTTTATCAAGGTCCAGTTCTTGCCAATTTTGCTCATACAGAAAAGCATATTTGCCCAAAATGTTTTGTTTTTCTTTGCTGTCAGACTGTTGTCCCGGATGAATAAGAGTGACAGCAAAAAGGAAAAAAAAATCTCAAAATCCAGTGTATGTAAAGTGCATGCTTACGAATCCACACGTCAGCAGGAACTATGGTGTTCCTGTTCACAGCCGGAAGGAGGCAGAGGACAGTAATTATTTGCTGATCACTGCCCTCTCCATGCCTTACACCTACTTTGACTACTCAAGTAAAAATAAAAACAAAAGCAATACAAAAAAGTATTTCACAAGAAACTGAAGCGGTGTATAATCCAAAGTGCAAGTGGTTGAGATGCAAACTAAGCATTAATAATAGGTTATGCATGCTATAGAACCAGTGTTCTATATCGAGTAATTTAGGCACGATGTAATACCTTTCTGTATAGATTTACCATCATGTCAAATAATTACTGGGTAGGACTAGACAGCATTATTATAGTGACTGTTTATATCATGTTTTAGGTCTCTGCAGAGCTTTCCTCAGCAGGTCCATTAAGTTCAATAAGGGAAATGAAGCATAAGAGAAACTCTGCTTGACCTGCTTTCTGTCTGTGTACAGTCTCTTTTGGAGGACATAAGAGTGTGGTCTATCATACTATTGTATCCTCCGAAAAAGAAAAATGTACACAGACGAAAAGCAAGTCAAACAGAATCTAACATTTATGGGGTCATTTTATTAAGACTGGAGTTTTAGACAACGATCTTCATACCCCTGCGCTGGCACATGATGCGCCTAAGTTATGTAGAGGCACCGGCCTTAGGCGCATCCACTGCCGGCCTAAAACTACGCCAGCTTCCTTACTGGAGTAGATTTAGACCATTTTCTACGCCTCACGTAGAAAATGGTAAAGGATACGGGCCAGCTGGCTGGCCCCCTTCCCCACCCACGCCCCCTTTATAGACCTGGCATGAGCGGGAAAAGGTCGTAGATTCGGCTGCAAATACCCTTTGCGTCCGAATCTGCGACAGATATATACGCCACAGTTTGAGGTATATCTAATAAATGACCCCCTAAACCCCTTCTACGCCAGGGCAGTTTTCAACCTCCTGCCCAGGCTATTTTTTGCAAATCTGTTTATCATGGGTCAGTTTATGTGGTAATGACAGTATATGCGTAACACTTTAACTTATCCAAGCCATTCTGAGAGTTTTCTCGGGACACATTGTACTTCATGATAGTCACAAATTTGAGTCAATATATGTCACCTTTATTTATAAAAAAAAATCCCAAATTTACCAATTTTCAAACTTTCAATTTTTTCTCTGGTTTTAAAACAGAAAGCGATATCTCATAAAATAGTTCTTACTTTACATTCCCCATATGTCTACTTTATGTTGGCATCAATTTGTAAATGTAATTTAATTTTTTAGGACGTTAGAAGGCTTAGAAATTTAGAAGCAATTCTTAACATTTTTAAGAAAATTTCCAAAACCCAGTTTAACCGCCTAACGCAGGATCGCGGTCTGGTGGCGGCAGTCTCAGGCAGAGTTACGCATATACGCTTCATCTCGCGAGATGCGAGATGACGCTCACAGCCGGCCCGCGCATACGCATCGCGGGCCGGCAAAAGTTCGAGGGGGGTTGCATCATCAGCCTGCCAGCCAATGATCATCGCTGGCAGGCTGATGATTTAAAAAAAAAACGAATCACAGGCCATTTAACACCTTATATTTTTTTAAAATATAAGGTGTTAAATGGCTGCTTTGCTCCTCTGCTGATTCTTTTCGTCGGTTGGTCTCAGCAGAGGAGCACAGTTCACAGTGAGTAGCACCAAACACTTCACTTAGCCCCCAGATCACCCTCCATCACCCCAATTAACCCCTTGATCGCCCCTGTCAATCACCTAGTGAAAGGGAAAAAAGTGATCAGTGTAAACGGTCACTTTTTTTTTCCACTGGTATTGACTGATAGTTTTAGGATAGTTTAGGCCCCTTGGTTAGGTAGTTAGCAATCGGTTAGTGCCCAGCCCACCGCACCGCAGTCGCTGATTAGCGTATCGCTAATCAGCATTTGTACTTTTATAGTATCTGTAAGTTATCAAAACTGATCACAGTCAGATCTATAATAGTATTAGTGTCACCTTAGCTCGCCCTCCACCCAAAACGCAGTGTTTGCCCGATCAGGCCTGATCGGTGGCCCACGTGTGCGTTCACCCACGCCCGCCCCACCACAGTGACAACATTTTTTATTTTTTTTTATCACTGCACAATTACTTTCCAAGCGCTGCGGCGATAAAAAAATCTGTTTTGATATTTTTTATCAATCGCAGCGGCCTCCGGTACTTCGCTAGCCTTTCATTTGTAAGACAGGCTTGCTTTTTTTCTTGGGTAGTCTCAGGGAATACCCCTAAATTTAGTTGCCCAAATGTCAAACAGGGGGTATTCTTCTGAAGAGGCCTACAGGATTCTGACCCAGTCGGATGAGGAATGGGAACCCTCATCTGACAAGTCTAGCGGGTCAGAATATGAACCTGTAGAAAGCAGTGGCAGTCTGACCCAAAGTTCGGACGAGGAGGTTGAGGTCCCTGATAGCACCAGGCGTACCTGGCCCCGTGTTGCTAGACCACAGGTTGCGCAGGATCCGCTTCAAGGGCAGCAGAGTGGGGCTGGCGCTGTCGGATTACGTGGTGAGGCATACACCAGCAGCGCAGCCCTCCCTGGACCTAGTACCAGCACTGCCGTAGAACATGGTGAAGTGGCGAGCACCAGAAGGGCAGTTGAAGCTGGTAAGGTGGCACGTGCAATAGTTACCCTGTCGCAGCCACCGCACAGACAGGACCGTAGACCCCCTAGAGTCCCTGAGGTGCTGGCAAACCCTGATTGGCAGTCCCCAACTTCAGCCACACCATTAGTTCCCCCTTTCACCGCCCAGTCTGGAGTTCGGGTTGAGACAGCTCAGATCGGTTCGGCCCTGGGATTTTTTGAGCTGTTCTTGACTGCGGAGCTTTTGGACATAGTCGTGGCCGAAACAAACCGGTATGCCACTCAATTTATAGCTGCCAACCCGGGAAGCTATTATGCCCAGGCTTTCCGGTGGAAACCCGTCCAAGTTTCCGAATTAAAACATTTTCTGGGCCTTCTTCTCAACATGGGTCTAACCAAAAAGCATGAATTGCGGTCATATTGGTCCACAAACCCAATTCATCACATGCCCATGTTCTCTGCTGCCATGTCCAGGGCACGATTTGAGGCCATCCTGCGTTTCCTGCACTTTAGCGATAACACCACCTCCCGTCCCAGAGGCCACCCATCTTTTGACCGGCTCCACAAAATTCGGCCCCTCATAGACCACTTCAACAACAAATTTGCAGATTTGTATACCCCTGAGCAAAACATCTGCGTAGACGAGTCCCTTATACATTTTACCGGGCGCCTTGGCTTCAAACAATACATCCCAAGCAAGAGCGCCCAGTATGGGGTCAAATTGTATAAGCTCTGTGAAAGGGCCACAGGCTATACCCACAAATTTCGGATCTATGAGGGTAAAGATCAGACCCTGGAGCCGGTCGGTTGCCCTGACTACCTGGGGAGCAGTGGGAAGACAGTCTGGGACTTGGTGTCACCCTTATTTGGCAAGGGGTACCATCTTTATGTGGACAATTTCTACACAAGTGTGCCCCTCTTCAGGCATTTGTTCCTAGAACAGATTGGCTGCTGTGGCACCGCGCAACCTAGTCGCAGGGGCTTCCCCCAACGGCTCGTTACCACCCGTCTTGCAAGGGGGAAGAGGGCTGCCTTGTGTAATGAAGAACTGCTCGCGGTGAAATGGAGAGACAAGCGTGACGTTTACATGCTCTCCTCCATTCACGCAGACACGACAATACAAATTGAATGAGCAACCAGTGTCATTGAAAAGCCCCTCTGTGTCCACGACTATAATTCGCTCATGGGAGGGGTGGACTTCAATGACCAGATGTTGGCTCCGTATTTAGTTTCCCGACGCACCAGTCGCTGGTATAAGAAGGTGTCTGTATATTTAATTCAATTGGCTGCATATAATAGTTTTGTTCTCTACAGTAAGGCTGGGAGAACAGGATCCTTCCTCAAATTTCAGGAAGAGATCATCGAGAACCTCCTGTATCCAGGAGGTTCCGTGGCCCCATCCACCAGTGTAGTGAGCCGACTACACGAGCGACATTTCCCCAATGTCGTTGCTGGTACCTCAACCCAACCGTCACCCCGAAAAAGATGTTGTGTCTGTAGCAGGAGTGGAATAAGGCGTGACACCCGCTATTTCTGTCCTGACTGCCCTGACCACCCTGCCCTATGCTTTGGGGAGTGTTTCCGGAAGTACCACACACAGGTACACTTAGCATAGGGATCACATCTCACAGGACAGGCACACAGGGCTATTAGGGCCCATTCACACAGAGCTGCTGCAAACCTCTCCTTTCACCTGGGACAAAGTGCATAATGTACTTCGCCACATCTTTGGGCGATTTGCGCTTTGCACATTGTCCCATGGGGAAGGAGAGGTTTGTCCTATAAAGGTAAAAAAAAAAAATCACCAGTAAGCAAAAAAGTTAACGTTCTGTTCAAAAAGTTAAATAAAGTTTATATGTTCCGTTCAAATGTTATTATAACGTTAATAGATTTATTGCGTTGCGGCCTGGTTTTTTCTTTTTACCTTCCAGGTGGACCAACCGATCGACTAGCTGCAGCACTTATGTGCATTCTGACAGAAGCATTGCGCTGCTGTCAGATTACACAAAAGTCGGTGTTTGCGGCGCTGCATGACGAGATTTCTCCTCTGCAGTAAAAGATACGTTTGCCGAGGCATATGAGCTGAGGAGGCGGCGGTGTTCATATGCTTTGGCAAACACTTTGTATATAAAAAAAAATAAGAAAAAATCCCGGCAATGATTTATTAATCCACATCGATTGATGTGAATGGAGAAATCGGGTTTGCCAGGGCATACGAGCTAAGTGGGTATGGATGTTGGGCGGAGCTCCTATGTCCTGGCAGACGCCTTTCCCCTCCTTTTTTTTTGACAAAAAATAAAAACTTCCATGAACTCACTATGCCCATCAGCGAATACCTTAGGGTGTCTACTTTCCGAAATGGGGTCATTTGTAGGGTGTTTCTACTGTCTGAGCATTGTAGAACCTCAGGAAACATGACAGGTGCTCAGAAAGTCAAAGTGCGTAAATTCACATTTTTGCACCATAGTTTGTAAACGCTATAACTTTTACCCAAACCAATAAATATACACTTATTGCATTTTTTTTCATCAAAGACATGTAGAACAATAAATTTAGAGAAAAATGTATATAGAAGTGTAGTTTTAATTGAAAAACTTTACAACCGAAAGTGAAAAATTTCGGTCAATTTAGATTAATATGAAAAAATATAAAAAATTTAAAAATGTCAGCAGCAATGAAATACCACCAAATGAAAGCTCTATTAGTGAGAAGAAAAGGAGGCAAAATTTATTTGGGTGGTAAGTTGTATGACCGAGCAATAAACCGTGAAAGTAGTGTAGTGCAGAATTGTAAAAAGTGGTCTGGTCATTAAGGGGGTTTAAGCTAGGGGTGAGCTGAGGTGGTTAAATACACACCGAGGGATACGTGTGCAGACAGTCTAACGGACACCTTATATACCCACCGAGCCCGCTCACCACACGTGACTTCTTTCATCGGCTACACCAGGGGTAGGCAACCTCCGACACTCCAGCTGTTAAACTTCAACTCCCAGCATGCATAATTGCTCTGCTCTTCTCAGAACTCCCATATAAATGAATGGAGCATTCTGGGAATTGTAGTTCCACAACAGTTGGAGTACTGAAGGTTGCTGAACCCTGAACCTCAGCGGATGTTGAAAATAGGAATTGGTCAGAATAATGGGACTGTGTAAATATTCCTAGTTCACTAAGATTACGACCACACAGAGGCTGGCTGCATGCGACCCAGCCACACCCAATGTGGGGTCGTACCCTTAGAGCCTGTTCACATGGAAAATTTGCTGGCAGAATATTGCACGGACACCGCACCAAAATTTGGGTGGCGGTCACGTGTTTTCTGCATTCCATTAAAAACTCAAGGGCCGACAATTTAAATCCGTGACTACATCAAGAAGGGACGCTTGTGTTTTAGCTCTATTCAATGGAGCTAAGACGTGAATGGGTCAGCGGCTGCTGTGTGGCAGCGTCCTGACTCTCTACTATTCAAAACTGTAACTGCGCTGCAGACTCTTACCACCTTCCAATAAATTCATTAATGGACTTTACTTTGTTGCTCACAATGTTGGAATATTCCATTAAATGAGACAGAAAAAAACTCCTGATGTGAATATTTTTTTAATGTTTACATTTTTCCTCTCTGATGGATCAAGTTTATGTATAAAAAAAATAGAAGCTTTCATCTGATAGACTTTGCTAGGCTCTCCGGTTATTTATATAGCCATCATGACATTGACTGCTAACTGCCTGCCAAGCAAAATGTCAGCAATTATCATGTATGCTTCGTTCAGAGAGATGTAGCATCTACTGTATATGTAGAAAGGTTAAGGTCAATTTATAAAAAGGATTTCTAATGGACGTGCATTTGCAGCAAAATAATGTTATTTTTAGTGTTTTTTCTACCTTAACAGCAGCAGTGAAAGAGAACCTGCTAGAATGAACAAGCTGGTCTAACCGATGGCTGCAAATTATAGAGCAGAAGGAGTGTATGGGGGATTTATCAAAAAGGTTATGTCTGGAGTCATTTCTTGCTTAAGGCCTCATGCACACGACCGTTGTTTCATTCCGTGTCCGTTGTTCCGTTTTTCGTGATTTTCTGCGGACCCATTGACTTTCAATGGGTCAGTTGAAAACTCGGCTAATGCACCGTTTGTCATCCGCGTCCGTGATCCGTGGTTTCAGTCCGTCCAAAAAATATAACCTGCCCTATTTTTTTCACGGAAAACGGTTCGCGGACCCATTCAAGTCAATGGGTCTGTGAAAAAACGCGGAGGCACACAAGATTGTCACCCGCGTCCGTTTTTTTTCCTATCATTTGCATGGCAGACTTAGCTTTTTTTCCTTCATGTCTAGAGATCCTCCAAAAATAAAGGAAGACACACGGAAACAAAAACGGACACGGATCACGGAACAACGGAACCCCTTTTTGCGGACCGCAAAAAAATACTGTCGTGTGCATGAGGCCTTAGGCTACTTTCACACTTGCGTTCGGGGCTCCGCTTGTGAGTTCCATTTGAAGGCTCTCACAAGCGGCCCTGAACGGATCCGTCCAGCCCTAATGCATTCTGAGTGGATGCGGATCCGCTCAGAATGCATCAGTCTGGCACCGTTTGTCCTCCGCTCCGCTCAGCAGGCGGACACCCGAACGGATCCGTCCCCATTGACTTAGGCCTCCTGCACACGGCCGTTTTTTTTCCCCGTTTACTGGCCGTTTTTTGCGTTCCGTATACGGTCCGTATACGGAACCATTCATTTCAATGGTTCCGCAAAAAAAACGGAATGTACTCGTATGCATTCCGTTTCCGTATTTCCGTTTTTCCGTTCCGTTTTAACATAGAACATGTCCTATTATTGCCCGCAAATCACGGTTCGTGGCTCCATTCAAGTCAATGGATCCGCAAAAAAAAAGGAACACATACGGAAATGCATCCGTATGTCTTCCGTTTCCGTTCCGTTTTTTCCTGAACCATCTATTGAAAATGTTATGGCCAGCCCAATTTTATCTATGTAATTACTGTATACTGTATATGCAATACGGAAAAACGGAACGGAAAAACGGAACAGAAACGGAAACACAACGGAAACAAAAAACGGAACAACGGATCCATGAAAAACGGACCGCAAAACACTGAAAAAGCCATACGGTCGTGTGCAATAGGCCTTAGGCCTCTTTCACACGACAGTATGTCCATTTCAGTGTTTTGCGGTCCGTTTTTCACGGATCCGTTGTTCAGTTTTTTTGCTTCCGTTGTGGTTCCGTTTCCGTTCCGTTGTTCCGTTCCGTTTTTCCGTATGGCAAATACAGTATACAGTAATTTCATATAAAAAATTGGGCTGGGCATAACTTTTTCAATAGATGGTTCCGCAAAAAACGGAACGGATACGGAAGACATACGGATGCATTTCCGTATGCATTCCGTTTTTTTGCGGACCCATAGACTTTGGCCTCTTTCACACGACAGTATGTCCATTTCAGTGTTTTGCGGTCCGTTTTTCACGGATCCGTTGTTCCGTTTTTTGCTTCCGTTGTGGTTCCATTTCCGTTCCGTTGTTCCGTTCCGTTTTTCCGTATGGCAAATACAGTATACAGTAATTTCATATAAAAAATTGGGCTGGGCATAACTTTTTCAATAGATGGTTCCGCAAAAAACGGAACGGATACGGAAGACATACGGATGCATTTCCGTATGCATTCCGTTTTTTTGCGGACCCATAGACTTTAATGGAGCCACGGAACGTGATTTGCGGCCAAATATAGGACATGTTCTATCTTTAAACGGAACGGAAAAACGGAAATACGGAAACGGAATGCACACGGAGTACATTCCGTTTTTTTTGCGGAACCATTGAAATGAATGGTTCCGTATACGGACCGTATACGGACCGCAAAAAACGGCCCGCAAAACGGAAAAAAAAAACGGTCGTGTGAAAGAGGCCTTTAATGGAGCCACGGAACGTGATTTGCGGCCAAATATAGGACATGTTCTATCTTTAAACGGAACGGAAAAACGGAAATACGGAAACGGAATGCACACGGAGTACATTCCGTTTTTTTTGCGGAACCATTGAAATGAATGGTTCCGTATACGGACCGTATACGGACCGCAAAAAACGGCTCGCAAAACGGAAAAAAAAAACGGTCGTGTGAAAGAGGCCTTACAATGTAAGTCAATGGGGACGGATCCGTTTGAAGTTGACACAGTATTGGCTCAATTTTCAAACGGATCCGTCCCCCATTGACTTTCAATGTAAAGTCAAAACTGATCCGTTTGCACTATTATGGTTCATGGTAATGCAAACGGATCCGTTCTGAACGGATCTAAGCGTTTGCATTATAGGTGCAGATCCGTCTGTGCAGATACCAGACGGATCCGCACCTAAACGCAGGTGTGAAAGTAGCCTTAGGCCTCATGCACACGACCGTTTTTTTTTTAAGGTCCGCAAAAACGGGGTCCGTAGGTCCGTGATCCGTGACCGTTTTTTCGTCCGTGGGTCTTCCTTGTTTTTTGGAGGATCCACGGACATGAAAAATGAAAAAAAAATCTAAGTCAAGTTTGCCATTGAAATGATAGGAAAAAACGGACACGGATCACGGACACGGATGCCAATCTTGTGTGCATCCATGATTTTTCACGGACCCATTGACTTGAATGGGTCCGTGAACCGTTGGCCGTGAAAAAAATAGGACAGGTCATATTTTTTTCACGGCCAGGAAAAACGGATCACGGATGCGGCTGCCAAACGGTGCATTTCCCGATTTTTCCACGGACCCATTGAAAGTCAATGGGTCCGCGAAAAAAAACGGAAAACGGCACAACGGCCACGGATGCACACAACGGTCGTGTGCATGAGGCCTTAGTCTGTATTGGCGTACTGTGCTCAAAATTTATGAAATGTCACACGTTAGGGCACATTTATAATAGTGTTTGCGCCTGTTTTTGGACAAAAAAAAAGCTGTTTTAGACAGTCTGTTTAGGAAGCATTTGCACCTCGTTCGAAAATTTCGATGTTTTAGAATTCTGCTGTTGTCTAATTTTTGTATCTATTTAAGTAGAGGCACCTTTTATTACTTTAATGTGCGCAAAAACAGTCTAATTTTTACTTCACTCCAGGGCTGGCTTATTTTTTAAGTCAGTTTTGAGTGGTAAAGTTCAGGTAGACATGCGACTTTTCACAGCAAATTTGCGACTTTTTTCATGCCCGTACTAACTAGACCAGTCTAATTGAAATTGAACCACCATAGACCAGACTAAAACCGACGCCTCGCCTCATTCATCAACTGCTGTGTGACTTTTAATAAACCGCCTGCAAAATACTGACTAGTAAATCCACTACACCAGTCTAATTGCAGTCTAAAAAGCAGACGAGCTTGATAAATGTGCACCATTATTTGTTAGATTTGGTGCATGTTTAAAGAAGAACTTCGGAAAAAAATGTTCTCTTCTCTGAACTGCTAGAAAGGTACATGATGTAATCTGTGGTGAATGTAATCTTCTTACCAGTGTCTGCATTTGTGAGTTATCCCTTCCCTTCTGATCCTCAGCTGTGTCATGTGACCAACAATCAGACTTTCCAAATAACACAGCTTCATATGTGTGGACAGGAAACCAGTTCTCATGTATTCCTATGGGAGCCTTAGTGTCAGTCTCATAGGAATGAAAAGAGAAGTAACTGACTTCCTGTCCTGTGTCAGTTGGATATCAGAGAGTTGGTCACATGACACAGCTGATGATCAGAAGGGAGAGGATAACTAACAAATACAGTCACTGTTGAGAAGATTACATTCACTACAGATTACATCATGCACCTTTTTAACAGGTCAGGAAAAAAAATACAAAATTTGTGGGAGTGCTTCTTTAAATCTGTCTAGAAATCCTACTCCATTTCACCCTCCTACTGGAGTGAGTTTGCCACTTTTTCAAAAAGTAACAGAGTGGAACTCTCTAAGCACCTAGCTAACCACGACCACCTTCTGACCCACTTTTTAAAACTGGAGTTAGCAGTTTAAAAATGCTAAATGTTGCAAAACTTTTGTGCAAAGCCTAACTTTTTGAAGCCAGAATTATAGAATGCAGATGGTGATAAACACCGCCCTATGCAAGTCCCTTTTTTACCGGCTATGTGACAATATTTAGTCGCGCGGTTTTACCTCATGTTTGGCAGTAGGGCAGAATGGGGATAGAGCAGGGGCGTCCCAGGGGCCATGCTGGTGCTGGGATCCCGGCCAATTTACTAACATAAAATAGGCATAAATGCTGGAGAAAAGCTACACCACCCAGGTGCTGGTGTAGTTTTTTTGCCAAGGGCAAGGACTGTCATAGATGCTAGTAACAAATTAGATAATTATGGACGACCACTTGAATCAGACAGAGGAATATGAAATAGTGGTCAGAATTAAAACTTAACATTTAATACGTAAATTTTAGAAAATAAGTCCCATGGTGATTGAATACAAAACATAAATATAAAGAAGCAACGCGGCGGTTTGCCACACAGGTAAAAGTGGTGCACAAATCCTAGTCACAAAGATAGAAATAAAGTGCTCGGCGGCACCATAAAAATAACCAGGTGGTCCTACCGCTCAGATGAAACGCTCCTTGAAACAACGATTGTCTAGCAGGCGTTAATAGATGCTAGCGGCAGTTGTTGAGACACAGGGTGGTATGTAGTGCTGGCTGGCCCTAGTGATACCCTAGAGCCCTACAATGGCCTACGTGACCGGATAACGGAAAAGCAACCAGTCACCTACAGGAACCTCACCCTGGAATTAGTGCGCCCTAGAAAGCCCTCGCCTACCTGGTCCCTACACGCATGTTTCGAAAGTTGTGACTAAAAAAGTTATAATAGCATTGAAATCTCATAATCGGGTTTTGCATCCCTAACAAAAACAGGCGTAGGGGGAATAATGCATTTCCCTCTTTATGTTTTTACCAAAACATATAGATGGATAACATAAAGGAGTCATACTGTAATGCAATACTTAAGTCTAGAGGCCTAAACATAAGCGCGGTCTGGCTGTGTGTTTTATGTTAAATAAGCCCTTCCCGACCAGTGCTGTAGATCAGTGCCAGAGCCATAGCTGCCGGGTGTCTAAAGTCTGACTGCAGTCATCAGGGGCTTTTTATTTCTAATACCCTTGGTTTCTATGAAGAAATCCATTGGGGCACATTTAACAAGCTCGCCTGTTTTTAGGCGTAAAATTAGACAGGCATATTTGCTTGACTAGACTGGTCTAATTAGTATGAAAATGTTACGCAAGTGAGCTGAAAGTAGGTGCACGTCTCCATGACGAAGTGCGACTTTTTAGGAAAAATATTCAGAAACTTAACTGAATTAGTCTCCAAAACAGGTGCATTTTCATTAATAAATGCGACTAAAAAACTAAGGGGGTCATTTATAATTAGATATATGCCACTTTTTTGCGTATATCTGTGGCAGATTAGGTCGCAAAGGGGATTTGTGACTTCTTCCTCTTCTACGCCACGTATGCCAGTTCTAAAAAAGGGGACGTAGTGTGGGAAGGACGAGGGGGCGGGCGGCTTAAACTGCGCCAACTGCCAGCAAGGTGCTTTTTGGTGCGTTTTTTATGCAGGTTTTAGTGTGGATTTTTCACAGATCTCATCCTTCCATTGAAAAGGGTGAAATCTGCACAAGAAAAAAGTGACGTGCTGCAGATTTCAAAATCAAAAGTGTTCATGAGATTTGTCTAAACTCATACACTTTGCTGGTACTGTATTACACACTTTTAAACACGCACTTTTTTAAACAAGACACCTTTTGTGTCACCCCTATCTCCTCATAGATTGTAAGCTCTTACGAGCAGGGCCCTCATTCCTCTTGTTCTAAGTATGGACTTGTCTGTTGTTATGTTATTTATGACTGTCTGTATATGAACCCCTGAACTGTAAAGCGCTGCGGAATCTGGTGGCGCTATATAAATAAATATTATTATGCTTCATTTTTTTCCACAAGAAATCCATGTGGAAAAAACATGTGTAATCCACACCGTGTGCAGCACCCTTAGGGCTGTAGTTCTATGGAGACCGGCATCGCCATGTTTTAAAATGCTCGAACTATTAAAATCTAAATGTACTGCCAACAGGAAAAAAAGTGTAAATGGGTCCCAAGCCCCCAATTTCTCCTCTCTGTTCAACCGCAACAAGGAGTTTGTACTCAGCATCAGTGATGGCCAGTTCGCATTGTTCGCCCGTGAACATATGTGGGCTGCCATCTTTTTTCACAAGTCCGGCGAGGCACAGGTAAGCCCTTACCTGTGCCTGTGCCGCGAGCCGGTCTGAAAACAAATGCGGTCACTGGGAGCAGGCAGTTCCGAGAACAGCCCGATGAAGGCCCACGGTGGCTGTTCTCGGAACTGCCTGCTACCGCTGACCGCACTTGTTTTCAGACCGGCTCGCGCACAGGTAAGGGCTTACCTGTGCCTCGCCGGACTTGTGAAAAAAGATGGCAGCCTGCATGTGTTCACGGGCAAACAATGGGAACTGGCCATCACTGATGCTGAGTACAAACTCCTTGTTGTGGTTGTACAGTGAGGAGAAATTGGGGGCTTGGGACTCGCTGCCGTAGTTTTTAGCTTACATTTGCGCCTGTTTCCAGGCCGGGGAGTCCCAGCCCCAGCATAGCACCTGACACACACATCCCCCACACCTTTTCATGCCCAACTGGCGCACAAGGCACAAAACCGGCCGTGCGACAAAACTGTGTTGCACAGCCAGACAGAAGAGAGGACTAGCAACGCTTTTTACGTCTTGTCGCAAGTCTATTAGTAAATGTGCCTATTGAACAGAGCAGCAGATGGTCCTCATTCAGTGACATGTATCACCTGTATCCTTGGTGAAATAACTTCTTTAATGCACAGACATGATGGTCCTCCAAAGTAAGACATAGTGAAGCTCTTTGTAGTTCTTTCGTGCCCTGGGTAATTTCAGTACTTCCACAGATTCTTCGGGTAGACAAAAACTTACCGTAATTGCCCTATAGACTGCTTAGCCCAGGGTGACCCCCTGATGGTGGAGGCTCCCTGTCCCCAAACCTATTGCTATCCAGTCCCTACACAAACCCTATTCAGGGAAAAGATATTTACAAATATTCACAAAAGATACATAGAGAGTGGATGGTGGTCCAGAAAAATGGACGCCACCAGCCCTCTCTAGACTAATACACGAACCCTGACGCGTTTCGCCTGAGACTCGTCAGGCTCATCAGGAGGTGGGTATATTATCAAGATGAAATAAAGCATATATGATAAAGAGACATGATACAAAAAAGATACTTAGTTAAAAAGGCCAGATGTCAGAAGACGCAGGTTTTTGGGTTACCAAAGAGAGGAGACAGAGCCCACTAAAGATACCTATGAAAATACATAAATAAGAAACATATCAGTGGGATGCCCACATGCTACAAGAGCTATGCACTCATACCACTGAACACTTGGGCACTGCTAGGATGTACAGAGCTTACATTTAGAGAGAATGGCGGATTTCCCGCAAAAAACAGCTAAGGGCCCAGCTAACTCTGGCGGTGAGGACGCCGGGTATTTAAAGTCTGCGCTCACTCAGGTGATCACATCCGGACGCCGGTACCTCCGGACCGCACTCTGGAGCGTACAGGACTTCCTGTCCATGTCACTTCCGGTGTCGTGACACGCATCGTGAGCCGCATAGGGCTCGATGCCGACACCGGAAGTTACTGCTGGAACGCACCGTGCTGAAACGCACCAACGAGGCCAGCAGTTCCCGGTAGCTGCCGGACAGGAAGCACGATGTATACGAGGTAAGATAATAACACATCGGAACCTAGATTCAATATAACAACCGGTTCGATGTGGCATTGTGGAAAAATAAATAAATCAATAGTGGCCCCAAACAAACACCACCAGAGGCAATAGGACGCCATCACACAAGGAAGATTTTTCAAATGATAGTTTAAGATAAGAAAAATAGTGGTCACCTAGGTCATCTGTTATAATAATGATAGACAACAGTACCAGGTTGCATTAAGATATGAGGAACTGATAATTGTTCGCCCATTAGATCAAGATGCTTTTCGCATCAATTAGGTCAGAGTGAAAGGGTCACATACCAATAATAAATTAATTATTACTGAGGGACAGTAGGTATTTTATCAAAAAGGGAAGTTCTAAATGAAGCATGCAAAATTAAGTCTTTTATTTAGACCTAGGGGGGACTGGGACTGGAAGCGGTAAATCCATGAGGATTCTTTTTTGAGGATCCTCTTGTCCCAGTCACCTCTTCTCTCAGGTAAGGGGACTACCTCCAGGACAGAGAAGCGAGCAGAGCTCACGTCGCCCATATGGCAATTGTTAAAATGGTGGGCCACGGGGGTATCCTTTAATTTCTTAATATCATTTAAATGCTCGCAGACCCTTCTACGAAACTCTCTTTTGGTCTTACCAATGTAGTCCATAGGGCAACTACATTGGCAGATATAGACTACGCCTTTTGTTCTGCAGTTTGCAAAGTCCCGGATGACAAAGGACCGTTGCGTCACCGAACAGGTTATTGACTTTGACGTATTGATAAAGTTGCAGGCCTTACACGATTCACATTTGAAGACACCCAGAGGCTTGCGGTCTAGCCTGGTGCCCTCTTTTTTGGGGCCCTCATAGTGACTGTGGATTAGACGATCCCACAAGCTCCTTCCTTTGCGGTAAGTCACTTGGGGGTATTCCCTAATCACCTGTGTTAAATCAGGGTCCATCGTGAGAATTGCCCAGTGTCTTTTTAGCATGGATACTACTTCCTTGTTCCCAGAGTCGAAGGTCGAGATTAGGCGTATCAGACTCTCATCTGAAATGTCCCTATGCCTTAGTACTAAAAGGTCCTCCCTTTTCTTCGACTCTGCGAATTGGAAGGACTCCCTTAAGATGGTTAAAGGGTAACCCCTCTCTCTCAGTCTGTTTTTAAGTTTTTTTTTATTCAAGGTAGAAGCTACCTTCCGAGGAACAGTTCCTGCGGACCCGCAGGTACTGTCCCCTGGGGATCCCCCTCTTCACGGCAGTGGGATGGTGACTCTCCCAGTGAAGGATACTATTGGTGGCTGTCGGTTTTCGAAAAACCGAACTACTCAGGGTCCCCTCGATTTTTTTCACTACAATGTCCAGGAACGTGATTTGTTCCAACTGGGTCTCAAAGGTGAAGTTCAGCCCGATATCGTTTTGGTTTAGGGTATTAATAAACTTGTGGAAAGCGGGAAGGCTTCCTTCCCAGATCAGAAAGACATCGTCTCGTTCCACCAAAGATGCTGATCTGGGAAGACGTACTTATCCTCCCACCAGCCCAGGAGGAGATTGGCATAGGTAGGGGCACATGAGTTCCCCATTGCCGTCCCCCTGAGCTGGTGGTAGAAAGAACCATTGAACAAGAAAAAATTATAAGTTAGGTTATATTCCAACAGCCGTAAAATGAAATCATTATGTGAGGAAAAATGGGTTCCTCTGGTGTTGAGGAAGTAGTTTACAGCTCCAATTCCTCTATCGTGTGGAATGGACGTGTAATGCGATTCCACGTCTATACTCGCCAGGATACTATTGGGGTTGACTGTTAAGGTTTCTATCTTGCAGAGAAAGTCCATTGTATCCCTAGTAAAGGTTGGTAAAGTCAGGACAAAATCACGGAGTACCTTGTCCAGATAGATTCCACTGTGATGTGTTAGGGAATCGATACCGGATACAATTGGACGACCCCTAAGGGGATGTACCCCTTATGTATTTTGGGTAAACAGTAAAAGGTGGCTGTTTGAGGGGCTTTGGGAAAAAGGAAATCGAATTCAGTTTTACTGATGATGCCTTGTTGTAAGCCCTGACCAAGAATTCTAGACAAGTCTGCAAGAAAAGTCTCGGTAGGGTCAGAGGAGATTTTTTTATAACAATTTTTATCATTCAATAGGGTCAGGCACATCTGTTGGTACCTGTGATGGTCAAGAAGTACCAGGTTGCCACCTTTATCCGATTGTTTGATGATCAGATTTGTATTACTCTCCAGATTTTTTACACTCTGTATCCGTTCAATATCTGGAATAACCAGGCGCAAGAAAATATCGATATGTTCAGTGTTGACCACAGGTGGCAGCCTGGTACTTCGAGATCGTAGTTCCGTAAAGGGACCTTTTCCTGGTGTTCTTGTGCCTTCTTCCAAGAGTTCCATGAGATTTTGGAAATCAGGGAAGTCCTCTGGGTTAATTCCCAAATCAAGGCACTTTTTTTATTACAATGTTTAAAAAACTTGTGCCATTTCAACTTTCTACCGAATAAATTCAAATCTTTCACCCACGTAAAGGTGTCATGTTTTGTCGTTGGCACAAAAGATAGACCCTTCTGTAGGCGTCAAGTCATGGTCTGAAAGGTTAATTACCTGTAGTTGGTCTGTCAGTTGTTCCTGTTGCGGTCCCTTAACTGGTAAGAGGCCTGGCCTTTGGCTAAAAAAGAAGAAGACGAGGAAGAAGGAAAAGCCAAAGGCCAGGCCTCTTACCAATGCCACATCGAACCGGTTGTTATATTGAATCTAGGTTCCGATGTGTTATTATCTTACCTCATATACATTGTGCTTCCTGTCCGGCAGCTACCGGGAACTGCTGGCCTCGTTGGTGCGTTTCAGCACGGTGCGTTCCACCAGTAACTTCCGGTGTCGGCATCGAGCCCTATGCGGCTCACGATGCGTGTCACGACACCGGAAGTGACATGGACAGGAAGTCCTGTACGCTCCAGAGTGCGGTCCGGAGGCCGGAAGTGGTTTACCGGCGTCCGGATGTGGTCACCTGAGTGAGCGCAGACTTTAAATACCCGGCGTCCTCACCGCCAGAGTTAGCTGGGCCCTTAGCTGTTTTTTGCGGGAAATCCGCCATTCTCTCTAAATGTAAGTAAGCTCTGTACATCCTAGCAGTGCCCAAGTGTTCAGTGGTATGAGTGCATAGCTCTTGTAGCATATGGGCATCCCACTGATATGTTTCTTATTTATGTATTTTCATAGGTATCTTTAGTGGGCACTGTCTCCTCTCTTTGGCAACCCAAAAACCTGCGTCTTCTGACATATGGCCTTTTTAGATAAGTATCTTTTTTGTATCATGTCTCTTTATCATATATGCTTTATTTCATCTTGATAATATACAAACCTCCTGATGAGCCTGACGAGTCTCAGGCAAAACGCGTCGGGTTCGTGTATTAGTCTAGAGAGGGCTGGTGGCGTCCATTTTTCTAGACCACCATTCACTCTCTATGTATCTTTTGTGAATATTTGTAAATATCTTTTCCCTGATTAGGGTTTGTGTAGGGACTGGATAGCAATAGGTTCGGGGACAGGGAGCCTCCACCATCAGGGGGTCACCCTAGGCTAAGCAGTCTATAGGGCAATTAGGGTAAGTTTTTGTCTACCCTGCCCCCCACTAGACCTTGGTCCTTTTTCCCGAACCTGTTGTTTTGTGTATCCCGTCACCATTGAATGTTTTTTCCTTTGGGGGTCGCTACTCCCCTTTCATAAGAAATTTATGTATAATTGTAGTACACAATGTTGTTATACACATACCTATACCCGCTGTGGGGGATTAGCTCTTTTCCGGTGGTTGCAATCACACACTTCTTCACAGACACCAGGATTTAGGAGCCAAACTGTGCTTTATTGTGGCACACGGCATAAAGAAAAACACCCAAAGCCAAAATAAAATACCTTGCCCGTCTGGGCCGTATCTAAACACATAGGTTTCCCTGACTCACCTAAAGCGTACCACAGTTCACACCCGTGATGAGGTGCAGCTTTCCCAGCCCAACCTCCAGCAGCCTCCAGGCTGCTCCCACACCAGTGTCTGTTGGGGGATAGTGGTCTCTCAGCCCTCCCAGCTCAGACCACACAGAGCCACTCCAGCCTTCTGTGTGCAAGTCCCCCAAAGTCCAGGCTATTGCATAGCCTCGTGGCCCCTCAGCCTTGCCTAGCTGAGACCACACTGACAGAGCCTCACCAGGCCTCTGTCTGCACACTCTCCAGAGTGAGACACACCCAGGATCCAGTAGCAGGATTAAATAGGATCCCTGGACATGAGCATGCCCTAAGTCCCGGACTGGAACCTGGGGAAACAACAGCTCAAATGTTCACATTGCCACACCGCTTTATCGAAATTAAAGGTATTTCTAAAAGTCACTATTTCTATTTCAATTTACTCTAAAAACTATTGTGACAAGACATCTGGAAAAATCTAAATATTTGGTAGCAAAACTTCCACAGAGTCTGTACCATGTAGGCCAATAACATTGTGTCCCTAATTATATATTCCCAATTCTTTTGCATTTGAGGATCAACTCTGCCATAGGGACATTGTATGTATACAAATGATGATTCACATACACTTTTCAAGTCCTATTCATCTGTCTATCTACAAGTCACTGGCCGGTAACTGCTTACCATAATAAAGCCTCATTCACATATGCGTGTATTTTCATGCAAACTCGTATGATCTATACAAGTGTATTACTGTACAGCGGCGGTGGCACGAAGCGCACGGCATCATAGCAACCAAGGATGCTGTGTGCTCGTGCACTTAGCAGGACGGGTTTTCACGGATGAGGTCTAAGGAACTGCAGAGCAGATTTCGATAATTGATGTTTTGGCACCAACTATTTTGTCTTGCTCACACCATAATAAGCAATGTACAACCATGACACTGCCCATTGCTCATGCACAGGATGAAAACTGCAGCAAAACTGCATATGACACGTGTGGATTTTGCTATCGACATTCTTTGAATTTAAAACTATGTACACAGTGGACATTTTTCACCACCTGTGAATTTAGCTGTAAAATTCTGTGTGTCTGCAGCCACCACTAGGGGAAGCCAACTGCAATAAGGATTATCCTGCTCCTATTGATCTAAATTATAAATAAATGCATTTTCAGTAACCACTTAAGAGTAGTATCGTATCGTAGTATCGTTCGTTAGCGATCATCTGGTGGTGTAATACTGCCGCCAATTGCCCGATGCCAAATCTTTTGACCGGTTAAAAAATCATTGTTTGCAGGTGGCAGATCGCAGTGTCTAATCACTGCTGCCGGCAAACAATGATTCAGTATAAGGAAGAGTGATGGTATAACGATCGCTCCTCCCTATACTGAGGAGGAGATCTCTGCATGAAATTGCAGCGGTCTCCTCCGCTAGGGACCAGACGATTGCCGGGAAGGAACGTTTCCTTCCTGATAATCGTCTGTTAAATCGGACTCTATAATACACCCTTTAGGGAATGGTCATGGAACCAACACGCAATGTAAACGATGCAGATTTTCCGCAGACAATTTGAAAGCAGAAAATCTATTACATTTACAGTAGCAAAAAAAGTGAAAGACATTTAACAATTCTCATCTACACGCTGTGCACATTTCCCGCAACAAAATCATGCATGAAAAAAATGTCCTGACCCTGGCTGGTGTCACGACCTGTGTGTAGACCAGAGCTGAAGAGTAGATGGGAGTGAAGAGAGGTAAGTAACATTTTTTTTTTGTGACCGACACATCCCTTGACGTGAATAAAATTTTAAATCAATTTGTGTCTTGGATTTCTGCTGAAGATTTCACCTTTTACAATGCAAAGTGTTCTACAGAACATATGCATACATATAAACACATATCTACAGAAAATCTACAGCATTTCCGCACCAAAATTCACACTATTTGGTACAGACTTTGTTGTTGTGGATATTGCGGATACCCCTAAGATGCCCCTTTCACATCTGCAGACATTGCAATCAGATCTTGCTAACCCTTTCTCCTGTCTTCCTTCCTGTATTGAAAATAGTCCCTCACACTATGCCCCAGTGAGTCCATAAACAAACTGCACCATAGTATATAATACCCCCCCCCCCCCCATTTCCTTCAGCAAGGGGAAAATGTAATATACATTATAAAAAAAACTATTTTTTATTGCATTTATGTTGCAATAATATTTCCTTTGAAATTCCCTACCCACTCAATAGTAAAACTTTTCATGGGATAATCCGTTTAACAAAGAATTTGGGTCTCTGTATCTGAGCGTGAGCACTGTAGCCTATTACTCAGACATAACTAGAGCCAAACAGTTTAGTCAAGTTAGCTTCCCTAAATCTAGAGAAATTATATAAAGTCACTGACCTGTTTCCATGTTGCCTTTAACATGCAGTTCTGGCATTATAACTGATAGATCTGTGAAGAGCAGATTGAAATTATAAACACCTTTAAGTCACTGCATGAACATTAAAGAGGCTCTTTCACCAGGATCAACCCTATTAAACATGACATACTGTCTGCTAGGGCTCATCATGGTAATTAAAGAATACCTTTCCTTTGTCTGTATGCTAACCAGCTGCAAATGAGAAGTTTGAGCACCAAGACTAGAGGCAGGGCTGAATCCTTTGAGCACTGCTTTGTAACACCCCCTGTGCTCTGCACACTCCCCCCTCCCCTTGATAGACAGGACTACATATGCTGAGGGCAGAGCTGTGTCCCGGCATCTACATATCATATACAGTGTGTACTATAGCTTTACCACACTGAGATCTGCTCAGAAAGCTGATCTACATATCACTGCTTTAGGCCTCATGTACATGTCCGTGTTCCGCGGCCGAGAGCGGACCGTGGAAACCGGGCCGGGATTCCTCCTGACAGTATGAGCGCATGGCGTTATTGGTTGCTATGACGCTGTGCGCTCCCTGCTGCCGCCGCAATACAGTAATACACTGGTATGATCTATACCAGTGTATTACTGTACTGTGGCGGCAGCAGGGAGCGCACGGCGTCATAGCAACCAATGACGCCGTGCGCTCATACTGTCAGGAGGAATCCCGGCCGGGTTTCCACGGTCCGCTCTCGGCCACGGAACACGGCCGTGTACATGAGGCCTTATTCACAAGCAGAATATATAATTATAAAGACAGCAGTAATGTGTGTTAGCTTATGAGCATAGAAAAATCCTGTATCTCTAAGTGGTTATGCTATGTAGAGATCCTAGGTTTGAATCCTGGGACTTCCATATTTTTTTTTTGCTTCAAATATTTTTTTCTTTACATTTAACCCATTATAATAGATTATATACTTATCATATTGAGAATAATATTTTTAGGCTTAAAAAGCTAATAAATATTAATGGTTTCTTTATAATCATATATTGTGCCCGTGAATAAACCAGTAATAGTTTTAATTTTTCTAAGCCAAAACAAACACATTTCTCAATATACTGTAGTAAGGCCTTTATAGTTATTATATTATTATATATTATTTATTATAGTATAGCCTTTTATTATGAGTTACATGAGAGAGAAAAAAAAATTGCAGGAAAAAAAAAAAGTTTATGTAAGTCTCTCCCAGGATTCAAACCTGGGATCTCTACAAAAAACCATGCATTTACCACAAAACTATAGCATTACCACATAGAGATCTATCGTATGTTTTTTCTTTGTTTAGAAGCTAACCCCAGGGGCATACTACCCTAGCGGCAAAATTTTCTAAATGTCATATTTTTTTTATTTTTCTGCCGATTGTCTTGTGCAGGGGCTCGTTTTATTGCAGGAAGAGTTGACATTTTTATTGGTACCATTTTTGGGTAGATATGATTTTTTAATCATTCATTATTACACTTTATGGGGCAAGGTGACCAAAAAATTGGTTGTTTTAGCAGTTTTTATTTATTTATTTTTACAGCGTTAGGTCACGTGACATTTTTATAGAGCAGATTGTTACGGACGTGGCGATACCTAATATGTATACTTTTTCTTATTTATTTAAGTTTTACACAATAATAGGATTTTTGAAACAAAAAAAATTATGTTTTAGTGTCTCCATTGCCTGAGAGCCATAGCTTTTTTATTTTTTGACCGATTGTCTTATTTAGGATCTCATTTTTTGCGAGACGAGGTGACGGTTTTACTGGTACCATTTTATGGGACATACGCCTTTTTGATCACTTGGTGTTGCACAATTTTTTTACGGTGTTTACCCGAGGGGTTAGGTCTCGTGATATTTTTATACAGCTGGTTGTTATGGACGCGGCGATACCTAATATGTATACTTTTTAAATTTATTTTACTTTAACACAATAATAGCATGTTTTAATGTGTCCATGTTCTGAGAGCTATAGTTTTTTTTATTTTTTTTGCGATTTTCTTATGTAGGGGCTCATTTTTTGCGGGATGAGGTTTTATTGGTACCATTTTGTGGGACATACGCCTTTTTGATCACTTTGTGTTGCACTTTTTGTGATGTAAAGTGACAAAAATAGCTTTTTTTGACAGAGTTTTTATTTTTTTATGGTGTTTATTGGACTGGGTGGATCATGTGATATATTTATAGAGCCGACCGTCACGGACGCGGCAATACCAAATATGTCTATTTTTTTTTAATTTTATTTTTACATTTGAAACCTTTTTTTTATTTTAACACAATTTTTTTTTATTTTACACTTTGCGTCACCCATAAGGTCATACAAGACCTCTGGGGGACATTTAACTTCACGTTTTTTTCCCCCCCCCACTATTGATTTCTCCTGTAACACCCCCCAGAGAGGCTGTACAGCACTATACAATGCTGTACAGCCTCAGTGCAGGGCTGATCGAGGTCTGTAGAAGCATAGCGCTTCCTGATCTGTATACACAACGCTCAACGTCCCTGCCTTCTCTGTGGGTTACCCTGCTGTCACTGACTGTGGGCAACCCGCTCTGCAGCTGCACGATTGAAGAGCAGCTGCGATCTCTGAATGGACGTTCAGAAACGTGCACTCAGAGATAGATATCCACCTCCCGGACGTTTATAGTCAACGAGCGGACAGGAGGTGGTTAATAAATGTGGGGTTTTATTAACACTTAATAGTCCCACAAGGGGACTATAACAGACAATATTCTGATTGCTTTTAAAATACAAGTCACTATCCCTATAGTGCATTGCATTTTAATGTCATTGCTATACTGACATTGACCAGCAGGCTGCCTCAGAAAGGCACGGCCTACTCGAAACTACTCAAGCCGGCTTGGGGACTACATCAGACACCAGCGAGCCTTTGAACACATCGGCACCTCTGATCGCATTTGCGGGGTGCCGATGGGAGACAGATTGCGTCCGCTCCCTCTGTCAGCGCTTTATATGCCATTGCCTGCTGGTCTGGGCTGGTAGAACAGCACTTAGACTGGGCCTTTTTCACAGCGCCTCAGTCTAAGGCCCCTTACGCTGTAAAAAGGCATATGGGTGGACACTAAGGGGTAAAACAAAATCTGCATGCATATCCACTTAAAATATATTGTCGTATGTATGTGGCCTTAGGGGGCTGATTAATTAAGAGCTCTACACTGAGGTTTAAACTAATAAAGGGTCTTATGACTCTTATCTGAATTTATTTAGGGTTGCGAGGTCTGGGTCAATGTAGAGATCTATCATCTGGGGTTTAAATAGTTTCCACAGTAAAGTGATTGTACCTGTTGTGGGGGCTCACTCTGGTAGACAGGATTAGCGGATGCAGCACAGAGGCAACAAGTTCTTTGGACCAAATAGTTGAGTGTTTCATTCACACTTTAGGCAATTGACAAAACAAGCAGCCATATTCAAACAAAAAGTCACCTTGCGGTGTTGGTGGTAATTCACACCATGCAACAATTCTGCCACAAAGAGACCTAACTGATAGCAGCACCAACCTGTTTTCACGCCAAATAGGTAGCAAACCTTCATGCAGATACAAGGCTCCCAGATCCCAACACAGAGACATGGCTTCTGAGCCCAGCTGCCTATTTAAGGACAGCCAAATGCTGCCAAAACCTGGACCGGCATTTAAAATCCGGTCCGGTATTTGACCTTACCTGCCTGTAAATCAGCCCAGCAGCACATGCTGGGAGGAAAGTTCCTGTTTTCCCAGACCAAACCTCTCACCGTGTCACACTGTGTATTACTACTTTTATCCTTTTTTCTCTTTTAAAATAAATGAATTGGTAGGGTTCTCCCAAAACAAGAATTTTCTCAAGGGGTTCTCCAATTCTAAAAAAGGTTAGGGTCTTGCATTACTCGGTTCTGATTGAAATCAGTGGTCTGTGTGTGAAATGCACACATGTGCCAGGCCCTCTCTTCATAGAAGCTCTCCGCTCTAGCTATCTTCACAGAGCTTTTAAGAAAAAGTACCTATAACTGCTTCTATGGAGAACCAGATTGTGGAGCAATCCCCTTTTTGAAGGCTGATCAGAGCGACATGCTGCTAGAACCACCTGTGATTATGTGATATCATGGCACTGACTTAAAGGGGTATTACAGTATAAGTTATGCCCTGTCAGGGATCAACAACCTCCAGCACTCCAGATGTTTTGAAAATACAACTTCCAGAACACTCTATTAACTGCTATGGGAGTTGTCAGAACAGCCAACCTTGTTTGAATGCTGGGAGTTGTAGTTTCACAGCAGCTGGATTGCCGAAGGTTGCTGATCCCTGCCCTATGTGCAGGGTAGGGGATATCTATTAGATAGGTGGGGTTCCTATTGCTGGGACCCTGAACCCTGGAGAGCCACCTGAAATGAAAGGAGTGGTGTAGCAGGTGTACTTCTGCAATACGCCAGTCCTGCAGGGTGAGCAATTATGAGGTCACAGGGGACATGTGACAGTTAACAGACCGAGGGTTGCTAGTGGTACTCACAATTTTTTATTTACCCTGGGCAGGCGTACAGCAGTGATGGAGAGGCTGGCACATAGATCCTCTGGGGCATTCTCTGGGTATAGGGACCAGGCCTGGTGGTAGGTGAGGTGCCCTGGGTGTTGTAGATTTAGTGTGCCGGTGGCGAGATACCTTATAGTTTGTGACGACAGTGCCAGTAACGGTGGCACACCGATTTATTGTAGGAATAATTGAGGTACACACCGTTGTAGTGAACCAGAACTCCTTTTTACTGAAACAGTTCAACTATAAACAGGCTTCAGTTAGTTCCAAATGCAAAATCTTGGCAACAGGCAGGCTTCATATAAATGGCAGGCAAAGTCTTTGCAAGATACACAGAGGGAATAAAAACTCACAGATCAGGCTGTACTTTCTTCAGATCCTGTCTGGCTTTCTCCAAGGCCCGTATGCCCTATAGCTGGCTTTATCCTTGGGTAGGGAAACCTTCCTCTGGAATAAATCCTCTTGCTGTAAATATCCTTCTGCCCTTCAGCTCTCTACTTGGCTGGATAAAACTGGCTCTGCTCTGTACTTGACACTATGCAGGGAACTTCAGGAGGCAACCTCTTCTCCTGGGTGCAAGCTAGAAACCTGGGCTATCTAGCTGCATGTTAGAAGCTGATCTTCAGCTACTCTCTAGCTAAAGTGTACACTGGCTTCTAACTACACACTCCAACTTCACTAACTCTCCCTGAACTGGACCTGACTATATATACTCTCCCTCTACTGCCTAGGAGGAGGAACTACACCCCTAACAGGCCTGGTACACAGGGGATAACATGACAACATACATTAAAATGCAATACAAAATACCATGACCATGTTCCACAAAAGGTGGGGAACAACATGACCCAATTGACCCTTGAGTAGTGCCCACATTTACGTAGTGGGACACTACACTTCTGGCTCCATTCATCTCTATGGGAACTGCCAGAAATAGCGGCGCACTGAACCAGCTGTAGGAACCCAACCGATCTAATAGTTATCCCCTATCCTGTGGATAGGGCATAACTGCTAATTACCGGACTACCCTGTTCTTTTGATTAGTGGGGGTCCCAGCTAATAGTTATCCTGTGATGGCAAAGGAAGCTGAAAAGTGGCCATTTTTTGAAGAAAACAGCACTTGCGTCGAAATTTGTACGCCAGAATACTGAATAAAGAAACCCATAATATGAGTTCATACCTCCAAAGCTACATTTAGTTACCATCGCATCACAGCAGAATTAACATTACCGCAATCTCAATGTTCTCCTATAAAAAAAAGGCTACAACCTTAGGGCTCATGCACACGAACATGTGCCGGCTGTGTCCGTACTGTGGAATGCAAAACAGCGGGTCTGCAATATACAGGCACCGGTCATGTGCGCACTGGAACACGGATACAGACCCATTCACTTGAATGGGTCCGCAATCTAGAAGATATGGAGTGGAAGGCCACGGAAGTACTACAAAGCTCTTCGTTGGGTTTCTCTCCGTGCCTCTGCACCACAAAAAAAAAAAAAACATGCTTTATTTTTTTGCAGTGCAAGCGGATCGCAGACCTATTCAAGTTTGAATGGGTCTGTGTCCGTCAGTGCAGGCCACACGGATGGTGCCCGTGCATGGGGGACCGCAATTTGCAGCCCCGTTTATGTGCATGAGCCCCTAACACGACACACGTGTGCCATGGAACCATAAGGCTTTTCTCACACTAACAAGTTTTCCGTCCGGATGCAATGCATGTTGGGAACACTTTTACTTCAGAAGCGTGAAAAATGCTTTAGAAATTTTTTTGCGGAACGGACATACGGAATCAAAATGCAGAGTAAGGCTACATGCACACGACCGTATGTGTTTTGCGGTCTGCAAAAAAACGGATGCCATCCGTATGCCATCCGTTTTTTTTGTAGATCCATTGTAACAATGCCTAAAACGGACAAGAATAGGACATGTTCTATTTTTTTTGCGAGGCTACGGAATGGACATACTGATGCGAACAGCACACGGTGTGCTGTCCGCATTTTTTGTGAACCCATTGAAATGAATGGGTCCGTACCCTAACCGCAAAAAAAGGAACGGACACGGAAACAAACAACAATCGTGTGCATGTAGCCTAACTTCAGTTTTTTTTTGCGGACCCATTAAAATGAAAGGTTCCACATACAGTCCGCAAATAAAACGGAACGGACACGGAAATAAATTACGTTTGTGTACATAAGCCCTAAGGGTCAGTTCACACAGAGTTTTTTGACGCTGATTTTATAGTGTTTCTTCCTCAAAACAGCTCCAAAAATTTTTCTCAAAACAGCCTCCCATTCATTTCAATGGGAAGCAGCACTTTTTTTTTACACGTGAAAAAAAGAAGCCGCGCGCCCTATCTTGGGGCAGAATCAGTGCTGAATCTCCCATTGAAATGAGTGGGAAACTAAAAAAAACAGCTCCATGTAAGTCAATGAGTTTTTTCGGCGCATATCCATCGAAAACTTCAAGCTGAAAATGCAGCTTTGTATTGAAATGTACACCCATTGGTTAAAAAAATAAAAGACGATTAAAAAAAACTGCATCAAAAACGTAAACATTTTTTACCTGTTACGGACACAGGTACGCCCTGATGTCCTGGTACTTGAGGACACAGGGCGTACCTGTACGCCCTGTGTATTTCCTGTGACCCCCCCGTGTAGGTGATCGCAGCAAACCGCAGGTCAATTCAGACCTGCGGTTTGCTGTGTTTCCGGGTTATTCGGGTCTCTGAGAACCCGATAACCCGGAACAGGATGGTGATCGGTGGTGTGATAATACACCACCAATCACCATCCTGCGATCCTGAGAGGTGATGGTGACATCACCTCTCAGGATCGCTCTCATTGGTCGGCTGGGCGGGCGGGTCATTCAAATTATAGCAGAGCTCCTCTCTTTCTCCTTTTGTGTCCGGGAGCCCGAGGAGAGAGGAGCGCTGCACGTCGTCGGATTTCAGCAACCCCATCTGTCCAGGCATCATCCCATCTGTGCCCAGAACCCCATCTGTGCCCCAGCACCCCACATCTGTGCAATCAGGTACTTAGGGAAAGGCTAGGGAAAGGTTGGGTTAGGCAGGGATATAAAGGGAAAGTTAGTGGAAGTAAAAAAAAAAAAAAAACTGTTTGTGATTGCATCACCCTTAGGCCTCTTTCACACGACCGTATGGCTTTTTCAGTGTTTTGCAGGCCGTTTTTTCCGGATCCGATGTTCCGTTTTTTGTTTCCGTTGTGTTTCCGTTTCGCTTCAGTTTTTCCGTATGGCCTATACAGTATACAGTAATTACATAGAAAAAATTGGGCTAGGCATAACATTTTTAATAGATGGTTCCGCAAAAAACGGAACGGATACGGAAGACATACAGATGCATTTCCGTATGTGTTCCGTTTTTTTGCGGACCCATTGACTTGAATGGAGCCACGGACCGTGATTTGCAGACAATAATAGGACAAGACTTAAAATCTAGCGGAACGGAATTGCGGACATACGGAAACGGAATGCTCACGGAGTACATTCCGTTTTTTTTTGCGGACCCATTGAAATGAATGGTTCCGTATACGGACCGTTTACGGAACGCAATAAACGTCCCGTATACGGAACGCAAAAAACGTTCGTGTGAACGAGCCCTAAATCGGGTGTCTGGGGTCCACAGCACAGCTGTGTGACTCTAGATCCCCTGCCCCCCCCTGGCCCCCCCCCCTCAACTTTTTTGGGATGCAGGCAGTTTTTTTTTTTTTTCGTTCGTACACTGACTGTGGCCGGCACTCTTAGCGTCCGGCCACTGTTAGCGCATCGCACACCCCACCGCTGATCAACTTCGGACGGTTGATCAGCGATTTAGATTTTCTTTTTTTTTACATTTTTTGCCCTTTTTTTGAGTTAGTCTTTTTTTTTTGTCTGTTAGGTTCAGAGTGAGTTCGTGAACACCCGTGCCCCCACACACACGCACACCGAATAAAGATTTACACGCACACAGACACACACTCACCTATGGCCTGCCGGATATTCTCAGCTGAGGAGGCATACGCCCAGCTTGCCTCCGAGTCCGAGAGTCCTAGTGAGGACGAGGATGACCCCACTTTCCTGTTGTCATCCGCGTCCTCGTCATCTAGCGATGATGATGAGCCCCCAAGGCGGGGACTGCCATGCTAGGGACCCTGTTGCCCATCCTAGTACGAGCAGCTCTGGGGCTCGTACTAGTTTTCCGGCCCACCAGTTAAATCCACCGGAGCCCCCTCCCGGTGAACTTGTCTGGTGTACCCCAGAGCGTTTTGAGCCCGTGATTCCTGATTTTGTAGGCCAACCAGGAATCCAGATTTCCACAGTGGGCTTCACTGAATATGACTATTTTAGTCTTTTTTTCAGTGACCACTTTGTAAATCTAATAGTGGAGCAAACAAACCTGTACGCCCAACAGTTTGTTGCTCAACACCCGGGCTCCTTTTTGGCTAGGCCCGGTGGCTGGACCCCGGTCAGTGCAGCCGAGATGAGGACATTTTGGGGCCTCATGCTGCACATGGGCCTAGTCAAGAAACCTAGTGTCAGGCATTACAGGAGTGGGGATGTCCTCTACCAGACCCCACTTTACAGTACGGCCATGACACTTACCCGGTTTGAGGCCAACCCAGAAATGCCTGCATTATTCAGATAATGCAGCATGTCCCCCCCAAGGTGATCATGCCTATGACCGCCTGTACAAAATCAGGCCGGTCATCGATCACTTTGGGGCCAAATATGTACAGGCCTATGTACCTGGAAGGGAGGTCGCGGTTGATGAGTCTCTCATTGCATTCAAGGGAAGACTCATTTTCCGCCAGTATGCTCCCTCAAAGAGGGCGAGGTATGGCGTGAAGCTGTACAAACTTTGTGAGAGTACCTCAGGGTACACTTACAAGTTTTGTGTGTACGAGGGGAGAGATTCCCGTATTCAACCCCCAGAATATCCCCCCACTCTGGGTGTTACGGGAAACTTGTGTGGGACCTTATGCACCCACTGCTGGATAAGGGTTACCACCTGTACGTGGATAACTTTTATACTAGTATCCCATTGTTCCAGTCCCTCGCCGCCAGATCCATGTCCGCTTGTGGGACCGTGCGGAAAAATCAACGTGGCCTCCCTGCCCACCCCCTCCAGGTTCCTATCCCCAGGGGTGAGACCCGTGCCCTTACCAGTGAAAACCTGTTGCTGGTCAGATATAAGGACAAGAGGGATGTCCTTGTACTGTCCACAATTCATGGTATCGGCATCACCCCTGTCCCTATGCGAGGTATCGCGGCAACGGTCCTCAAGCCTGATTGTATCGTCGACTACAATCGGTATATGGGAGGAGTTGATCTCTCTGATCAAGTCCTCAAGCCATATAATGCCATGCACAAAACCCGGGAATGGTACAATAAAGTTGCGGTCTACTTGGTGCAGGTTGCCTTGTACAACTCTTTTGCACTGTCCCGGAGAACTGACAACACAGGGACATTCCTTCAGTTCTATGAGGCAGTCCTCAAGGACCTGATCTTTTCTGACCGGGAAAGAGCAGGCCGGAGTACCTCGGGAACTGGAGGCGCCCGGATTGTCCCTGGCCAACACTTTCTAGGTGTGGTCCCCCATACTGGAAAGAAGGGACGGATCCAAAAAAAGTGCAGAGTGTGTCACAGGAGGGGGATACGGAAAGACACCACTAATTAGTGTGACACGTGCCCTGATCATCCGGGCCTATGCATAGACTGTTGCTTCAGGGAGTACCACACTTCCATGGAGTACTAAATTTATATCCCAATTTAGCCACTGACAATCAGATAAAAAAATGTGTTTTTCAAAAATATTAGTAAAACTAAAATAAATTTAAAAAAGTAGACATGTTAGGTATTGCCGTGTCCGTAATAATCTTCTCTATAAAAAATACCCCTCCCTAACCCCTCAGATGAACACGGTCAAACAAAATTAAATAAAAACGGTGCAAAAAAAAGTTTTTTTGGTCACCTTACATCACAAAAATTGTAATAGCAAGCGATCAAAAAGTCATATGCCCCCCAAAATAGTGCCAATAAAACCATCCTCTCCTCCCGCAAAAAATGAGCCCCTACCTAAGATAATCGGCTAAAAAAAAAAAATGACCTTTAGACTATGGAGATACTAAAATGTTTTTTTTTGTTTATAAAAAGATAATATAGTGTAAAACATAAATAAAATAAAAAAAGTAGACTTAAAACATAAAAAAAATAAGCTCTAAAAAAAATCCCCCAACCCCTCAGATGAACATGGTAATAAATAATAAATAAATAAAAACGGTGCAAAAAAAAGTTTTTTTGTCACCTTACATCACAAAAAATGTAATAGCAAGCGATCAAAAAGTCATATGCCCCCCAAAATAGTGCCAATAAAACCGTCCTCTCATTCCGCAAAAAATTAGTGGATTTATATAAATTTTTTTGTATGATTTTGGTGCACATTTCACATGGATTTTCTGCAGATAAGGCCTAATGCACACAGCCGTGGAACATGGACGTGAGCGGTCCGTGGTATCCCAGCCTGGCATCCTGCTGACAGCAGGAGCGCACGGTGTCATTGGTTGCTATGACGCCGTGCGCTTCATGCCGCCGCTGCACTACAGTAATACACTCGTATAGATCACTGTATTACTGTAGTGCAGCGGGAGCATGAAGCGCACGGCGTCATAGCAACCAATGACGCCATGCGCTCCTGCTGTCAGCAGGATGCCAGGCCGTTCCACGGCCATGTGCATTCGGCCTAAATTTGCCCTGCCTGCAGCCACACTAAGGCCACCTGCACACGTTGCACAAAACGTGCGTTTTTCCGCGTAGTTTCTAGTACAGAAAAAACGCAGTGTAGTACAGTATTAGAAAAGTGTATGAGATTACACAAATTGATGATTTTTTCCGTGCAGAAATTGACCTGCATTGTGCATTTCTAAATCCACATCATGTCAATTGCTGCGTGTTTGCGGTTTTAGCTGTGGATTCCACTCTTTTCTAATAGAGGGTGAGATCTGCGGCAAAACCGCATCTAATCCGCACCAAAAACCGCTGTTAGAAATTAGGACATGGTACAGAAAACGCAACTAAATATGCACGGAAATGCATGCAGATCTTATGTGCGCTGAGCAGAATCCGTGGAACACAGATGACACACGGAGGGCAAAAAACGGACACACGGATGTAATCACGGAAATGGACGTGTGAAAGAGGCCTACAGCTGGGTTTACGGCTTTGACGGCCATGTGCAGCCGAAACCCAGTGCCCCACGGTGGTGGCCAGTGCAGGCGCCATGCTGAGGGGTAATGCCGGAGATCTACCCGCAAAATAATGAGGCCATTGGGCACGGCAGGCAGGATTTCACTGACTGTGGCAGCCACTGCTAATATATCAGCCTTAGGCCGCAGGGAAACGGCCACTGTGCGGCTGTTCCGTGGATTGTGGACAGCAATTTGCGGTCCCCAATGCACGGGCAGCGGATGGGACAGATCGAGACCCATTCAACTTGAATGGGTCCGTGATCAGTCTGCACCGCAAAAAAAATAGAACATGTTCTGTTCTATTTTTTGTGGTGCGGAGGCACGGCCAGAAACACCACAGAAGCACTCTGCCCGCAGCTCTGGATTGCGGACCCATTCAAGTGAACGGAGCCAGCAAAGTGCTGCAGGGAGCACAGCGCATGCGCAGCCGCCCTCCATTCATTTCTATGGGACTGCTTAAAAAAGCCGAGCAGCGCGCTTGGCTATTTTCGGAAGTCCTATTGAAATGAATGGGAACCGAACAGCGCAAGTACGGCCGCTGCTCCATTCACTTCTATGGGACTTACTGACGTAGCAGAGCCAGCGCGGTGCTCCCTCTGTCACTATTCGGGCTCTGTTCTAAGGATAGGGACCTTTAGGACCTGCACCTATCGGACACCCGGGGCACATTTTGAGCTAGCGATACGATATGCCCCAATGTCCGAAAGATGGGTGGTAGATGGAGATGAGGGAGGGGATGTATGGAGGTGCAGCACTATGGAGAGCAGTAGGGTGGTAGATGGAGATGAGGGAAGAGATGTATGGAGGTGCAGCACTATGGAGAGCAGGAGTAGGGTGGTAGATGGAGATGAGGGAGGAGATATATGGAGGTGCAGCACTGTGGAGAGCACGAGTAGGGTGGTAGATGGAGATGAGGGAAGAGATGTATGGAGGTGCAGCACTGTGCAGAGCACGAGTAGGGTGGTAGATGGAGATGAGGGAGGAGATATATGGAGGTGCAGCACTGTGGAGAACACAAGTAGGGTGGTAGATGGAGATGAGGGAGATGTATGGAGGTGCAGCACTATGGAGAGCAGGAGTAGGGTGGTAGATGGAGATGAGGGAGGAGATATATGGAGGTGCAGCACTGTGGAGAGCAGGAGTAGGGTGGTAGTTGGAGATGAGGGAGGAGATGTATGGAGGTGCAGCACTATGGAGAGCAGGAGTAGGGTGGTAGATGGAGATGAGGGAGGAGATGCATGGAGGTGCAGCACTGTGGAGAGCAGGAGTAGGGTGGTAGATGGAGATGAGGGAGGAGATGTATGGAGGTGCAGCACTGTGGAGAACACAAGTAGGGTGGTAGATGGAGATGAGGGAGGAGATGTATGGAGGTGCAGCACTGTGGAGAGCAGGAGTAGGGTGGTAGACGGAGATGAGGGAGGAGATGTATGGAGGTGCAGCACTGTGGAGAGCAGGAGTAGGGTGGTAGATGGAGATGAGGGAGGAGATGTATGGAGGTGCAGCACTGTGGAGAACACAAGTAGGGTGGTAGATGGAGATGAGGGAGGAGATGTATGGAGGTGCAGCACTGTGGAGAACACAAGTAGGGTGGTAGATGGAGATGAGGGAGGAGATGTATGGAGGGGCAGCACTGTGGAGAGCAGGAGTAGGGTGGTAGATGGAGATTAGGGAGGAGATGTATGGAGGTGCAGCACTGTGGACAACACAAGTAGGGTGGTAGATGGAGATGAGGGAGGAGATGTATGGAGGTGCAGCACTGTGGAGAACACGAGTAGGGTGGTAGATGGAGATGAGGGAGGAGATGTATGTATGGAGGTGCAGCACTGTGCAGAGCACGAGTAGGGTGGTAGATGGAGATGAGGGAGGAGATGTATGGAGGGGCAGCACTGTGCAGAGCACGAGTAGGGTGGTAGATGGAGATGAGGGAGGAGATGTATGGAGGTGCAGCACTGTGGAGAGCACGAGTAGGGTGGTAGATGGAGATTAGGGAGGAGATGTATGGAGGTGCAGCACTGTGGAGAGCAGGAGTAGGGTGGTAGATGGAGATGAGGGAGGAGATGTATGGAGGTGCAGCACTGTGGAGAGCACGAGTAGGGTGGTAGACGGAGATGAGGGAGGAGATGTATGGAGGTGCAGCACTGTGGAGAGCACGAGTAGGGTGGTAGACGGAGATGAGGGAGGAGATGTATGGAGGTGCAGCACTGTGGAGAGCAGGAGTAGGGTGGTAGATGGAGATTAGGGAGGAGATGTATGGAGGTGCAGCACTGTGGAGAGCACGAGTAGGGTGGTAGACGGAGATGAGGGAGGAGATGTATGGAGGTGCAGCACTGTGGAGAGCACGAGTAGGGTGGTAGACGGAGATGAGGGAGGAGATGTATGGAGGTGCAGCACTGTGGAGAGCAGGAGTAGGGTGGTAGATGGAGATTAGGGAGGAGATGTATGGAGGTGCAGCACTGTGGAGAGCACGAGTAGGGTGGTAGACGGAGATGAGGGAGGAGATGTATGGAGGTGCAGCACTGTGGAGAGCACGAGTAGGGTGGTAGACGGAGATGGGGGAGGAGATGTATGGAGGTGCAGCACTGTGGAGAGCAGGAGTAGGGTGGTAGATGGAGATGAGGGAGGAGATGTATGGAGGTGCAGCACTGTGGAGAGCACGAGTAGGGTGGTAGACGGAGATGAGGGAGGAGATGTATGGAGGTGCAGCACTGTGGAGAGCAGGAGTAGGGTGGTAGATGGAGATGAAGGAGGAGATGTATGGAGGTGCAGCACTGTGGAGAGCAGGAGTAGGGTGGTAGACGGAGATTAGGGAGGAGATGTATGGAGGTGCAGCACTGTGGAAAGCTTTGGGTGAGGGTGAGAAATCTGAACTGTATTCTGTGGTGGATGGGCAACCAGTGAAGTGACGGGCACAGGCTAGTAGCATCCATGTAGCGGTTGGATGGCTAGATGAGCCTGGCTGCAGCATTTAGGACGGACTAAAGGGGGGAGAGTTTAGTGAGAGGGACACCGATTTGTAATGCGTTGCGGTAGTTAAGACAAGAATTAATCAAGGCAAAAAATCTTTTTTTTTATTTTTTATCACAAAACTGAAAAGCGCCCTCACATACAGGCATGTCAACCTCACAATCTTCGGTAATTTTTATTTTTTTTACTGTGGAAATATTTGACAGAATAAACTTTACCTTATAAGTCATTTTTTTACACTTTGGTACCATATTTTGGCATATTTTCTACAAATCTTCTCATGAATGGAAATTTCGGGAATGCCATTATGATGTCGCCACTAATAAAGAGTAAATTGCCGTTCCTAAAAACAAAAACAAAAAAAACTGTCTTCCGGTGCAAGAGACACATTACACGTGTAAACAACAACCAGAGGCTCGGCTCGGTGGGAGGCGTCGTGTGTGACACAAGATGGCGGCACCTCCCTCTGCAGTCACACATCCCGCCCTTTCTTACCTCACCTCAACAACAGCCACCGCCTTCGTCCTGCCCATATCACCTTCCGACAGCTCATTGGTGGATTCCACCGCACACCTTCCAGCTTGGACCAATAGATCTTGGCTCCGCCCCAACACGTGATGCTGTTACTGGGCAGACGTTTGTGAGGTAGGTTAGAAAAAAAGATCAAAACAAAAACAGAGTCGGGGGAGAATCAGTGACCGAGTGAGGTAGGTGACGAGCGGTTGGTTGTTCGGTGCTTGAGAGGACCGGGGGGTGTTACCGTGAGGTACTTCATGGTCGCTGTCAGTGCATTGCTTCTGAATCCATGTTCCGTGCTGCGTGTTATTGGGGGGTGTGTCACTGAGTTATCATGTCCTGTTGTATACATCAGCTGTACTCTCTATACCAGGGAGCTCGGCAGGGGTAGTACTACAAGGCCCAGCAGGTATCAGACATGCAATGCCAGTAATGTGTCTTTTGTTTTGCATCTCTTTTATGACTACGACCCCCAGCATGTCATTAGTAAAGTCACAATGGAGATTATGTACGCAGCCATGTTGTATTTATCATTACCCCCTGTACGTTCAGTTGAGCACCATTGCTGGGGAGACCGGTGCCCGCAGCGCTCCACTGGCACGCCAGTTTTACTGAATGACCCCCAGTAATTGGAGCGGAGTTATATTATAAAACCAGTCTAAGTTGCCTTAGCAACCATTTGGATTCCAGCAAACATTTCCAGCAAACAATGAAAAATTCTGTGATGACTGGATTGGTTGCTATAGGCAACGACCGCTTTTCTTTTGCTCGGATTTTGATAAGTCATCAGGAAGCTCTGTGAGCGACCAACTGCCCCCATTCTCCTGTTTGGAAGGACGTGACGGTGCTGATAAAGACCTCTCAGGTGGTTTGTAATGTATATCTGCATAGGATGAGGACCTGCTGCACCCCAGCTTCTGAGAAACTACAACTCCCATTATGCCCTGATAGCTTGTGGATGCTGGGCGGTGTAGTTTTAAAACCGCCTGAGAGCAGCAGGTTGCAAAAATCTAGACCCTACAGACTACAAGCCCCATCATATCCTATGTGAGGTGGTAAAATCTGCACCCTACAGAGTAGGAACCTCAACATCTGCAAGCCCCAGCATGTCCTGTGTAAGGAGGTAAAATGTGCACCTTGCAGACTACGAGCCCCGGCCTCTGCGCCTTGCAGACTACGAGCCCCGGCCTCTGCGCCTTGCAGACTACGAGCCCCGGCCTCTGCGCCTTGCAGACTACGAGCCCCGGCCTCTGCGCCTTGCAGACTACGAGCCCCGGCCTCTGCGCCTTGCAGACTACGAGCCCCGGCCTCTGCGCCTTGCAGACTACGAGCCCCAGCATCTCCAGTGTCACTCTGCACCCTGCAGACTACAAGCCCCACCGCGTACTTCCTGTCCAGCAGGCTGCGCACATGCTGGTAATCGCAGCGCCTCTCTCATCGTATCTTTTCGATGTCTATGATAGGGCTGATAGTCTCTGCTCTCTGTACTGGTTTCCATCATGTATGTGGCACATTTACCAGTGCTGGCGCAGTGCCCTCTGCACGTGCTAGTGAACAATGCCTAGAAGTAGTACTTCACTAAGGTGATGCCCTGGTATTCGTGCCTGTACCTGTTACTATGATGGACTCAGCCGTGTGTTGCAAAGCCTGTTAGGACTCGTGCACGCGACCGTATTCTCCATCCATGTCCGCTCCATATTTTTTGCAGGCTGCACATGGACCCGTTCATTTCTATGGGTCTGCAAAAAACCCTGACCATCCGTGTGTCTGTTCCACAAATGATAAAACCTGCCCTGTTCTTCTCCGTATTGCAGATATGAATAGTCATTTCTAGTAATGGGAGTGAAAAAATGCAGATTGCACACGGAAGGTGTTGGTATTTTGCGGATCGGTGGTTTGTGGACACAGTAAGGTCACGGTTGTGTTTTATGAGGCTTTATGAATGGAATGCAATTGATCAGTTTATGATCAGTATGAGGAGAGAGGGTAAATTCTAAGCAGTTTTATAGATGCAGTTGTGAACATAACCCCAGGGGCGCGGGTGTACTCCTAGAGCTCTGCAGCATATGGCTAGCTTTACATACTGTGGCTGAAACTCTGTCTGCCCACGGAAGCCAGTGGCCACACAAATTTACGGATGTAACTGAGGCATTACCCTCAGAATTGTGTGGCCCCAAATGCATGGGGTTTCTGCCACATGCAGGGGCTGTGGTATGTAAACCTGGCCTTGAAGGGGTTGCGCCACCTTTTATTTTTGCAATACATTTTCTGTTACAAAAATGCTCCAGTTTTAAGATATTCTCTTCACTACGTTGTAAAGGCACCCTCTAGTGTTTAATCTGTATAGTAAAGTGCATGTCCATTTACTAAGGTGGTCGCAGATGCTCAGTTCCATCCTGCTACCACCCATGTCTACTGTTAGAATCTTTCACAGTTTCAGGGATGTACCTGCGGTAGAAAAGACACACCCCCTGATCTGTGAGGGGTAGAGCGGCAGCAGAAAGGACACATCCACTGAGAAAAGACACACTGCTTGTGGCCTAATCACTGCTGAAGCCAGTCGTTGGATGCAGTGGAGCATGAGATCATGCCCTTGCATTGCCGGATGTAAACAGTCCGGGGACCGCAACATGGACGCACCTGATGCAGCGCGTAGGACCAAAGCAGTGGGGAGCAGGTAAGTATGACTCTTCAGCTTAGTGAGGCAGGCTGCGGGCACTTGTCCTTATTCTCGGAGAACCCCTTTAATGGCCGGATTACAAGAAGCGATGATTACTTGTACATTGTTTAGTCCCCCCATAGCCCCTGACCTGCTCTGTGGTGGAGGAGGCCTCTGTTGTGACAGTCACCCGTAAACATCGCTGCTCTGACACATTTGCTGGCCTGGATCAGTACTGGAAGTCTGCCATGTGGCCTCAGGACTCTGCCATGCTTCTCTTACTCACTGAGCCAAGAGAAAACCATGTCTTCTAGTGATATACGTGCTGATCCATGTACAGGAGGTGTGAGCCTACATGGGCGCAGTTATAACCTGCCATTCATTCACTGACTGCTAGTTGTGGAACCCACACAAAATCTCAATCTCACTATTTAGTATAATTTTATTTTATTTTTTTAAATATCGATTTTATATTTTACTGAAAGGCAGCTTTGGACTGGCCCATAGGTGAATTCTCCAGTAGGCCCCTGAGCAAGGTGGGCCCCATGTCTTCCACCCATTGCTCAGGTGGCACATAATACAGTAGACTTAGTGCACTACATATTGATAGGCAATGTACAGCACCTCAACTAGCCTAAATACATATAAAAAAAAAACTGGGTGGAATATTTAAAGGGGTTGTACAGTTTGTTTTAACTGATTATCTATCCTCTTGATAGATCATCAGCATCTGACCGGCCGGGGTTCGACACCTGGGACCCCCGCCGATCAGCTGTTTGAGAAGGCAGCGCCGCGGCCTTCTCACTGTTTACCGCTGGCCCAGTGACGTCACGACTAGTATCAATGGCCTGGGCGCGGCTAAGCTCTGTTTACTTGAATGGAGCTTATCCCCGCCCAGGCCAGTTGATACTAGTCGGGACGTCACTAAACAGTGAGAAGGCCACGGTGGTGTTGGAGCGCCGCTGCCTTCTCAAACAGCTGATCGGAGGGGAAAGATCATCAATTAAAACAAACTGCAGAACCCCTTTAAGCGACTCCCCAGTTTTATTATTATAGACTAGTTCATGTGGCCGAGATGACTTATGGGTACAAAGGCAGGACAGTCGGTGTCTTCCTTTCCCACAGACCTGCCTTCTCAAACAGGCTGGAGAGACCCCATAATCATCTTGCAGCGTCATGCTCTCTGCTGCTGTATGAGCAGATACTATTTGGATGGTGGGTCCACAATTATTTTTTTTTAACTGGTGGGCCCTAGACAGCCCAGTCGACGCTGCTCAAAGGGGTTATCCCGATTCCCTATCTACAGGTGTCCCTGAGTCTCTGAATGTAATGCTAGTGTTGGTAGAGGTGATGTGGACTGCACAGGATCGCCCGGGGTCCCAGTGACCAAAGCAGTATTTATAATGATATTCATCACCTGTTTTGTGGATAGATAATAAATAATATTACATTCAGCCTTTCTGCCTGCTCTCGTTTATTGGTTATACCTTTTTTTTAAGGGCTCATTCACACAACTGTTGGGTCTGCAAATTGCGGATCCACCAAACACAGATACAGGCCATGTGCATTCCTTGTTTAGCGGAATGGAATGGTCGGCCTCTAATAGAACAGTCCTATCCTTGTCCGTGATGCGAACAGTAATAGGACGTTATTTTTTTTTTTGTCGAACAGCCATAGGGACACGGTGTATATTCCGTTTTTTAAGTGGACCCATTGAAGTCAATGGTACTGCATACGGGCCACAAAAAATGGAACGTACACTGGAAAAAAAACGTTAGTGTGCATGAGCTTTTAGTCAACTTTCACACAATCAGCGTTTTGTCAGTGATTTCCATCAGTGATTGTGCGCCAAAACCAGGAGTGGAGGCGACGCAGAGATCAGGTAGAGGGGAAGGATTTGCACCTGTTTTTGGCTCAGAATCACTGATGGAAATAACTGTTCGAACACTGACTGTGTAGAAGCGGCCTAAAGTGGTTGAGATGGGTAATAACTGTATTATCGATGTGGTCCTTACCATTGGAACTCCCACCAAATACTAGAATGGGGGTCCTGAGCTCCCCTGTTCCTCCTCCCTGTGGTCACATATGGGACTGACAGAGATGGGCGCGTGCATAGACACGACTCCATTCAAATTCCCCCTCACTGCCTCTGTAATCTCACGCAGTATGTGCAGGGTATTCATCGCTACCTATTTTGGCATCTTTGCCTTCAGGACACTGGGAAAGCTGGATGCATGTCCCCTTATAGCGACTTGTATCTCGTCATCATCCAGCTTTCATTGCATTTATTGATTTTAAGGAACAATACATTCATATTTCTGGCAATCGTATAAGTTAAGAAAAAACTGCTTAAAGAGGACCTTTCACTTTTATTTTATTGTAGATAAATACCTTTTACTTGCGGAGTACCCCCCGCTGATGCTGGCACCCTGAATGTGTTTTTTTTTTTTTTTTTTTTTTATCGCTCCTACGCCCCGCTGTGCCTTCTTGTATTTTTCAGGCTCAGTATGCTAATACCGAGCATCGGTACAGGGAGGAGGAGACGCCAGGGTTTCTTAATGGGCGTTTCCTTCAGCCTGGCCGTGCTGCGATTTAATCACAGCGGGGTGCATGAGCGATATTTAACCGCCTCCGGACCGCCTAACGCAGATGTGCGGTCCGGAGGCGGCAGCGCTGTGCACAGTCACGCATATATGCGTCATCTCGCGAGTCGCGAGATTTCCTGTGAACGCGCGCACACAGGCGCGCGCGCTCACAGGAATGGAAGGTAAGCGAGTGGATCTCCAGCCTGCCAGCGGCGATCGCTCGCTGGCAGGCTGGAGATGTGATTTTTTTAACCCCTAACAGGTATATTAGACGCTGTTTTGATAACAGCGTCTAATATACCTGCTACCTGGTCCTCTGGTGTCCCTTTTGTTTGGATCGACCACCAGAGTACACAGGTAGCTGTGCAAAGTACCAGAAAACACTACACTACACCCCCCCCCCTGTCACTTATTAACCCCTTATGAACCACTGATCACCCCATATAGACTACCTGATCACCCCCCTGTCATTGATCACCCCCCTGTAAGGCTCCATTCAGAGGTCCGTATGATTTTTACGGATCCACTGATACATGGATCGGATCCGCAAAACACATGCGGACGTCTGAATGGAGCCTTACAGGGGGGTGATCAATGACAGAGGGGTGATCACCCATATAGACTCCCTGATCACCTCTGTCATTGATCACCCCCCCTGTAAGGCTCCATTCAGACGTCCGCATGTGGACGGACCCCAGGAAATCCAGAGTCCTCCAGCCACAGCGCTCCCCGCTTCGTTCTCGTTGTAGGTGTGGGTCCCACACAGACAATCGGGGCGTATCCTAGCGATATGCACCCATTGTCTGAGATGGGAATGCCCCTTTAATGTAGTTATGAACACCCAAACACTAATGGGGATTAGGTGAACAGTAGGAAAATATAGTGTGATCCCAAGGCCTATATGCCCAGAGTCGTACAAGATATTATAAGCTGTTGGCTTATAAAATATTATAAGGGGCTTAACAAGGTTTAGCAGAGTCTGGTCCCTGGGATGTTCTGTATGACCGAGGTGGTCTCAGGATTGTCCATAAACTGTAACCAAGGGTCCCAGGTCTGTTTTACTTTTCTTGGGGGCTCAGAGATCTAGAAAGTGGGTGTCCTCCATTCGAGAGATTTGGGCCACTTTCTGTATCCAGTGGGAGATAGATAGAGCGGCAGTGTTCCTCCAGTATAGAGGGATCATAGCTTTAGCAGCTAAGATTAGTTGTGCCTATAAGTGTCTGTTAAAGTGTGGTGGGAATTTGGGTTAGCGCCAGAGCGTTAGGGCATTCTTTGGAGATAATCCCCTCTGCCTGCCAAAAAGGTTTAGGCCTCATGCACACAAATGTATTTTCTTTCCGTGTCTGTTCCACATTAATTTTTTTATTTTTTCTGCGGCCTGTATACGGAACCATTCATTTCAATGAGTCTGCCCAAAAAAACGGAAGTTACTCCGTGTGCATTCCATGCCCGTATGTCCGTTCCACAAAAAGGCAGAACATGTCCTATTAATGTCCGCAGTATGGACAAGGATAGGACTATTCTATTGGGGGTCGGCTGTTCTGTTCCACAAAATATGGAATGCACATGGACGTCATCCATATTTTTTACGGACTGCAAAATACATACAGTCGTGTGCATGAGGCCTAAATCAAATCAATCATCCAACTTTCCCAGGAACAGATAATTTAGTAACGGCTGATTTTACTGATTTTTCTATGGATAATTATTTTTCTGAGCTGGTATGACCCTGCCACAACTCTATGTAGCAGACGGTGAAGCCGGGACGCCTCGCTAACATGGCAGCCTGCTGCAGTAATTGGAAGGCGAGGATGATCGACACATTTATTTGTGTATTAAGTCTCTGGTTATTTCATGTATGTTGTCCAGCTGAGCCATGTGCAGCCAACGATACATAATTATGTCAAAATGTGGCTTAACGTGCCCTTAAATTTTAATTCCCTGCTGACAGTATGGGCTGTATGTCTTGTGGGACGCTAATCCCGTCGTAAAGCCATGATGTCCTCTGTGACACGGTGATACTGGGCTCCCAGATCCTTAATTAGTTCACTTGCTGCCTCTTGGAAAGTAGTTTGGTTATTTGTCTATAGCTGGATTTCCACATCCAGGTTCTTAAATGCAGTTTTTGAAGCCAAAGCCAGGAGTGTGTTGAAAAAGTAGCGACTCAGTATTTCCTCTGTACCTAGCTTTGGCGTCAAACTGCAGACTAAGCTGATGGGCTCATTCACACTACTGTATCCATTTTTGCAGTCTGCAAATTGCAGATTCTCAATACACGGATACTGGACGCATTTTGCGGATCGGATCATCTTTCTCCTGTGTAGAAATGCAACGCAATTACAGACAAGAATAGGACACATTCTATATTTTCTGCGGGGTTATGGAACAGAAGTACAGATGCAGACTGCACACAGTGTGCTGTCCATCTCTTTCGCGCCCCCATTAAAATGAAAATTGCGGAACAGATGTGGACAGAAATATACGGCCGTGTAAATAGGCCCTAAAGGTCCCTTTAGACGGGACAATGCAGCAGGTGATTGTTGGGAAGCAATCGTTCTTTCCCGACAGTCGCCTGCGTGTCAGTGGGGAAGACCAATTTACATGCAGCGCACTCCTCCGCAGTATGGGGAGCAGTGATCACGAATGCATCGCTCATCCCTATACTGACTAGCTTTTTGCCGGCAGCAGAGTGTGTTTACACGGCACTATCTGCTGCCAGCAAACGATGATTTAGGTGCCTACACAAACTATTCCGTTACCGACGAACAAGCGTTTTGCGCGTTTATCGGGTAATTGGCGGCACCTTTACATTGCCAGATAATTGCTAACGAGCATTCGTATGAACGTTTGTTAGGGACAATCTCTCGGATTCTCAGCCCATATAAAGGGCCCTTTAAGCTGACTTTACACAGAACAATTTTCATATTTGATGTCTAACCCCTTAATGACTGCCAATAAATGTTTTTACAGCAGTCATTAATGCTTATTCTAGGCCGACACCTTTTTAAAGTGGCCTGGGTTAAGCTCTGCCTGGGTCTCCCATGCAGCAGAGAGCAGGAGCTTGGCTCTGATATGACAACATGGCTCCTGCTGTAACAGCACGGATCAGCAGAAGCCACAAAAAGAAAGAGAGCGAGCCAAAAAATAACAATATCGCATAATTTTATTCATACAAAATCACAAATGTATTAAAAATAATATTGCTGTATACTATTGAAGGGAATAGAAACATCCCAACAATGCAGAGTGCACAATAACGGCGCGGTCCACAAATCATGTCACAACGAGCATATATAAAAATAATCAAAAAAGAAAAAAATTGTGTACAAAAATACCATGTGGGACTAATAAATGGTAAAAATAAGGATGAAATAATGTTTTGTTAAAGAGGACCTCCCCCCGCTCCTGACTTTCCTGTTTTAATAGCTTCATACATTCCTCACGTAATAACAATTCTGGAGCATCTATTCTTATGGCTCTGTGTTATACCATTCCTCTATTATTCCTACTAGAAGTTATGAATGAATTGCTAGCAGTCGGCAGTAAGGGGGGGGGGGTTAACAAGTTGGGTGTGTGTCCCTGCACAGTCTGAAAATGGCAGCACTGATTGGATAGAGTGTGTCTGTGCAGGTACACCCCCCCCCCCCCCCCATCTGGTTAACACCCCTCTGTACCCTTACTGCCGACTGCTCGCAATTCATTCATAACTTCTAGTAGAAATAAAGAAATAATAGAGGAATGGCACAACATAGAGCCATAAGAATAGATGACCCAGAATCGTTATTACATGGGGAATGTATGAAGCTATTAAAATGGGCATGTCAGGAGCGGGGAGAGGTCCTCTTTTAGTATCTCCAAGTAAAAAAAAATGCAAAAATAAAATCCCCTTCACACATTTGGTATTGCTGTGTCTGTAACAACTTGCACTATACAATTAACAGGTAATACAGGTGTAAAAGATCTTTGAGATGTACAAGTGGAGCACATTGGAAAATGGCGAGCAGGGGGTACAATAGCTGGGGTTAGAAGAGGAATTAACAGGAAATCTGTAAAAATCAAGGGTTGCAATAGAAAGTGTGAATATTAGATGTTCGAGTAATGAAGTGTGTTCAGAGTACAGGTGCAGCACGTTAGAGGTCCTGGAGACATGAGTAAGGCCCCTTTCACACGAGCGAGTATTCCACGCGGGTGCAATGCGTGACGTGAACGCATTGCACCCGCACATAATCCGGACTCATTAAATTCTATGGGGCTGTGCACATGAGCAGTGATTTTCACGCATCACTTGTGCGTTGCATGAAAATCGCAGCATGCTCTATATTCTGCGTTTTTCACGAGGCCCCATAGAAGTGAATAGGGCTGCGTGAAAATCGCAAGCAAGTGCGGAAGCGGTGCGATTTTCACGCACGGTTGCTAGGAGACGATCAGGATGGAGACCCGATCATTATTTTCCCTTATAACTGGTTATAAGGGAAAATATTAGCATTCCTAATACAGAATGCATAGTACTATAGGGCTGGAGGGGTTAAAAAAATATAATAAATAATAATTTAAATCCCCTTAATCCATTTGCTCGCGCAGCCCGGCTTCTCTTCTGTCTTCTTCTTTGCTGTGCACCGGAAAAGGACCTTTGATGACTGTCACTGTGCTCATCACATGGTCCATCACATGATCCATCACCATGGTGATGGATCATGTGATGAGCGCAGTGATGTCCTCAAAGGTCCTATTCCTCAAAGATGAAGACAGAAGAGAAGCCGGGCTGCGTAAGCAAGTGGATTAAGGTGAGTTAAAAATGTATTTATTTATTTTTTTAACCCCTCCAGCCCTATTGTACTATGCAGTCTGTATTAAGAATGCTATTATTTTCCCTTATAACCATGTTATAAGGGAAAATAATAGTCTACACAACATCGAACCCAAACCTAAACTTGTGAAGAAGTTCGGGTTTCGGTACCAAACATGCCGATTTTTCTCACGCGCGTGCAAAACGCATTACAATGTTTTGCACTCGCGCGAAAAAATCGCGCATGTTCCCGCAACGCACCAGCTTCTTTTTCCGCAACGCCTGTGTGAAACTAGCCTAAGGGTACATGTTTGGCAGCAGACGCATGGATTTCTGCAGCCCTCATGCAAATGAATAAAATTGATTTTCAGTCGTAGAAGTTTTCTGCTACTAAAAACTAGAAAATATATTTTTTTTTAAATGAATGCCTCTGCATTTAACCATATTGCATAGCAAAACAAAAAAAAGTTGACGTATAGAGGCCAAAAAACACAATATTAGTACAAGCCTATGGATATGTACAACCTGTATGCCAAGAGCTTTCCCAGGGCATACAGCAAACACTATGTGAAAGTAGCCTTGCTGCGATGCCAAGTGAATGATGTATGGAGTTATGATGGTAACCTGTTGTATCAGTTGATTTCTACTTTTGCATTATGTTCTTTTATTTATCTAATCATGAATGTTTGTTTCGTCTAGGGGGATCCATTGTTGGTGAAGTTAGAATAAGTAACTATGGAAATAGAGCACCCAAGTGAAATTAATGCTAATCTAATAGGTAAGTGTTTCCTGGTAGAAATCAACCAGTGCTCATGGAAGCTCCATTTATAATTGGTTATGTTGACTGGGCTGGCTTGGTAACCCCAGTTAAGTCTACTTTCACACTCGCATTTTGGCTTTGTTTGTGAGATCCGTTCAGGGCTCTCAAAAGTGGTCCAAAACGGATCAGTTTGGCTAATGCATTCTGAATGGAAAAGGATCCGCTCAGAATGCTTCAGTTTGCCTCCGATCAGTCTCCATTCCGCTCTGGATCGATTTTCTCTGGCACAATAGAAAATGGATCCGTCCCCCATTGACTTTCAATGGTGTTCAAGACGGATACGTCATGGCTATAGATGACCTAATACAACCGGATCCGTTTATGACTGATGCATGCGGTTGTATTATTGTAACGGAAGTGTTTTTGCAGATCCATGACGGATCCGCAAAAAACTATGGTGTGAAAGTAGCCTTAAAGAGGACCTTTCACCTCTCCTGACATTCCTGTTTTAATAGCTTCATGCATTCCCCACGTAATAACAATTCTGGAGCATCTCTTCTTATGTCTCTTTGTTGTGCCATTTCTTTATTATTTCTACTAGACGTTATGAATGAATTACTATTAGCCTTCAGTAAGGAGCTGTGACTTTCCCCAAGATCAGAGCTTGGGCTCGGAACTTAGACACTTCACATCTTGTGCTCTTCAATAAACTTTTTTTAACTTTGATCGTTGGATGTGGGCATGGGTTGTTCAGGACTAGATAACTGACTACTTACCCTTAGGTCTCTTTCACACGAGCGTGGCGTATGAGGGCCCGATAAGATGCGGGTGCGTTGCGGTAAAATGCGTGATTTTTCCGCGCGAGTGCAAAGGGTTTTAATGCGTTTTGCACGCGCGTGAGAAAAAGCGCCATCTTTGGTACCCAAACCCGGACTTCATCACTGAAGTTTGGGTTTGGGTTAGGTGTTGTGTAGATTTTTATTATTTTCCCTTATAACCTTATTATTTTCCCTTATAACATGGTTATAAGGGAAAATAATGGCATTCTTAATACAGAATGCAAAGTAAATTAGGGATGGAGTTTTTTTTTTTTAAACTTACCTGATCCATAGCTGCCGGTCTCTGTTTTATCTTCAGGACCTGGCAAAAGACCTGTGGTGATGTCACTGTCCTCATCACATGGTTCATCACCATGGTGAGGGACCATGTGATGTGACGTCACCACAGGTCCTTAGCCGGCAGCTCAACATTACAGAAGAAGACAGAGATCCGCAACTACGCGATCAAGTGATCAAGATTATTTTTAACCCCTCCATCACTATTTTACTTTGCATTCTGTATTCAGAATGCTATTATTTTCCCTTATAACCATGTTATAAGGGAAAATAATACAGATCGGGTCCCCAGCCCGATCGTCGCCTAGCAACCATCCGTGAAAATCACACCGCATCCGCACATGCTTGCGATTTTCACGCGGCCCCATTCACTTCTATTGTGCCTGCGTGAAAAACGCAGACTATAGAGCATGTTGCGATTTTCACACAATGCACAAGTGATGCGTGAAAATCACAGCTCATGTGCACAGCCCCATAGAATTTAATGGGTCCAGATTCAGTGCGGGTGCAATGCGTTCACATCACACATTGCACCCGCGCGGAATACTCGACCGTGTGAAAGGGGCCTTAGGTTAGGGCATCAATATGCAATCAATGGTGGTCCACCTCAGCTGATTGAAGAGCACCAGTTCCCCTTCCTTGTTTACCAGGCACCGTGGCTGTACTTGCTATAAAAGGCATATTCCCATCACAGACAAATGTGGTCATATCGTTAGGTGGGACCCGCACCTATTTCCCAGTTTCCCGGGGTCCGGCCACCACCAAGCTCTCTCCCCATGCAAGTGAATGGGAGCCACACAAGCGACCACTACTCCTATTCATTTCAATGGGGCCGACAGAAAAAGCTTGGCTATTTTTAGCGGCCCCATAGAAGTGAATGGAGGGCGGCTGCGCATGGGCAGTGCGCCCTCCACCACCTTTCCCCGCTCTGTTCTCGGTCTAGGTGCAGGTCCTAGCGATATGCCCCCATTGTCTGTTATGGAAATACCCCTTTAAAACACACAGCAGCTCAGACCATCGAGTGGAGCTGCAGTACCAGGCACTGCCACTACCAAAAATATAAAGCTGTTCCTGTAAACAATGAAGGGAACGTGGTGCTGGCAGGAGAGCTGCAGTCTCTTCAATTTGCTTTTGAGCTATGGATCCCCACCAATCTGTTATTGATGGCATATCCATAGGATAGGTCATCATTTTTCATGTCCTGGAGAAGCCCGTTAAGAGAAGTCAATTTAGGGCTTATGCATATGATTATATTTTGCATCTGATCTGCATTTCTACAGGTTTGGGGAAAAAAATGGACAGTACACAAATGTCATCAGTGTCTGTGTGTCCATTCCGTAAATTATAGAACATGACCTATTATTGTCTGTGTTAAAACAAGAATAGCCAAGTGATAGGATTGTGAGAATTGCGGAATGCACACAGACGCTATCCATATTTTGAAGATCTGTGATTTGTGGACCGCAGAAGGGATACGGTCATGTGCATGGGACCTTAATGTTCTGTTTACACTGGCGTCCAGGATACAGGATCCCAGCTCATCCTACAGACTAATAATGGTTCTGTCTGTAAACTACAGGAAGCTGTTTGAACAGAACCACGAGGACTGGGAGAGCATTGCATAATATGTCATCTGTGCAGATACTCATTATGTGTGTATTACTGATATCTGACACAAATATTGTTATCTTTGTTAAATATTGTTAAAGTGCGGAATGTGTAGGGCCTCTGGTTGTCAACACTTGCGCATTCAAATAGAGATTACTCATTTTATTTTTATTTTTTTTAAACACACGCGGTTACATCTGTGGCTGCTTTACTGTTACTGCTGCTTTTGCAGTTCCTTATCTGTGTCCTTCTTTTTTTTTTTTTTTCCCCCTCCTATAATGTGCGGTTTAGAACCGTTGTCTTATTGCACAACGCCTTCAGTTTGTTATTTATATGTGACTTTGTGCAACTTTTATGGTGGCTCTAATCTACGTTTCTTGGAGTTTACACTTACATTTTCAGCAGCAGAAAGTGAGCTGTCATCATATTGGTAATCAATTTACCAAAGCTAGAACACAAGGTACTACATGTAGACCTGGGCAACACAGCTGCAGTGATGTGAGGGGTTGTAAGAAATATTGATCTACATATGTCTCATCCATTGATGTGCTGCATATCTACAAACATTAACTACTTCCCTACAGCTGTGACCTCTCAAGACCATATATTGCATAGTTTGACAACTTTTTAAGCTCTATACAATATGCAACACTTATATTGTGAGCCATATTATGGCACTCATACAAGCGTGTGCATACTGTACTTTTCATATCACTCGAATTTCAGGTGGAGGCATACACATTTTTGTATATACATTATTTTTTTTTTTGTAGTTCTTGTATTACGAATCCAACAGGTATGCTGGTGTGTGTGATGTGCTTTGTTTAATGCTGCGTGTATAGAGGAATGTCTCCATGTATGTGGCGCCTGATGGGAGTCTGTACTAGAGAGGTATAGTCTTTGGCACTTTCCTATACAGTTTAAAAAAAAAAAAAAAAGGTTATGCCTTTGCCTACACTCTTTGGCCTTTGTCGGGTGAATGGAGCTCCACGAATATGTTTGATGTATACTCAGGGAGGTTTTCACGGTGTGTACATCAAACATAAGGCTGGAACACCGTGTACACAGGGCCACCCTCCTTTTTGTTTTCACCCTTTCGCACCATGATTACTATTGACTGTTAGATCTAAGAGGTTAACGCTAGTGCTGCCAGTTCAGCTGTTATGTCCAGTTTATTCCCATACTTGATGCTTTGGGCACAGCCACTGCTGTGTATATTTAGTACATTTACGGTACTGCCCCAACTGTAATGAGCATTACTATAAAATTAACACATTAGTTAACTCACAGGGTGAACACCGTTAAGAGTGTCAGAATTGTGACTGGAACAGTAGTGCCCATACATGAATTCTGTATAGTAATATTACATGTATTCCCATAGAGGAATAACAGATGGGAATGGCAGCACTTTATGGGCCTACTCTTGTACTCAGAAAATCATCTTGGACATGCCATTACCTTAAAGAGATGTGTGTTTTTTTTTTGTTTTTTTTTTTTGTTTTTTTTTTACTATTACTTTATGTACTCCAGATAATGACTCCCTGTTTGACAAGGATGTAGAACACAATGAAGCAGAGCAAATTAAGAATGAACTGAATGGAAACGTACCCGTATCTACAATAAACGAGGCCAGACTTCATGCCAAAGCCAAGAGAAGACTTCGCAAAAATTCTTCACGGGACTCCGGAAGAGGAGACTCTGTTAGTGATAATGGTGAAAATGGTCGAGGGTTACAACCCACTAGTCCAAAAACCAAGCTCATGGATAGGAAATCCCGGACTGGGAAAGGACGTGGACTTCCAAAAAAAGGTCTGTGGGCTTAACATGTTCTTACAATTCTTTCCTACGTAATTTTCTGATTTATTCATTTCTTATTCTTATTTGAATTCTAAATAAACACAAAGATGCAGTAGCACCTCGACGCATGTGATTTCTTTTAATGATTATTTTAAACTGCAATGCTGCTTTATATATGATACTTATCAGAAGCCAGTCCTGTCATCCCCTCTTTTTTACATGTAGTACTGAACAGTACACATACATTTACCAATATTGCAGCCACCCCTCTCCTAGCTGCCTTATAGTGTGTGCAAATAGCTGCCTAGAATGTATACCTTTGTTTAATCAGCACCTGCATTCTCGAAAAGATGTACTTTGAATTTGAGATGGAGATCCTCTGGTGTAGAGTCGTCAGACTCGTCAGCATTCCCTAATGATACCCATACTGAATTTATTGCCATCCTTGGCGCAGGGATATTTCACCTCTGCCATTGTCTTCTAGTTCGGGTGCATGAACGGTGAAGCTGGGTGTACTTGCCCTGGTATATTTGCAGTGTACTGATGAAGCCGGGACAAGTACATCTAGCTTTAATGAGCATGAGCAAAACTAGAATACAACATCCCATGCATGAGATCTAGAACAGCTTCAGGTGACCCATCACTGTCAGTCAGGCCAGTATGCGTGTCATTAGGGAATACACACTATGACTGTCCACCTGTGTGGCTTCACCTCTATAACTACAAGAACCTGATTTGCATTCAGCGCCTCTGACTTTCAAAGTACAGCTTTTCAAGTATGCAGGTACCAATTATACATATACAGGTACAGTGTATGTATAGTAGGCAGCTATTTGTATAACGATATTAAAAATTGTATCACGCTAACGATATATATCACAATAAATGCCCATTTAGAAAAAAAAAAACACTCAAAACATGTGCTTGTGTTTCCTTTTTGCCCCAATACATTATAATGTCTCCTTGATGCCCCCATGCAGTAATGTCTTAGTTGCCCATCAAGAATGGGGTCACAGCCGCCCCCCCCCCCCCCCGCCCAACCAAATCTGATGGAGCGGCCATGCCCCCTGCTGCTCCATTCATTCTCTATGGGAGTGCTGGAGATAGCAGCGATCAGCCATCTTCACCGCTCCCACAGAAAACGGGACAGCCTAGCGGAAAACCCTGATAAGTGGGTTGTTCAGAGTGTGCCCATCATAGGTGCACATTGTCAGGAAGGGCACCTTGGCATCATAAAGATGCATTTCGGTCAAATAAAACATTAGGGGTCATTTACTAAAGACTGGCGCTTCCCATATGGGTCTTGGTACACTACAGCCATATTACGGCAGCCCCCAGAGCGCAGTGACTTCTCAGCCCCGGCCTCTCTGTGCAGCACCCCCTAGAGTGCAGCGACTGATATCCAGCGCCGGTTTCATGGCTCTGGGGGTTTACATCCCCTAGATGCCATTTCTTTGTGACCTAAAGGATTTATACCCCCGTGACTAGGGTTGTCACAATACCAAAATTTTTATTCAATTTTGGTCCCATAAAAAAGTAATGCAATACTCTATAGCACGAAAAATTAAATGCCAAAAAAAAGTGTGCATTCCGCAATTTATGGAACGTGCGGCCCATAATAGAACAGTCCTACCCTATTTTTTAGGGGAGAAGGAGACAAAAAAAAATGGAGAATCGTCTGTTTTAAAAAAATAAATAAATTCTGTTACAGTGTTCACTACATAAGAGAGATTTTTCAATACTTTAATAGTTTGGACTTTTTTGGACGTGGTGACACCTATTTTCTTATTATATATTTTTTTATGTAAATTGGTAAAGGGGTGATTAAAATTTTAATGTTTTTAGTGTGTTTTTTTTTATTTAATACCTATTACCCCCCTTATGGGGCTAGAACCTTGGGTCTTTTCATCCCTTGTCCTATGCACCCTAATAGAGCTCTATTAGGGTGCATAGGATCTCACATTGTCCCTGTGCTTTATGCACACGGCAGCAGGGAGATTACCATGGCAGCCATGAATGGCTTCAGTAGTGTCCTGGCTGCCATGGTAACCAATCGGAGCCCTAAGATTTCACTGCTGGGGCTCCGATCAGAAGCTACCACTGCACCACCAATGAAGAGGGGAGGGGACCCTGTGGCCAATGCCACCAACTGTTATAATACTTGGGGGCTTGGGTGCACTGCGCCACCAATGATTATAATTATGAATGAAATTAATGTTCCATTTAAGAGGGTTTTATTGTCAGTGACTCATCAGTGTATGATAAGTAATCCAACTTTCAAATATATTTAGAGGTTCAGCTCTGAACTATTTTTAAGAGCTTTGTGTGTCCATAAATCTTTTACACGTCGTTCAAAAGATGCAACCCATATAATAAAGATCACACCTTTCATAAGTATGCCACTAAATAAATATATTCTGGGATCACCAATTCCTTTAATGAAGAGACTCCTACTACATATTGTGCAGGCAATTAGATGTAGAAATAATTAGATTTGGAGCTGCTGACAGAAGTCCTGTTGTGTAAATGTCACCGTTGTTCTCACTCCTGGTTTATTTAGGTGGAGCTGGTGGTAAAGGAGTGTGGGGAACTCCTTGTCAAGTCTACGATGAAGAAACTGTTGATGTCAAGGACCCAAATTATGACGAGGATCAAGTAGGTACCTTAATTATCATCTCATTTGTTTAGTTTTAGGTTGTAATATACCAGTAGCTTTCTAGTCCTCCAACTTAAAAATACAAGACCAGGTGATTCATTGGAGACTGCTAGGACTGCCATAGAAAGATTAGAAAGATGAGGTTTCTGACCCCCCCAGGTCCCTGTACTAGACCAATAACCGCAACAGGGAGGGGACTTAACTACATGTGCAAGTATACATTTGTGGCCACAAATACTTAGATTTGCAGAGAAAAAGAATGATCTTGTATGCATAAACCTAGTCTTTATTGATGGCACCAGCCTTACGCTATGTCACTGTGTGATGCATTGACGCTGAACTCTCTCCTGTGCTGCGTGGGTTTGCAGGCCTTTCGTTGCATGTACAGTACTGTCCCTGCTGTTGGCAATGGCTTCAGTGACGTACTGCCCAAATCAAACTTCATCTTCATTTGGGTTTAATTGCTCTGGAGAAGTGAGAGAGGTGCAGAAGGGACAGTCAGTCTGGCAGATATATCACATATAATGAATTTTTGCAGCTCCTGTGCTTTCCACAGAAGCTGCAGAAGCCAAATAGTGCAAAATCTTAAATAAAAGCCTATTACAAGAAATGTTTTTAGCCCAAAATATATGTAAATCAATATTAATTATAAAAAATGTAAAAAAAAAATTGTCACATTCATATGTGTTAAGTGCAGAGCCCTATGTGACACATGTAACTCTTTATATGAAGTGACAAGGAATGTGTTAAGCGAAAACTGCAGTCACACGGATCTGTCCGTTATGGTCTGTGGTCTCCTGATCACACAGTACGTAACACTGTTTTTGCAGATAGTTGTGTACGTTGCAGATCTCTCTGCCAGGGAACATGTTGAAGGGATTGAGCTTTGTGTTATTTCATGTTCAATAGTTCAGCAGTCTGAAAGAATAGGCAGACTTCTGGTTTGTTTTCATGAGCACGTTTGCTGATTGTGCATTATTTTTTTTTCTTTCCCCTTGCGTGAATTTTTTTAGGAGAACTGTGTTTACGAGACCACAGTCCTTCCTCTGGATGAAAAGTCATTTGAGAAGTCTGTGACACCAATTGTGCAGGAGTATTTTCAACACGGGGACACTAATGAAGTTGCAGTAGGTTTCTCTTGCTTTAGTTTTGATTACTACCCTTTCTTTTTTTGTTCATGAATTACCGCATGACCCTGGTTTCTTGGGGATATTCCCTAATAATCAACCTTGATGAATCTTTTTCTCCTAAGACAACAATTATAGTTGGCTATTTCACTGTTCTGTTTCTGGGAAAGCTGTGTGTTTTTTCCTCAACTGAAAATTGAAGAACATGAAAGAAAATGTATATACTTACCTGGCTACCCACCATCCGTAGGTAACATAAGCATCTAGGACACACAATATTCTGATTACCGATTACCTTGACAGTGCTTAATACCTGATCAGTGTATGCTATGAGCAGCTCATGGTAGGACATGTATGACTTGTGTCCATGGAGCGGTTTACTCCCCTTATTTCTCTTTTAATACATTAACTTTCAACATTTAGTTCAGAACCGTTTAAACATAACATGAATTGCGGAGATGATACGGCTCATATAAAAAACGTCTCGCAGTCACAATTCACGATTCATGAATACCAGGAACAAACAATGTACGATACCCATTTAACAAGAATTCTATAAGTTTCTGCAGTTAAAGGGGTCATTTCCAGAAACAGCGCCACTCTTGTCCATTTCACGAGTCCAGCCAAGCTGACATACTAGACAGTTATTTTCTAGCCCATTGGTCGTATCTGGTAAAAGAAGTGGAGTCTTATTTCTAATTTCAAGATGTGTCCCTTTCAAGATCAATGGCGCCAGATGGTTAGCTTTGAAAAAAAATAATAACCCTGTCACCATTGAGAATAACGCAAGTTTTTTTTCTAAAGCTGGCCATCTTCTGCAGCTAATCTCTGGATATCTCGAGCCAAGCATTGGCTATGCAGAAACCTGCAGTTGGTCCCATTCAATTGAATGGCTCTGTGCTGCAGTTCCTTTACATGGTGAGTGGCTGGGTGCCGCTGTATACGGAGAGACTGAATGGGATACTGCACAGAATCAGCATTACAGCCCCTTCATTCTCTGGAAGGGTGGAGATTTTAGAAGTCAGCCCTTTAAGCTTGTGAATTGACAGCAGAACTGTTAAATCAGTGATAGTTAGTGGGGGTCATTTGCTAACTTCACTAAACTAGTTTTTGGCATAAAAAAACTGCAAGACCCCTTTTGTTGCATGGACGTTTTTACGCTGTCCTTGCCACTTGGGAGTGGTGGGGGCCGGCAGATTGACCCCAGAAAATTTACGCCTGGAAGCAGGCGAGAGAGAAGTGATAACTACTCCAGTCAGACGCACTTTTAATTCCAGGCACACGGACTGCTGGAGGTGCACATAACTTCTAATGAGGCCTACGCAGGGGCTATCGAAGACTGGCGTAGAAAGCAGGTCCTCTTTAAGGCTCTTTAAAGTTTTTTTGCATTATTTAGCATGGCTTGCTTGCTGCTTCTACCTGGCAGTCCTGTACAAAGCTCTCCCAGAACTTGTTGTTTGAAAAAGCAGGTTACATGAAGGAGAGGAAAGGAAAGGCGTCTTATCTTAAAGTGAACAATTCCTGGTAGGGTGTGACCTTGCATTTCACAGAACATTACTTTCTCTGTACTGATAGGTGCCCTGTTTCTGTGCCAGCTGCTCTGGTCACATTCTGGGTGACAATTAGTGTTCAAGCTTGATAAAGTGATCAGGACGTTTCACTCCTGCCTGGTCTGATTACAAAGCAAACATCCGAGGTCACAGGTGTCCTCTTCTCCCTCACCCCCAATATTTGTAAATGTCATTGCAGACAGTAGATTGCAAGCTTCTCTAGGCATTTCTTTACTGATATTTAGCAACCTAGGGCTGTATTAAACCAACAGATTATCTGACCAATTATTGGTCATATGGCCGTTTACACACACAGATCTTTTGTTATACACACCAACTATTGGTCTGATTGGACAGAAATTTGTCAAATATCTGTTGAACATCCCTACACCATAAGACAAGAATGCACAGTACAGATTGCCACATTTATTGTTGATACCAAAGGTGGGTTTACACAAACCAATTGTTTCCCGATAATCTGCCAAACGCTCGTTCCTGACAATCTGACCATCTAAACTTGCCGCCGATGAACGAGCTAAACGCTTGTTCGTTGGGTGATCCTGTTTGTGCAGGCACATCAATCGTTGTTTCCAGGCAGCATATCGTGTGGTCTAAACAGCGATCTGCTGCCCAGAAACAGTGATTCTGTATGAGGACAAGCGATCACAGTAGCGATCCCTGGTCCTCATACTGCGAAGATCGCTGCATGTAAATGTGTCTTCTTCACTGAATGGGCAGCTGACTGTTGCTTCCTTCCCAACAATCGGCTTTCTGGTCGGCGCGTGTAAAGCCGCCTTTAGACTGCAGTGTAAAGAATTACTTTAAAGCACAAAGGGATCTTATTAAGGGCTCATGCACACGAACATGTGCTGGCCGTGCTCGTATTGCGGCGTGCAAACGGCGGCTCTGCAATATATGGGACTGGCCGTGTGCGCACCCTTTCACAGATGCGGACCCGTTAATTTGCAAGATACAGAGCAGAAGGCCACGAAAGCACTACAGAGCCCTTCTATGGCATTTTGGTCTGTGCCTCCACACAGCAAAAAAATGCTCTATTTTCTGTGGTGCGGACGGATCGCGTACCCATTCAAGTTGAATGGGTCTGCATCGGTTGGCACTGGCCACATGATTTGGGGTTCCCAATGCACGGCATGGGCGGCACACGTTCATGTGCATGAGCCCTAAGACTGATGTACACCAGTCTTAAAGGGCTTCTGTCACCCCCCCCCCAACCCCCAATTTTCAGTTTTTGACTTATTATATTTGTTAATGTAAGCAGATTCCATATATGCCCCTCTTACCTCGGGCAGTGCAGTAATTACAGTAAAAAACGTACTTTTATTTATATGTAAATTTCTTCACTACCAGCAAGTTGGGCGGACTTGTTGGTAGCCGCCGCATCCTCTGTTTGAAAAAACGCCCCCTCCCCCACTTGATTGACAGGGCCAGCGAGGGCTCTCCTCCTCTCGCTGGCCCTGCCTGCAGCCTCTAATCCCGCGCCTGCGCCGTACCGGTCGTCATTCGGCGCAGACGCTATGAGAGAAGGACGGCCACTTGGCCGCTCCTTCCTCAGTGCGCCTGCGCCGATTACGTCAGCCCTACACCCGGAAGAGAGGTCTTCTCTTCCGGGTGTAGGGCTGACGTCATCGGCGCAGGCGCACTGAGGAAGGAGCGGCCGTCCTTCTCTCAGAGCGCCTGTGCCGAATGACGACCGATACGGCGCAGGCGCAGGATTTGAAGCTGCAGGCAGGGCCAGCGAGAGGAGGAGAGCGCTCGCTGGCCCTGTCAATCAAGTGGAGGAGGGGGCGTTTTTTCAAATAGAGGATGCGGCGGCTACCAGCAAGTCCGCCCAACTTGCTGGTAGTGAAGAAATTTACATATAAATAAAAGTACGTTTTTTACTGTAATTACTGCACTGCCCGAGGTAAGAGGGGCATATATGGAATCTGCTTACATTAACAAATATATAATTAGTCAAAAACTGAAAGTTGGGGGGTGACAGTCCTGCGCCAGTGAGAGATGCCCACAGTTATTAAGAGGCACATACCTTTTTAATAATTGTGGCACATTTTTGCCGACTGCACCATAACTGCATATCTACTCAAGCCAGGAGTAGATATTGTTAAATTGGGCTGCATTGGTCTAGTCCAGTGATGGGCAAACTGCGGCTCTCCAGCTGTTGTAAAACTACAAATCCCATCATGCCCTGCTGTAGGCTGATAGCTGTAGACAGACTGGGCATACTGGGAGTTGTAATTTTACAACAGCTGGAGAGCCGCAGTTTGCCCATCCCTGGTCTAGTCCATGCCCCGCCAACGCCTGCAAAAATGGCAAGGGTGTTTTTAAAGGGAGGTAAAGTGCAAATTTTGGCCAAATTAGGATTTGTGCCAATTCTACTTTTCTATATCAGATTTTTGGCATAGAAGCTTAAAAAATCTCCCCTAGAGTTTGTAGATCACCAGTACAAATAGGTAGCCCTAGAGCTCAGGGGATGTTCAGTGCCACACATGCATATTAGACTGGTTTGGTTTTACATTTTGTGCCCATTGGTACTGCAGAGCCAGATGATATATTGCAGTGCATAGACGGTAGAACGCAATCAATTATACAAATAGACAGCACCTCCAAATCATGATACAATAATCTTTTATTAAATGCAAAAATTATGTGAAGATATAAAAAACTGAAAAAATAGATGCTTAAAGAGCTGCAAATGTAGATAAATGCAGATGTATTTGCAGCTTTATAAATGTTATTTTTATTTTTTTTTCTCCTTTTTAATATCTTTCATGTAATTTTTCTATTTAATAAAATATGATTGTGCCAAGATTGGAGGTGCCGCCTGTTTGTACATGTCTGTTGTTTGTATAGTCTAGTGCAGGGATCGGCAACATTCAGCACTCTGGCTGTGGTGAAACTATGACTCCCAGCATGCACACTTGCTTTTCTGTTCTTGGAACTCCCATAGAAGTGAATTAAGCATGTTGGGAGTTGTAGCTTCACAAAAGTTAAAGTGCCGATGGTTGCTGATCCCTAGTCAGTATGGACTTTATTCACTTTGGTGTGCACTCCTGAGTGATTTTCCACTGTACCCATTGTTCTTCAGTGATTTTAGTTACCACCAATAGATGTAATTACTTTTGCTTGCAGGAAATGTTGAAGGATTTGAATCTTGGAGAGATGAAGTGTGGACTTCCCATGCTGGCTGTGTCTATTGCCCTTGAAGGGAAAGCCAGTCACCGGGAGTTGACATCAAAGCTGCTGCATAACCTCTGCGGGACTCTGCTGAGCACACGAGATGTGGAAATTTCTTTTGACAAATTGCTGGAAGAGCTGCCTGAACTAGTTCTGGACACACCTAGGGCACCACAGGTTTGTGTACACATAGCAGGTCTTTCTTCAAATCAAGGGATCCATCATATGCTTTGTACCACATGTTCCAAGTTGTTGTTGTTAGAATTGTCTTATTACAGATAATTAAAGGTCATTTACACTAAAGGCACATGTGCTGACCGAGCAGGCAATTATCGAGAAGGGACCACTCCTTCCCGAAAACTGCCTACTTGTCAGTGGAGGTAAAGAGTTGCATTTACATGCAGTAGTTCGCTCCACTGTAAGAGGACAAGTGATGGCTACTGCCATCGCTCGGCCTTAAGACTCATTCATATGGCTGTATGTTTTGTTCGAAACGGGTACGGACCCATTTATTTCAATTGGACCGCATAAGATGAGGACCGCACACCGTATGCTGTTTGCATCCGTTCTGTTCCGCGGCGCCTCAAAGATAGAGCATGTCCTATGTTTGTCTGTAAAACTCGGCTCTGTGGCCCCATCCAAGTCTATGGATCCGCAAAAAATGGAATGCACACGGAACACATTCCGTATGCATTCAGTTTTTTGCAGACAGACTGAACTGTCCGCAAAAAAACAGATCCGCATTTTTATGGACCGCCGTCTGAATGAGCCCTTATACAGATTCATTGTTTCTGGGCAGCAGATGGCTGTTTGCAAAGCACATTCTGCTGTCCAGAAATGATCATTTGGGTGTCCTCATTAATGATGATTTCACCCCAGAAATGAGTGTTTTTCATGTACATTGGGTGATCGGCAGCATCTTTACAGGGGCAGGCTTTACAGGGGCAGGTTATTGGGAACGAGTGTCTGTACTAACATTAGGTTCCAATAATCAGCCCAACAATTGTACAGTGTAAATCCTTCTTTAGAAAGATACCGTCTTTTTAAAAAAAAAAAAAGCATCTAACATTTTCATCAGTACAATCATTGTACGTAGGCTGCCATAAAATGTAAATGTCAGGTGAACATCATTTACTGTTGCGCATAGCAGGAGTTTAGCAGACACTTAAGGTGGATTTACACGAGTAGTTAATTAGGCAGATTATCAGGAACGAATGTTCCTGCAAGTGCTCGTTCCAACAATCTTCCAAGGTGCAGCAGATTACCTGATGAACGAGCGTTTCGCTCCTTCATTGCGTTAAACTCATTCTTGCAGGCACCTAAATTATAGTTTCTGGGCAGCAGATGGTGCTGTCTAAACAGAGATCTGCTACCCAGGAACAATCCATCTGTATGAGGACAAGGGATCGCAATAGCAACCGCACATCCTCATACTGTGGAGGTGATTGCTGCATGTACATACTGCTCTTCACCTCAACTGAGCGAGCAGCCGACTGTCGGTAAGGAACACTTCTTCCTTCCTGATAATCTGCTGCTCATCTGGTTGTGTAAACGCACTTTTAGTTGTGTGCAAAGATGTAATATTTGTATTATTATTATTTTTGGACATTTTGATCTAATTGTTAAAGCCCACAAGTAATAAAAAGGTGAACTTGCTCAGATGGGACCCTACACTGCACAATGTACCTGTAAATAGGATACTTACTTCTTTTGTGGTCCTAGACCCACAAAATGAACTTGGGGTCCTTCTACACTGGCATATATGCTACCCACTAATGAATACCAAATTATTAATAAACATGCTTGTTTATCCACATGGGTTTGCTTATTCTCGACATCACATCCCATTTTCATGGACAAACAAGCATTTTTATTCTGGGCAGCGTGGGGTGGGCGCAAATAGAGACAGTCACCACCCACAAATGTGCAGTGTTTCTAACCATGAATTTTTTTTGCTTTTTTTTTATTTATTTTTTTTATTTTATTTTTTTAGACTAGGCAACTATGAGGGCAGTGGTGATTGTAAAAAAAGGGGAAAAAAATATGTCCCTGTAATTTCAAAATCATCTGATATATTAGCTGTTGTAATCTATGGGGGTCCCAGATCTACTAAAACAAATGACCTGTCTTTGTGCAATGGTGGTTAGTCTTGGGTTACATGGCGACATTGGCTGCGACACACTGTCAAAGAGAGCAGAGTATAGCACTGCCTGCAGCTGAACAAAATGAGGTGGGCAATGGCAGACTCCAAGCTGTATGTAATCCCACTTTTCGTGTTTCTTATTACATGGATAATATGATTTTCACTCCTTCATAATACTTTGTAGAGAAATCTGGTAAAATGGCATGTTTTGTATGTGAGTAATAATTCTTATCTCTGTCTTTGCAGCTGGTCGGTCAGTTTATTGCTAGAGCAGTTGGAGATGGTATCCTGAGCAAGACTTATATGGAGGCTTATAAAGGCACAGTGGACTGTGATTATGCTCGGTACATTATAAATATTATATCGTCAAGGCTAGGACTGTTAGTGCTGGTTCAGTGGCCATTCCAAATTGCATTTCCTTATTAAAAAGTGTGTTTGTATTTAAAGGGGTTGTCTGGACATAACCCCTCCTTCACCCCTCTGCCTGGGTGAAGAGGGGGATATGTCCGGGTTCAACTCTGAACCTTGACAACCCCTTTAACAGCTTGTATATAGATTTATTTGCGTCAAATATAGGCCGTGTCTTAAGGTCTGTACAGGATAAATGATGTCTGTACAAGGTGACTCCACCAGCAGAATAGTGAGTGCAGCTCTGGAGTGTAATATAGGATGTAACTCAGGATCAGTACAGAATAAGTAATGTATGTACACAGTGACTGCACCAGAAGAATAGTGAGTGCAGCTCTGGAGTATAATACAGGATGTAACTCCGGATCAGTACAGGATAAGTAATGTAATGTATGTACACAGTGACTGCACCAGCAGAATAGTGAGTGCAGCTCTGGAGTATAATATAGGATGTAACTTAGGATCAGTACAGGATAAGTAATGTAATGTATGTACACACTGGAGTATAATATTTTTTTTTCCTTTCTCTATAGAGAAGCATTGAAGCGGGCAGCGGTTCTCCTAAGCATGACTAGAGTTGGAAAAAGAATTGACAGTGTCTGGGGCACAGGAGGCGGCCAGCAGCCAGTTAAAAAATTGGTGAAAGAGGTAAATATTTTGCTTTTTTTACTTCAGGTATTAATAGTTGATCATAAAGTAAGGCTACTTTCAGATCTACGGCCGCTATGCCGGCAGGCTGTTCCGGCCGGATTCAACTGCAATGCCTGCCCGCCCCATTAAGTATAATAGGGCACGGACGGAGATCTGGCAAATTTTTGCCAGATCAGGCGGCCGGATCTCTGTGCTGCAGATGTGAAAGTAGCCTAAGAGGTAAATTTGATTAATCATGGACAAGTGCAGTCAGTCAGTGGTTCGTAAAATATCGCGCGGGTCTAACCAGACTCCCATCATTCTTAAAAACCAAGTGTTTCTTACCTCACTTCCTGAGGAGAGCGAGCATGTGCTTTATCTGTGCATTGAAATGAATGGAAGTGGCTTAAACCTCTTCAAGCACTCATCTGTCTGTCACTCCCATTTATTTAGCTGGGGCTAAATCCAAGTCCGTTCCTGAAGAACAATGTAGGTTCCAGCAGTTGGATCCCTATGGTCAATGCTTCCTGTAATTTCAAAATCCTCTGACATATTCGGTGTAGTCCATGGGGGTCCCAGTTCCAATAAAACGGATAACCTGTCTTTGGCTGCGACACACTGTCAAAGAGAGCAGCATAGCCCTGCCTGCAGCTGAACAAAATGAGGGGGGCAATGGCAGAAGCTGTATGTAATCCCACTTTATCTGCGCATTGAAATAAATTGAAGTGGCTCAAACCTTGTAAAGTGCTCATCGGTCTATGTCACTTCTATCTATTTATCTGGGGGAAAATCCAAGCCCGTTCCTGAAGAACAGTGTAGGTTCCAGCAGTTGGATCCCTATGGTCAGTGGTTTATGGTGTAGATTATGGACAAGACAGAGAACATCATGCTGCGAAAGAGCAGGCGGCATCACAGTGGAGTGATATCTGTGTAACATAGCTCAATATATTGAGTTGTCTGTATCATTCTGTTTTCTCCCTATCAGATTGATATGCTGCTAAAGGAGTATTTGCTATCTGAGGATGTGTTAGAAGCTGAACGCTGTCTTCAGGAGCTGGAAGTACCTCATTTTCACCACGAGCTTGTGTATGAGGTAAGCCACTTCTCTACAGTGTGTACTAATCCACTTTACAGCATGCACCATTTATTTATATCTACCCATACACAGGCAATACTGATGGTTCTGGAAGCAAGCGGGGAGAACACTTACAGGATGATGCTGAATTTATTGGAATCCCTGTGGAAATCAGCAGTCATCACCTTGGACCAAATGAAAAGGGTAAGACTGCCCTCTGCTGGTGGGAGGCGGAGTCTGCAGTGAGTGCTGGGAATTTGCATGAAAGTGTATATTCAAATGCGAACAGTAGTTTGCCTTTATTGTTCTGCTTGTTTTTATAGGGCTACGATAGAATTTACCAAGAAATTCCAGATATTAATTTGGATGTACCCCATGCATACTCTGTTCTGGAGCGTTTTGTGGAAGACTGCTTCAAAGCTGGGATAATTTCTAAACAAATACGGGACCAATGTCCATCAAGGTGACTATGTCTCTTTAATGACTTATTTCCAAATAAATGCATTATCTGAACTACTTGCCAAATAGTAGAAGGCAATCTAGCAGGGCCAACTAGTGCCATTAGGAAGTGTGGTTTTAAAGCCCAATCTGATAGTTGCAGCATTGAGGAGCAACATGGCCAAATGGAGGAAGAGGCAGCCGTGGGAACCATGACACTTGGATTGGGAACAATGAGCAAGGGCCCTATTAGATTGTGCTTATTATTACACAGGGCAATGCAAAGTGAATGGTGGAAGATCCATTGCTACCATAATTGTTGTGGTCGCCCTGAGGGGGGAGAACGACCACAACATTTACGGTAGCAATGGATCCTCCACCATTCACTTTGCATTGGCCATTCAGTTCTAGCGATTATCGGCAGCACATGCCTGGTTACATGGGGAGATGTGCTGCTGATAATGTTGTGTCTTTCATTTTGAATGAAAGATGCAAATCAGTCGACAAACAAGCGCGTACTCGTTTATTAGCTGATCAGCAGCACAATTATTCCCATGAACGCTTGTTCCAGAAACTGTCCTTAAATCTGTGTCTTTGAAGTGAATGAATAATTATTTGCCGGTTTAAGTGTTTTCAGGCGTCCTCGCGCACTGTTAGTTTGTCTTCTGCTTGTAAAGATTTGGTTAAACGTTAATCTCTTCATGTAGGGGCATGCAAGAGGAATTAAGGCAAACAGTGCAGATGTAGAGCATACATTTATGGGGCTTCTAGCTTGTTAATCTATATAATGACTGAGGGGCGCTACTGCCCTGCATGGGGGAGATGGCAGTAGCCAGGCAAAACCTGAACATACCTTTTTGGTTCTACAGAAAAAATGTTTTTTAGTAAAGTGTGAAATAATAAAAAAAAATCTAAGAAACTTGTACTGTAGATTCTGACTCTAAATGATAGCCCATGACCGCCATGGTCCATGTCTAAATGTCTTTCCTTCAAGATATTCCATCATCACCTGTGAGTGGTATTAAAAAGTAAAAGTAATCGCTGTAGCCATGAAGCGTCCGAGTGGTGTAAAGTACAGCACCACTAGACTCTGGAGCACTGGAGACGTCTTCTGTGCAGTGACCAATCGCACTTCTCTGTCTGGTGAATGCCAGGAGAACGTTACCTGCCTGACTGCATTGTGCCAGTTGTACAGTTTGGTGGAGGAGGGATAATGCTATGGGGGTGTCTGCAGTAAGAGACAGCGTCCTGCTCTGCCTCCAGTATGCAGTACAACCGTATTATATCCTGTGGCGCTGGGCATGGGAGTCTGAGACAGAGCAGCACGGACCATGGCGGCTCTGGGCTGCCATTTAGAATCAGAATTTAGCTATTTTCAAAAACTATCAATGTGCACACCCCTGAACTATAATGGTTTTTGTTTGTCACTAGAGGTGAGCATTGAAGGTGTTGTCCAGATTATTAATGTTTGATCTATCCTCATGACACCCGGCACTTTTTTACTGGTCAGTGATTTTGTTGTAACTCCAGAAGCAGGCTCCCGAATTACACAGTTCCATCCATTGTGTAGGGGACGGAGCAGGTAACTGCAGCACTGAATTAATTGGGAGTAGCTTTGCAGTTACTAGACAGTGGATGGAGCTGTGTAGCTCTGTCTCTACTGCCAAATAGCTAACCCCTGCCTGAGGATAGGCCATCAATTTCAAAATCCTGGACAACCCCTTTTTAAGAGGATGGACAAAAAAAAGCATAGCATTGAAATGTAACTGCTTTCTCTTTTTCTTCCCATCACAGAGGAAGAAAACGATTTGTGAGTGAAGGAGATGGCGGTCGTCTGAAATTCGAGAGCTATTAGGGGACAAGGGGCGCAATGGCCGGGCACAGTTAATGTTTATAATCTCTCTATACATTGTTCTGGGTACAAAGCCTTTCTATGATAGTTTTCTAAATAAAACTGTTTCAGAAGTTCATAAATTGGGGGAGATAGATGTACAGAGACGAGTGGTGAAACGTCATCTATGTCTGGAAGTGCCATTTGTTTTCAGTTTCCTCTTGTGTTCTGTAATCACATGTAACAGCCGCTCATGGTAAATCTGAAGACTTGTTATCGCAGGGGGCGGCGCCCTGTGACCCTTTGTTTGCTGCTGCTACTGCTGCTCTTCATACACATTTTGCTTTGGTAGTTGAAAGGGAGAAATGACTTGTTCTGAATAATTTATCCACTTGTGCCAGGGGGGATAGTTTGCTTTATTTTTTTTTTTTAAGCAAATAGGTTGGTTAATGGGGGGATATTTTTATTCACCTTTCCAGAGAAAAACTAACATTTTGACATGAAAACGTACAGTAAATGGTGGCTGGAACATCTATTTTTCTACAAAAATTAATAACTGGACATACAAGCTAAGTTCTGCTAGAACCTGTGTATATACAAATGTGTGCAAAACTAAATAAATATGTTTAGTGACGCAACAAAATGCTGAGCTGTGGTCTGTGAAAGGATCACTTTAGTGCCTGGTAGTGGTTGACTGGTTCTGATGACTGAAAAAACAAAACGGAGCATTAGGCCATCTGCACACAAGTGCAGGTGAGCGCACATAAGAAAGTGTTTCTGCATCAAAATCTACATGTCTAATTGCAGATTTGATGCGGTTTTGCCGCAGATCTCGCCCTTCTATTGAAAAGGGAGAAATCCGCAGCTAAAACTGCAAACATAATTGAAATGTTATTTAATTTGGCAGGTCAATTTATGAGATCTCGCTTTGCTGGCACTGAAACATACTTTAGTTTTTCTGAACAGGAATCCACACATATTCCGCAACGTGTGCAGGTGGCCTTAGTGCCAACCTGGATCTGCTGCTTCCTGCTCGATGATTGACCCCCGTTGTACCGCATTGTGCTTAAAATTGTGTGTTCTAATAACCAGGGGATCTGCTTGGTCATAGTTTGACTTACCTAGTTATAACATACTAAAGTTAAGGAACTTGCCTTGTAAGGTACAAAGCTAGAGCAATCAACATCTACTGTATGTAAATAAGCAATCCATGTCTAAGCCCAAGTAGCAGGGATCGTATAAATCATCAGTCGACTACAAAACCTATAGATCCGTTTAAGTCTACAGCAGAAGCTCCTAAAGTTTGTTACCATTTGCCAGATAGAATACGTGTAGCAAGGGATTAAGTGAAATACGCTTTGAGGCTATAATCAGGAGCTATAGGACATTAGGCCTCAGGGGAGGTGACTAATATGCCCCACTAAGGTAGTGGCTGGGTACGACCTACTTGTTTATGGAGGGAACTTCCTGTAGTCCTTCCAGGGCCCCAGGTTATTAAGAAGCGTTTGCGAGTATGAGTTTCGCAGTGGGCCAACTGTTCAAATCGATATAGTTGGTCCACTCTCTCCACTCAATCATCTACCGATGGGGGTTTGGTGTTTTTCCAAAAATATGGAATCAATAGGCGAGTAAATGTAATAAGCATTGTTGGCAGGTGATTTTTGGCAGGGACAAAGGTTCCAATAGGACACCATAGCATAACTAGCTTGGGATCTAACACCAAGTTAGTAGAGCAAATTTGGTTAAGGCGTTTACCCACTTCTTACCAGAAAGGGCGGATCAGTGGACAAAACCACCAAAGATGGGAGAGAGAGAGAGACAATATCTGAGTTACATCTCCAACATTGTGCTGGAATCTCAGGGTGGATTTTGTTTAGGAACTGGGGTGTTCTATACCATCTGGTCAAGAGCTTGTATGAGTTCTCCTGGATATTAATGCACCTAGTGAAACCATGGGAATGGGCCAGTATAAATGCTTTCTCAGGGTCTGAGAGAGAGACATTAAGCTTGTTCTCCCAGAAAAGCATAATTTGTGAGGTACACAAGAAAGGAGTGATTTATAAATCAGTGATAACCCATGCGGGAGGGGGGGTTGAGCTTTTCAAGTAAGGTCTCTAGCCAGGTCGCAGGTCCCTTCGGGGGATCAGGAAGAGTGAGGTTCTTGATGTCTCGCTTAAAATCTAAAATATGTAAAAAGGGAGCTTTTTTGAGCTTTGGAAGGGACAGTATATTGTTCCAGTCAAGACTGCCATCAATACACAAAACATCTTTCAAGGACAAGCCTTTAAGCCATGCCCAAATACCAGAGGGAGTTGAAACTGGAGAGTGAATATGAGATTGAATTAGAGTTAAGGGAGTGTTTGGAAGGGGGAATTTCAGAGCTCGCGATTTAAACATCTCAGACCAAACACACAGAGCCCCTTTCAGGGTCACCAGGTTTGAGGGAGAGCTTGCGTAAGGTCTGATACCCCACAGTGCTAAGGCTTCTTCACCTGAAAGGAGAGAGGTTTCAAGCTCTGCACATAGGTTTTGGGGGGTAGCACATACAAGGGACAGGCATCTATTTGCGTCGCTTTGTAATAAAGGCGAATGTCTGGTAGGCCGAAGCCACCAAAACGTCTTTCTCTAGTCAAGGTAAGATATGCTATTCTAGCTGGTTTACCTCCCCATAAAAAGGACGAGAAGAGCCTACGCGTTTCAGTGAAGAACCTCTGTGGTAACCAAATTGGGAGGACCTGTAGGAGGTATAAGAGTTTGGATACTACATACGTTTTAAGGAAGTTTTTCTTTCCTAACCAGGATATAAAAGGAAGTTTGAGCAAAGTAAGTTGAGCGGATTTTGTGGAGGAGAGTGGCGTAATTAAGAGAGTATAGGTTTTTAGGGTTTGGAGGGATACGGACTCCCAAGTATGTGAGGCTTTCGGATGCCCAGGAGAATGGGGTGAGGGCCTTTAACTTAGTTACTAGGTTAGGGGGGCATGTGATATTCATGGCCACCGATTTGGTGTAATTTATTTCAAAGTTTGAAATGTCACCAAATTCTGAGAAAATGGTGAGCAGCTTTGGGAAGGAGTCAGTGGGATTTGTCGTGAGGATTAGCAGGTCGTCTGCAAAGGCAGCCGTGGTGTGGGTTTGCTGGTTGGGTGTTATACCTAGAAGGGTCTCCATCACAATAACGAAGAGAGCCGGTGAAAGGGGGCAACCCTGTCGGGTCCCATTACCTATTTGGAACGGGGCTGACAGGGTACCGTTAATTTTTATTCTTGCTGAAGAGGAAGAATAAAGAGCAAAGATTGCCTGAACGAACTGTGATGGGAAGCCAAAGCCCGACAGGGCGGCCGACATAAAATGCCACCTCACCCTGTCAAAGGCCTTCTCTGCGTCGGTGCTCAGCAGAGCCAGGGGAGTACGAGAGGCACGGGCCCAGGATATCAAACGAAGAAGTCGGATCGTGTTTTCCTTGCCCTGCCTCCCCGCGACGAACCCCACCTGCTCACGATTAATTAAGTCAGGTACAACGTTCTGCAGTCTCTGGGCCAACACCTTCGCCCACCACTTAACATCAGTGTTGAGCAAGGATATCGGCCGATAACTACTACATGATAGGGGATCCTTGCCCTCCTTATGTATAATGGTGACGTGGGCCTCTAAGGATTGTGGTAGCAAAAGGCCACCCCCTCATTAGGTATTCACATAGTCCCCTGAAGTGCGATATTAGGATGTCTCGGAAGGTCTTATAGTATTGGATCGTGAATCCATCTGGGCCTGGACTTTTCCCAGAGGGGATAGAGCCAAGCACTTTAGCCAATTCCTCTTCCGTTACTGGTGATAATAAGTGTGATGAATGCTCCACAGACAGTGCAGGCAGCTTCAGAGAACTAAGGAATCGAGTCGTGGCCGACTGGAGTGTCTGTGGGTGGGGAAAATAGGCGGGGGGTATATTATATAGATTATCATAAAAGTTTCAGAATTCCCTAGCAATGTCCGACGTAAACTTAAGAAGGCTACCTTTGGAATCTTTTATCCCATGAATATAGGCATCTGCATATTGTTTCTTAATCAGAGCAGACATCCGCTTATTGCCCTTATCCCCGTGCGCATAAGTTTTAAATTTGGCTCTAAAGAGAAGCTTTGCTGACTTAACGTTTAAAAGGTTCCTAAGTTCAGTCCGTAGGGTGGCTAAGTCTAGTGCATTGTTTTTAGCAAGAGACTGCTTATGAACTACTTCCAATGAAGAAATCTTAGATAGTAAGCTGGTGATCTCCATTAAACGCTTCTTTTTTATCGCAGAGCCTAGTGCTATGAGCTCGCCCCGGATTCGGGATTTATGAGCTTCCCAGGTTATAGCTGGTGAGGTTTGATCAGGTTTATTGATCTGAAAATATTCTTGAAGGCTAGAGGAGATACGCGCTATGGCGTCAGGGTTGGCTATCAGGGTCTCATTCAGTCTCCAGTTCCACTCCCTCTTTGGCAGGTCATGGATGAAAAAATTTAAATAAATAGGGCATTGTCGGATAAAGTTAAATGTTGCCTATAGTGGCCTCTGTCACTAAAGATAAGTGTGTGGTGGGGAAGAACCACCTCTACACGTAGGATTCAGGGTCCTCCATGCATCTGAGACACCAAGCTCCCGGAGTTGAAGTCGTAGACGACCTAGAAGCTTCTGGGAAATATGCAACCTTCTAGAGGAGGAGTCTAGAACAGGTTCTAAGGGGAGATTAAAATCACTGCCAATGATAACAATCCCTTGTTTCACATCAGCCAATGTCTTTAAGGTCCGAACGAGCCATTGAACAGGTTGCTTGTTAGGGGCGTATAGGTTTGCAAGAGTTACTTGCGAGCCGGCAATTGTGCCCTTCACAAATAAGAATCTGCCTTCCGGGTCAGCAATGACATCAGCGCAGCAAAACGGTGTATGCTTTCTGATGGCAATGCTGACGCCCCTGCTGGCCACAGAGTGAGTGGCATGGATCCACTGTGAAAATCTGCGTGGTGGAAAATTCGGGATCTTGCCTGTTTTGAGGTGGGTTTCTTGGAGAAAGGCAATAGATACCTTCTCCTTGTATAAAAGTGAGATTATTTGGGAGCGTTTCCTAGGCTCATTTAGACCACGGACATTGAAGGATGACACTATGATATCAGACATGATGCAAAATTAACAAAGACAATAGTAGCGTATGTTCCTTTGCTTGCGATAGATCTGGATGGGAACATGGGGAAACACCATAAACAGAGAACAAACAATCGCAATAGATAAGAGGAAAGCTCCAACGAGCTCTAGCTGAGTTCAGTAGAGAAAACATTTGCAGATGAACTCACTGGAGTTGGGCCTCGTGGAGCCTCCGAGGGTCTAATGGAGACCATCGGGAAATATAATAAAGGTATTAATACCAACAAGGGAGCTGACCAAGCCCCATAATTAACAGGGAACATTAAAGTGAAAACCAGTGCAAACTCTGTTCGCATGGGAAAAGCGGCATCAGTCGCATCAGCTGCCAGGAATTCAGATGCGGTGGTGTGGGGATAGGCGCCCCTTGGTCAGCCGGCATCCATGATAGAATCTTTATGGGTGCTATTCCCAATTGCACCTATGCTGCTGCTAGAACTTGTGGGGTTCTGACGATGATGTGCTTCCCATTCTTTATGATCGCTGAAAGCCTCTTTGTATAGAGCAGAAGGAGCTGAGCCGATATATAGTTTTGTGGTAAAAGATTCAATAAAGCCTGTAATATTTATACATTTACGGTATATCTCTGCTATTTCCACTTCCCGTGAAGAGCTGTTGGTACAGGGGGAGGTATCAACTGATAGCATTGTGTATATAAGTGTGCATACAGAGAGAGCTGTCAGTCACTGATAACCCATCCTCCCTGTACCAATAGCTCTTCATAGGAAGTGGAAAAAGCTAAGATATAAATGTATAAATTACAGTTTTGCTGAATCTTTTCCCACAATACTATATATCGATCAGCTCAGCTTCTCCTGCTCTAAAATATGGTGCTTTAATATTGCATTTCATTTTGTGATGACGGGTACTCTTTAATACCCACAATATATGCAAAATGTCGCATAACAGCTATTTTAAAAATGGTAATAATAAAAATAGTATTTAGTGGCAGGTGATAGTTCAAAAATTGCTAAAAATAGAACTAATAACCTTTCTAATATTGAGATTTTAGCTATAAAAGAACTGCAATGGAACCTAGGAATCGCTGTTTGCCCCGCTGATGAGTGGCACGATCGTGATACTTAACATCTAATCTATTTCAATACTTCAATACAAATTTCTTCATCTTTCTGTCAGAAACATCCCGTCATAAGACACCACAGAAATAATACAGCTGGAAGGTCAACCCAATTGGATTATGGCTACTTTGAATGTTGGCTCGCTCTATCCAATTATAGAGCATGATCATGGAGTACAAATAATTGAAAAGATAGTAAGTCAAAAAGGAGATCTGGAAGAGGCTCAGTTCCAGTTTCTTTTGGAAGGTATACAGTCTAGACTAGTTACAAATAAAAGGTACCACCATGGGCACCAAGTTCACCCCCAGCTATGCACATGAGAGCAGGAGGCCATATTCCCTATGCTGTCGAAGGGTCAGGTGCTCATACAAAAAAATAATACCAATGGATTAAATTTACACCCAAAAAAATGTTTTATATATTTATTTTCCATTATTCCCTTTGAATGGCCTCCTACCTCCCTTACCCAAGGACTGCCCCACTGGAGAGAAAAAATAAATAAAAATGTAATAAGAAGGCATTAGTTAGGATCTGTCATGTTCGGGTGTGGGAGGGAAACACCACACCAAAATAGGAGGGAAAGGGGGTGAGGCAATGAGGCCTGGAAACTAGGGAAAGGAGATGGACACCTCCTAGTAAGGGTCAATTCACGCGTCCGCAAGTGGATCCGCATCCGTTCCGCAATATTAGTAACGGGTGCGGACCCATTCATTGTCAATGGGGCAGGAATGAATGTGGAGAGCACACTGTGCTCTCCGCATCCGCATTTCCGGAGCGCGGCCCTGCACTTCCAGGCTTCGGCCCCGAATTTCCATGCCGTGGCTCCGCCAAAAAATAGAACATGTCTTATTCTTGTCCACAATTGCGGACAAGAATAGGCAGTTCTATGGGGGGTGCCAGCCGGGTGTATTGCGGATCCGCAATACACCAAGAACGTGTGAATGGAGCCTTAAACCCTAATCAAAGTCCCGACTAACTACCAGTATGAACAGACCCCAGAGGTAGGTGAGTTCATACACAGGAATACCTAGTGTCCTAACTCGCCCTATAGGACCCTGGTACTAATGTCAGAACTGAGACAACCTGTTCCTCTAAAAGGAAGGACGAACAGGAGTCTCCCGCCTTAATACAAATTACAGGGAAAAGCAACACACAAAATAACCCAAACAAAATACAAAAGGGAAAGAAAAGACGTACTTCAAGTGGCTATTGCAGCACCAGGAACTCAGCCGAGATCCACACACCAGCTATCCACAACTCCAACTGAAGCTATAAACTGCATAGCATAGTGGGAGAAACGACAATAAATAGAGGAGGTTAAATGACCATAATAGCCACACCTGGGGAAAGAAGGTGCGGCGAGCTCCAGAAACAACACAGACGTCATATGCATATGATCCCAACGGAAAACATGTCAGATCAAACCATGTGTTGCCATACTCACCGATCTCCTGCCAACTGTCGCGGGAACGTCTGTGACAGGATCCCAATCAGACCAGACATTTGCTCCATTTATTGTGGTGTTTCAAATTGGCGTATAATACATTTCTCATATCCTTTTGACTTTGTATGTTAAGTTTTCCCACTTTGATATAAATGGCAGTTCAGTCGACATCCAAATTCTGGCAATAACCAGTCTCGCTAAGAACAACACTTTTGTGAGAAACTCCTTTTTTAGCTCTTAAGATTTTCAAACTATTTAAATGAATAGTAAAGGGGACTTGCATTTTTAGATTATCTTCTATCTTTTTTATACAATAAATGCCAAAATTGGCTCACTTTTAGACGGGACCAAAAAAGATGGACAAAATCCGCCATATTCACCTACACCTATGGCATACTGACAAATGTCTGAATCCCATTTTTCAATTAAGATTGTGAAATTGTGACCCCAATCTGTGAATAACTTTAAATTGGACCAAAACATGATTACATACACTACTTAAATAATTAGAGATCATATCCCCCACTTTCCTTATATAAATCAGAGACCTTGTGTATTCAAGCCTTTTGGACACAAAATAATAATAATTTATATACCTATGCACTACTACCTCTATTACCCTCAACATTTAAAAAAAATCAACACATTAATTTAACTGAATATCAAAAAGTGCTTTGTTATTCGAACTTTCAAACGCGGAATGTACACTACTAACCAAAAGTTAGGGATATTTGGCATGTGGGTAAAATTTCATCATGAACCTAAAATGCCCTCTGACCTTTACAGGTGCATTTAATGTGACCTTCTTTAAACGTTTGAATGCACATGTACAACAGTTCGGTGTTTTTAGTACTTTTGCACAACTTGCTGTACTCTAACCAGGAGCTTAACTGCAAAATTCACAACAGGTGTTTGACTCATCGCCCAATAAGTTGCCTGGTTTATTTAGAATTGGTATTAAACAGTTCTCCTCATCATGCTGTTCACATTTTGACATCATGAGACCAAGACGACACCTAACAATTGATCAACAGTACCTTGACATTGTGAGGCTTCAAACAGACTGTTCTCAGACAGAAGTGGCCATTGAGCTTAGAGTGTCAGCAGGTTGTATCAGAGATACAGAGAGACTGGAAGGCCTCTTTCACAAGGGCGTCATGTTTTTGGCCCGGATAAGATGCGGGTGCGTCGTGGGAAAATGTGCGATTTTTCCGTGCGAGTGCAAAACATTTTAATACGTTTTGCACGCGCGTGAGAAAAATCTGCATGTTTAGGTTAGGTGTTGTGTAGATTGTATTATTTTCCCTTATAAGAAAATAATAGCATTCTTAAAACAGAATGCATAGTACAATAGGGCTGGAGGGGTTAAAAAAAATTTTTAACTCACAATAATCCATTTGTTCGCGCAGCCCAGCTTTTCATCTGTGAGGAAAAGGACCTGTGGTGACGTCACTGCGCTCATCACATGGTCACTGCGCTCATCACATGGTCCATCACATGATCCAGCACCATGAAGACAGAAGAGAAGCCGGGCTGCGCGAACAAGTGGATTAAGGTGAGTTAAATTATTTTTTTAACCCCTGAAGCCCTATTGTACTATGCATTCTGTTTTAAGAATGCTATTATTTTCCCTTATAACCATGTTATAAGGGAAAAAAATAATGATCGGGTCCCCATCTCGATCGTCTCCTAGCAACCGTGCGTGAAAATCGCACCGCATCCACGCTTGCGGATGCTTGCGATTTTCACGCAGCCCCATTCACTTTGATGGGTCCTGCGTTGCGTGAAAAACGCACAAAATAGTGAAAATCACTGCTCATGTGCACAGCCCCATAGAAATGAATGGGTCTGGATTTAGTGCAGGTGCAATGCGTTCACGTCGCCCGTGTGAAAGGGGCCGAAGAGTTACAGAAAGGCAGAGAAGTGGAAGTCCTTTGGCCACATCCCACACTGATGACCGCTTCATTGTGAACTTAAAGTGGCCCTGGAAAAAAAATCTTACAGTGGCCCCATGTTGTAGGTAGGTTCAAACTGACAGAAGACGGGTTAAAACAAGTAGGCGGGGACAACTGAAGTAGGCAGGGCCTGCAGTACTGTAGTGGAGTGCAGAATTACTGCCCCAGCAGAACCAAATACCACAAGACCGCACAAAATACTTCCACTCTCACCACAGTGTTCAACTGTATCACCATCATGTCATGAGACAGTAATACAGTTGAGTTCAGGAGGGCACCTGGGGCCGTTGGGCATCAGATCATTATGTACCTGGCCTGCGGCCATCAAGAGGGCTTGAGTGTCCACCTGGGCATAGTCCCACCGGGAAATTTCCCTGTACAGTCGTGGCCAAAAGTTTTAAGAATTACATAAATATTGAGAATTGGAAAAGTTGCTGCTTAAGTTTTTATAATAGCAATTTGCATATACTCCAGAATGTTATGAAGAGTGATCATATAAATTGCATAGTCCTTCTTGTCATGAAAATTAACTTAATGTATGCGGACGATATTTTACTTTTTTTGCACAACACTGGGGATCAATTTAATAGAGTGATAGAAATAATTGATAAGTTTTTTTTTTTTTTCGGGTCTAAATATTAATTGGGGGAAATCACATATGCTATTATTAGGAGATGAACAATTACAGGGAGATCCACGGGTACACGTCCTCAAAAAACACGAAAACTTTAAATATCTCGGTATACAAATCTCTGGAAATACAGAAGAATATGAAAAATTAAATGTCCTCCCCTTAATAAAAGAACTGAGATCCAAAATACATATATGGAAAAGATTACCAATGTCAATACAAGGTTGGGTAAATTTATTAAAATTGGTCTTTCTCCCAAAGATACTCTATGTTTTGCAAAATGCTCCAGTGAGAATATCACAGAATATTTTTAAGCTATTTGATAGCTTAATGGGGGATTTCATTTGGAAGGGAGCTATTCCTCGGATAAAGAAGGAAGTCCTTCAGCTTCCAGTTCGGGAGGGAGGACTAGCAGTCCCTAATTTGTTTTTTTATTACTTAATAACACAATATGGGAACATAAAGGGTAGTTTAGATAGCTTGGTGGGTAGGCAAGAGATAAATAGATGGGGATGGAAAGAGGAGTGGGGTCACTTAGAGGTGTTGGAGTCAGGTTTTTTGGGGAAAAAAAAATACTGGTAACAGGACACTAAACTTAGCAGAATATGTATGGGGGGAAATTAAGAAGATATTGGAGATTAAAGGGTTTTTGCAATATACACCGATTTGGAAAAATCTTAATTTAAAGGAACTGGAAACGATTAGGGCGTATATAGACTGGGAAAAAAAAGGAATGAAATACTTAGATCAGATTTTCGAGGAAGATAAGCTGAAGGACTTCAATAAAATGGTAATGGAATTTGGGATCCCCCATAGAGATAGGTATAAATACTTTCAGCTCAGAAATGCGTTACGGACAGTGGAGCAAGATGACAGGTATAGAAGGGTAAAATCAGATATGCTGGACAAATTTATTAGAGGAGGGGAAGGAGGAGGAAGAACCGCAAGGAGATATGGGATCTTGATGGAGGGAAAGAGAAAAAGGATTACAATGCTTGCTGTGAAAAAATGGGAGAAAGATCTAGAATCTTTTACGGAAGAGAAATGGAGAGATGCCCTTAGAAACTATGCGACGATTTTGGATAGGGGTTCACACAAGATCTCACAATTCTTTATAGTGCATAGATTACATCGTTCTCCTTGGATGTTGAAAAGAATGGGTGTGAGGGAGTCAGATAAGTGTCCAAAATGTTGGGAGGAGAAAGCAGATTTGATACACTGTTTCTGGAGATGCCCCAAACTCTTTAGATATTTGACAGAAATAGTAGAAACCGTGTTTTTGCTTCTGAATGTTCAGTTGCCCAATGATCCAATAATTTGTATTTTAGGGGCAACTGAACACTTGAAGTTAAATAAAAAAATACGACTGGTTTTGAATAAAGTACTATTCCAGGCCAGACTTCTTATACTTAGGAAATGGATAAAGGCAGATTCACCGACAGTGGGACAGTGGAGAAAAGTAATAGACAACTTAATTAAAGAAGAACGTGTGATGGAGAATCATACTAAAAAATGACAAAATCTTGACCAGGTATGGAAAAATTGGTTACTCTAGGGCTGGATGGGTTTTTTTTTTCTTTTTCACGTCCCCCCTTCCACATGGGTGGTGGGAGGGTATAAGATAAAGATAAATTGTAATTATTAATTCTTAATGGTGACTTTTATCTATGGTTAGATTAATGTGCTTTCTGTTGGATGTTTTTTTATGAAACTGAAATAAAGACTAATTAAAAAAAAATATATATTATTCCCCCAAAAAACTTTCCACTGCATTTCATTGCTGTCATTAAAGGACCTGCTTAGATAATTTCAGTAATCGTCTTGTTAACTCAGGTGAGAATGTTGACGAGCACAAGGCTGGAGATCATTATGTCAGGCTAATTGGGTTAAAATGGCAGACTTGACCTGTTAAAAGGAGGGTGATGCTTGAAATCATTGTTCTTCCATTGTTAACCATGGTGACCTGCAAAGAAACGCGTGCAGCCATCATTGCATGGCATAAAAATGGCTTCACAGGCAAGGATATTGTGGCTACTAAGATTGCACCTCAATCAACAATTTATAGGATCATCAAGAACTTCAAGGAAAGAGGTTCAATTCTTGTTACGAAGGCTTCAGGGCGTCCAAGAAAGTCCAGCAAGCGCCAGGATCGTCTCCTAAAGAGGATTCAGCTGCGGGATCAGAGTGCCACCAGTGCAGAGCTTGCTCAGGAATGGCAGCAGGCAGGTGTGAGCGCATCTGCACGCACAGTGAGGCGAAGACTTTTGGAATATGGCCTGGTGTCAAGAAGGGCAAAAAAGAAGCCACTTCTCTCCCAAAAATCAGGGACAGATTGATCTTCTGCAGAAAATATGGTGAATGGACGGCTGAGGACTGGGGCAAAGTCCTATTCTCCGATGAAGCCTCTTTCCGATTGTTTGGGGCATCAGGAAAAAGGCTTGTCCGGAGAAGAAAAGGTGAGCGCTACCATCAGTCCTGTGTCATGCCAACAGTAAAGCATCCTGAGACCATTCATTTTGCCCAAAAACACAGCCATGAATAAAGAATGGCACCAAAACACCCTCCAACAGCAACTTCTTCCAACAATCCAACAACAGTTTGGTGAAGAACAAGGCATTTTCCAGCACGATGGAGCACCGTGCTATAAGGCAAAAGTGATAACTAAGTGGCTCGGGGACCAAAACGTTGACATTTTGGGTCCATGGCCTGGAAACTCCCCAGATCTTAAGCCCATTGAGAACTCAAGAGGCGGGTGGACAAACAAAAACCCACTAATTCTGACAAACTCCAAGAAGTGATTATGAAAGAATGGGTTGCTATCCTTTTTAGGACAACTTAATTTGCCTAAACTGACTGAATCGCAAATATCTGCCCTTTCAAACCTCTTTACCACCCAAGAGGTGCTGTTAGCTATTAATTCTCTCAAAGCCAATCAGTCCCCCGGCCCAGACAGGCTCTATAACAAGTATTATAAACCTCACAAACTTGCTCTTGCCCCTTTATATTTCTAGGTTGTTTAACCATATAGCTTCTACAGGTTCCTTTCTTCCATTAAAAGCTAATGTTATTGCCCAGCCAAAACCGGGTAAGACCCCAGATGAACCTGCAAACTTCCATCCTATTTCATTATTAAATACAGATGTGAAACTTTATGCAAAAATTGTTGCTGATGTACTACCTCATTTACGGTAATTCATCCCGACCAAGCAGGATTTATTAAGGGGTGGCAAACGGGCCGAGAAGGTTTATAAATATCATTGCAGCTGCTGGACAACAGCAAATGCCTTCACTGCTCCTAGCACTGGATGCGGAGAAGGCATTCGGCCGGGTCCACTGGGTTTACATGAGGATGGTGTTGGAGACCTTTGGTTTCACCCCACACTACACATTCTAGCCCTACTGCCCAAGTCTACAACTCTGGTGCCCTTTGTGCTCCATTCAGGATTACCAATGGTACCAGACAAGGTTGCCCCCATCCCCTCTTATTTTCGTCCTCATTAAGAGGACTTTCCCCTGATGTTAGGGGTTTACATAATGGTTCTACAGAGCACCGTATAGGCCTTTTTGCTGATGATGTTATCTTATGCCTTTATTCTCCAGTAGATTCCCTACAGGCTATTACAAAGATTATTGATGATTTTGGTGCTATCAGTTACTATATAATTAATGCTTCTAAGTCCATGATCCTAAACATGGGGAGTGGAGGCGTGTGGAGGCGAGAATAGCTCCAGCAAAGGGTTAGCAGCGCTTGCGAAATTGATATTTATACTACCCTCGGCGCTTCTACACTTAGACTTAATTTTTCCCTACCCCCACACTGCGCAGGCGCAGAGATCATATGGATTTTCAGGAGTTATCCGCGCTTGCGCAATGGGTCGTAATATTTCCCTACTTCGACTCTCCTGCGCATGCGCAGTGTCCCGGTGTGCTGCGGAACTCCCCAGTGAGATTTTCCCAAAACTTGTCCTTTTGCGCATGCGCAGATCGTCAAAATTAAGGAACGCCTCCCCGCGTCATTTCTGGTGCGACAGGAAGTTAGGAGGTAGGGAAATCTCACGAAGTAGGGTAATGTAACGTTACACCGGCTCCAGTCATTTCTGGTGAGCCTGCCAGACATTCCATCACAGAGACAGCTATGCCTTTTTTCTGTCTGAGTTGCAGACTTCTTTACAAAAGTACTTCCATCAAGCCCTTCTCAGTTTCAGATAGAGAGAGCCTCCCAAGGAACAAGAACCTCTCATATTGAAAACAAGATGGCGGAGGTCACCTCAGCGTACAGCACTCTTGTTGATGCGAACAACTCTATGGAGGAAGAAGTGGAGACCCTGAAATTGAAGGTGGCTAACATAGAAGATCACGCTGCAATAATTTGAGTCAATCATGCCTGAAGTCCTTCAAGGATTTCTGATTGATTTTCTTGCTTGCCTGTTACCAGATGCTACTCAGGTGGATCTCACTATTAACCGTGTACACCGTCTCCCAAAGACATTCTTTTATTTGCGGACCTCTCTGGCACATAGAATTCTAGTTCCTGCTCAGTCCGACATATCTCCCTCTTCTTTTTTTCTACCTTGCCTTTTTCCTTCATTTAGTTTTCTTTTTCCTACTTTATCTCTCTGCCTCTTTGCTACCCTCCTTTTTCTTTTTTATGCCTGTCCTACCGTTTTAGTTTTCAACTTCCTTTTATCTATGAAGACATCTCCATCACATGGACTTAAAGGGATTCTGTCACCTCCCCTAAGCCAAAAAACGATTTTAAAGCAGCCATGAAGCACAGCTTACCTGGATTAGGCTGTGCTCTTTTATCTTGAAATCCGTCCAGTAGTTACTGCAAAAAACGACTTTGATTGATATGTAAATGTGTCCTGAAGGTGCCCAGAGGGGCGTTTTTTTCTTCTTAGAGAGCCCAGTACCGCCCCTCTTTCAGTGCCCAGCCCGCCTTCCTTGTACTGTCTAACCGCCGCCTCCAGCCTGCCACAGCCTCTCCTGCCTCTCCTCCCCCCCCCTCACGCCGAACGAAGTCTCGCACAGGCGCAGTACCCACTGAGGGCTGCGCCTGTGCGATCATCAGGAGACTGAGGGCGGCAGCTTCATCTTCGTCACTGGGCATGCGCCGAGCCCAGTGACGTCCGATGTTCGCTCTTTCCCTCAGTCAGCCTGGTAGGAAGCGCAGAGGATTGCCGATCGGCTAAATACAATACAGCTTTACTTAATATAATAATACCTAATTTGCCCCAACAAATACTTATTTCTTTCCTGAAGGGAGGGTGGGGAAAGAAATCGCTGGCCGTCTTCACTGTGGCAGGCAGACTGGAGAAAGCGCAGGGTGCAGCAGCCGATCGGCAATCCTCTGCGCTTCCTACCAGGCTGACTGAGGGAAAGAGCGAACATCGGACGTCACTGGGCTCGGCGCATGCCCAGTGACGAAGATGAAGCTGCCGCCCTCAGTCTCCTGATGATCGCACAGGCGCAGCCCTCAGTGGGTACTGCGCCTGTGCGAGACTTCGTTCGGCGTGAGGGGGGGGGAGGAGAGGCAGGAGAGGCTGTGGCAGGCTGGAGGCGGCGGTTAGACAGTACAAGGAAGGCGGGCTGGGCACTGAAAGAGGGGCGGTACTGGGCTCTCTAAGAAGAAAAAAACGCCCCTCTGGGCACCTTCAGGACACATTTACATATCAATCAAAGTCGTTTTTTGCAGTAACTACTGGACGGATTTCAAGATAAAAGAGCACAGCCTAATCCAGGTAAGCTGTGCTTCATGGCTGCTTTAAAATCGTTTTTTGGCTTAGGGGAGGTGACAGAATCCCTTTAACTCTGTTACACATAATAAAAAAAAATCTGGCTTTTATATATTTTCATGTTGTGTTCTACTTTTCTGGGCTAATGTTGGTACTATATGGTTGCCATATGGCATTCTGGGAGATCAACTGGTGTGGACCCCACACCTTTATTTGAAAGACCTATTTTATTTAATAGCGGCATAAAGCATATTATCTTTCCTTGCTAATGGTTATTAACATAGCGTCTCTTAATGTTAAGGGTTTAAATTCCCCATTTAAAAGGTCTCCTCTCTGGAAAGAAGCCCGTAATTTACAGGCGAATATTTTTTGTTTATAAGAGACGCATTTGTTTCACCAAGATATTCATCAGCTGACCAAGGGATATCCTCATATTTTTTCAGCAGTAGCTATTAACAAAAAGGTTGGGTGTCCATTCTATTGAAATTTGCATTTACGTTACAGGGCCAGATATCAGATACAGATGGCCGTTATGTCATTCTAGTGTGTACGTAAAATAATGTGCAAATAACTTTGGTGTCGGTATATGCCCCCAATTCTCAACAGTATTCTTTTCTTAAGAAATTGATTGATCAAGTCAAAGTAGGTTATTTTAAAGGGTTATGCTGGTTCATATCCCCGTTTTCACCCAGGCAGCCTCCCTGATATGAGTATCAGATCATTTAAAAGGCTTTTTCTGGAGATTTGGTGAATGGGTAAATCTAGGCAGAGGCTTTCGGCACTAGTGGGCGGGCTTTAGCGATGCCCTAGCCTGTAAAATGGCTAGGTCAGCACTAAAGCCCGCCCTTCAGTGCCAGTGACATCACCGGCAACGCTGCTGGGGGGAAGCCTCTGCCTAGCAGAGTAGAAATGTAAACAAAAAAGACCTTGTCCTGCGCGATATAGCGCAGGGCAATGGAGAGCGTCGGAGCACTCATTCTCTAACATTTAATTTATGGCGCCTGAATAACTTAATTCTCCACCATCCTAAATATGCATCTTCTATTATTTTCTTTTTAATGATACGTCGGATGCCGTTTTATGGTGTGCACATATAGCTACTCTTAAGGGACACTTTCTCAAACAATCCTCTTTTGAGAAAAAAACTAGATTGCAAAATCTCAAGACATTCAATCTCAGTTTGTCACTTTACACCATCTAAATAAGACCAATTACTTGCCCTCCAGAGCAGCAGAGATATTTAATCTCCATCAACAGTTCCATGACTTGAACGTTTATCAGTACGCTCTAGCACACTAAAACGTAATTATTATTGGCATGGAGGTAAACCCCATAAGCTACTTGCCAAACAACTCAGAGTAGCCTTGCACCCTCTATGTGTATGACAAATCTCGAGTTAAAATATTTGATCCCATAGGCATATCCAACACGCTGGCATCCTGCAACGCATCCCTTTATAATTTAGCCACCGATGACACAATACCTCAACGGTGTCCCTCTACAATAGCATCCTTTTTAGGACAACCTAATTTTCCTAAACTGACTGAATCGCAAATATCTGCCATTTCAAACCTCTTTACCACCCAAGAGGTGCTGTTAGCTATTAATTCTCTCAAGGCCAATCAGTCCCCCGGCCCAGACAGGCTCCATAACAAGTATTATAAACCTCACAAACTTGCTCTTGCCCCTTTATATTTCTAGGTTGTTTAACCATATAGCATCTACAGGTTCCTTTCTTCCATTAAAAGCTAGTGTTATTGCCCAGCCAAAACCGGGTAAGACCCCAGATGAACCTGCAAACTTCCATCCTATTTCATTATTAAATACCAATGTGAAACTTTATGCAAAGATTGTTGCTGATGTACTACCTCATTTAATTCATCCCGACCAAGCAGGATTTATTAAGGGGCGGCAAACGGGCCGAGAAGGTTTATAAATATCATTGCAGCTGCTGGACAACAGCAAATCCCTTCACTGCTCCTAGCACTGGATGCGGAGAAGGCATTCGGCCGGGTCCACTGGGGTTACATGAGGAAGGTGTTGGAGACCTTTGGTTTCACACCACACCACACATTCTAGCCCTACGGCCCAAGTCTACAACTCTGGTGCCCTTTGTGCTCCATTCAGGATTACCAATGGTACCAGACAAGGTTGCCCCCATCCCCTCCTATTTTCACCCTCATTAAGAGGACTTTCCCCTGATGTTAGGGGTTTACATAATGGTTCTACAGAGCACCGTATAGGCCTTTTTGCTGATGATGTTATCCTATGCCTTTATTCTCCAGTAGATTCCCTACAGGCTATTACAAAGATTATTGATGATTTTGGTGCTATCAGTTACTATATAATTAATGCTTCTAAGTCCATGATCCTAAACATGGGGATTGGCCCTGAGGTCCAATCGCGCCTTCAGTCTATCCCTTTAAATGGTCAGATGGCTCGATTCCCTTTTTAATTACCGGACTCATTTCCAGTCAATAACCTAATAGCATTCAATTACCCTGTCCTTAAAACCTTCACTGCCGATATTGCCCGCTACTCTAACTTCCTATCTCTTGGTTCGATAGTATTTCAGCTGTGAAGATGATGTTACTACCAATAATATTTTAGAAATTTTTTGAAATCATCCCATCCTTGTTACTAAACATCTTTTACATCGCCTACAACACATCCTTGTGCAGTTTTTTATGGAAGCATCAAAGAGCCATAGTTTCTATGCATACCTTATTGTTACCTGTTGCTTAGGGAGGGCTGGGGTGTCCGTGTATAACCTATTATTATGCAGCCATTATGGATCAGTTGTAAGCATGGTGGTCGAATGACCTCACTAAACAATGGGTACACGTTGAATCTTGTCTGTCTAATTCTACCAATTTGTCTGAGCTCTTGTGGGTCACCAGAATGTCTGGACATCCTTTATCCTCTTACTCTCCCAATATTAATGCAGGCATTAGAGTTTGGACTTAATTGATTACGAAATGGCATATTATTCCCTTTCGTCTTTCCTCTATTCTACTTTCAGCCTTAAGCATCCTCTTACCTAATGCCAACTTCGCCCATTGTGGTGCTCTTGGTATTGGAGTACAAGGTGATCTTATGCTAACCTCCGTCCTCTATTCTTTCGACCACATAGTGGCCGACAATTATATTCCTGGTTGTGATTTTTCATTCTCAAAAATGAACAAACTATCGATTAAACTATTGTCTCTGCATTGTGAATACACTTGTTAAAGCGCTCTCCCTTAGGGCTCATGCACACGAACGTTTTTTGTGTTCCGTATACGGACCGTATTTTGATTCCGTATACGGAACCATTCATTTCAATGGGTCCACAAAAGATGCGGACAGCACTCTGTGTGCTGTCCGCATCCGTTGCTCCGTTCCGTGACCCCGCAAAAATTATGAGACATGTCCTATTCTTGTCCGTTTTGCGGATAAAAATAGGCATCTCTATAATGGGCTTCCTGTTCCGTTCCGCAAATTGCGGAAGGCACACGGGCGGCATCCGTTTTTTGCAGATCCACAATTTGCGGACCGCAAAAATCGTCAGGGTCGTGTGCATGAGCCCTTACACAGAAAATAACACTGCAAGGAATGGAACACTTGCTCGTAGTAGGATAAGTGCAAGTGCACATCCCACGAGCGGTACCACGGGTAGATAATATGACACATAATAAAAAGTTGAATAATGTATGAAGTGGAAATAAACTGTTTAATAACAGAAATGTGGCACCTAGACAAGAAAGTCAGTAAAAAGAATGGGAACATAGAAAGCAGATTAATAAAAATAGAAGCGGTCTTACATTTAGAACTGGCAATGGATGCGCCGAAGTTATGGAGATGCCAGCGTCTAGGGTTGAGCGAACCCGAACTGTAAAGTTCGGGTTCGTACCAAACTTTAGGATTTTTGGACCCCGGACCTGTAAAAGCTCGGGTTCGGTGTTCAGCGATTTCTTAGCGCTTTTTGAAAGGCTGAGCAGCCAATCAACAAGCGTTTAACTGTGTGCCCTTTGAAGCCATCACAGCCATGCCTACTAATGGCATGGCTGTGATTGGTCAGTGCAGCATGTGACCCACCCTCTATATAAGCTGGAGACACGTAGCACTGCACGTCACTCTGCTGTTACTAGTGTAGGGAGAGGATGCTGCTGCTGTGAGGGAGAGAATAGGACAGAATCTTTAATCAGAACTCCTATTGAACTCAGCGATCTACATAGATATAGTTGAGTGGGTGCAGTGCACAATCTTTTACCCTGCCCTGAGCCCAGTGACAGAAAAATAACTTTTATCCGTCTGTTAGTTAGGTGGGCGGCGGTCATTTTATGCAAGCTCAGTGCACCAGCACAGCATATGTGCTTTTGTGACAGTCATATCCAAGCCTGAAATACTGCAATAATAATCAGGTTTAAAAAAACACCCTTTTTTGGCAATATCCCACATCTGGTGCCTTTGCAGCATCTGTCAGTGTGCAATTTAAGCTAGAAATACAGCTATAATTTTCTGGGTTTTTAAAAACACGCTTTTTGGGCAAAATACACTATTTTACAGCACTTGCTGCATCTGCACGTGTGAAATTCAAGCGTTATATACAGCTGTCATATTCTGTTAGTTAAAAAAAACACCCTTTTGGGCAAAATACTTAATATTGCAGCCTTTGCTGCATATGTCATTGTGAGGTACACCCTTTAGATACTGTGGTTCTATTCTGCTAATAATAAAACACCCATTTTGGGCAAAAATCTTTAATTGCGGCCTAGTCTGCATCTGTACATGTGAGATACACCCTTTAGATACTGTGGTTCTAATCTGCTATTAGAAAACACCCATTTTGGGCAAAAAACATAATTTTGCAGCCTTTGCTGCATATGTCATTGTGAGATACACCCTTTAGATACTGTGGTTCTATTCTGCTATTAATAAAACACCCATTTTAGGCAAAAATCTTTAATTGCGGCCTAGTCTGCATCTGTACGTGTGAGATACACCGTTTACATACTGTCGTTATATTCTACTATTAATTAAACACCCATTTAGGGCAAGATCCGAAATATGAGAAGAGCATCAAATAAGGGACGTGGCCTCGGTCGTGGTGCTGCTGGTGGAGCTCCTGTTGCAGGGAGAGGACATGGTCAATCTGTGCCAGATACATGCACAAGTGAAACCCCATCCTCAGGTGCGAGTAGGCGACAGAACCTGCAGCGGTATTTGGTCGGGCCTAATGCGGCTCTGCGAATGGTGAGGCCTGAACAAGTACAGGCGATAGTAGATTGGGTTGCTGACAGTGGATCCAGTTCCTTCACATTGTCTCCCACCCAGTATCCTGCTGAAAGACCACAGTTGGCACCTGCAGCCGATGTCCATCAGTCTTTCACCTCACCCCCTTGCAAATCAGCCAAGCAGTCTGAGCCCCAAGTCATGCAGCAGTCTCTTCTGCTTTTTGATGACTCTGTTAGCAGGGTTTCCCAGGGCCATCCACCTAGCCCTGCCCCAGAAGTGGAAGAGATTGAGTGCACCGATGCCCAACCACTTATGTCTCAAGATGAGTACATGGGAGGACCATTGCAGCACGTCTCGGATGATGACGAAACACAGGTGCCAACTGCTGGGGCTTTCAAAAGTGTGCAGACCGACAAGGAGGGCAGGGGTGAAGACTGGGTAGAGGACGATGAGGTCCTCGACCCCACATGGAATCAAGGTCATGCGAGTGACCTGTGTAGTTTGGAGGAAGAGGCGGTGGTCGCACAGAGACACCAGCACAGCAGAATAGGGAGCAGGGTACAAAAGCGGAGCGGCCGTCCCCTAGACAGTACGCCTGCTACTGCCCACCGCAGCAAGGGACCGAGCACACCAAAGCCAGCTCTAAGGAGTTCCCTGGCGTGGCAGTTCTTCAGACAATGTGCTGATGACAAGACACGAGTGGTTTGCACGCTGTGCAATCAGAGCCTGAAGCGAGGCATAAACGTTCTCAACCTAAACACAACCTGCATGACCAGGCATCTAAGTGCAAAGCACGAGCTGCAGTGGAGTACACACCTCAAAAACCAAGAAAGGTCTCTGGCTCCTCCTGCTTCCTCTTCTGCTGCAGTCGCGGCCTCTTCATCCACCTCTGGAGTGACAGTGCCACCTGCCACCCCGCAAACAGAGGATCCGCCACCAACACCTGGGTCACCAAGCATCTCCACAATGTCCCATGGAAGCGTTCAGCTCTCCATCTCCCAAACACTGGAGCGGAAGAGAAAGTACCCCCCTACCCACCCGCAATCCCTAGCCCTGAATGCCGGCATTTCTATTACTGGCCTTTGAAATACTGTCATTCCGTCTGGTGGAGACGGATAGTTTTAAAAGCCTTATGGCGGTGGCTGTTCCACAGTACGTCGTGCCCAACTGCCACTATTTTTCCGGGCGTGCCATCCCTTCCCTGCACAACCAAGTGGGGGACAAAATTAAGGATTTTCCTAAGTCATGACGTAAAGTCATGATTTTATTAAAGACACGGAGGCGAGTATTTGCTTAACTCTTTCTTTACTGAAAAATAGCAGCAAAGACAATTGAAGAAAAAAAAAAACATAAGAATATCCATGGTGACAGCTCCACCCCTTCTACCCCTATATAAGGGACATCACTGGCTGGACACTTCCTCTTTATTTGCAGTCTTCAACGGCGAAAACTGGACTCTGGAACGGACAATAACAACCGGAACAGCAGCCGTAGAACAATCAAACGGAACCTCTGGAAGGTGAACATCAGACGATGGATGACCAAAGTGCATCAACCTGGAGGGAAGAGAAAAACAAACATCATGGCAGCAACTCACCCAACTGCATTGTTCCCGAACAAGCACAGCAGCTCAAGTACTTTACATTCCGTAACAGACAGATAAATAATAACGAACAGTACAAAGACTCTAAAACCCAGCAGGGAGGGTGAAACTGCAATGGGCGGGAAATACTCGCCTCCGTGTCTTTAATAAAATCATGACTTTACGTCATGACTTAGGAAAATCCTAATTTTATTACAAGACACGGAGGCTCATATTTGCAAGTTTAAAGCTGGGCAATAACTGAAGCAAAAACGTGAGGATCTGGCCTGAAATAGAATTCCCGAAAGGTAGAGACTCGGGACCAATCCGCCAACTGCATGACATCCTCCAAACGGGCACCAGCCACCGACAAAGAGGTAGCCGCCTGCTCCCCGAACCGAATGCGCGGTGAAGATGGAAGTATCAATACCAGAGAGGGAAAGGATCCACTTAACCCAACGGGAAAGCGTAACACTGGTAACCGGGGAAAAAGGGCGACGAAAAGAGATGAACAACTGCGGGGAATCCCGAGAGCGAAAAGCTACGGTGCGAGACTCGTACTCCCGTAAACACGCCACGGGGCACAGCTGCAGAGAAGAAGGAAAAGACGGGTAAGTAACCGACTTGATACCCGTCTTAGTGCGACGGGATATATTGAACAGCACCCCTTGAGGCGTAAAATAACGCGCGTCAATATCTAAAGCCCGTACGTCCGAGACACGCTTACAAGATACTAAACAAAGAAGGGTCACCAACTTGGCGGACAACTGCCGAAGAGACAGCAACGAATTGAGGGGCCAACCCTCCAGAAACCGGAGAACCGTCGCAACGTCCCAAGTGGTAGAGAAACGCGGCCTAGGAGGACGCGACAACCGAGACCCACGCAACAGACGACAGATCAACGGGTGTTGACCAGCGGGGCAACCATCAAATCCAGAATGTCTAGCAGAAATCGCCGAGCGGTAGACGTTCAGGGTACGGTAAGCTTTACCCGCCTCAAAGAGAGAAGTGAGAAACTGAAGAACCGCGACTACAGGGGCTTGAACGGGATCCAAGTCCCGTGGATTGCACCAACGAACCCAGACGTCCCAAGCCGCCTGGTAGGCTCGTCTAGTGCCTGGAGCCCAAGCCGACTCCAACAGCTGTCTGGTTGCTGTGGAAAACTCAGAGGAATCCCAGGGCCCCCTGAAACCCGGCAAGCTAGAAGCTGCAGAGAGCCGTCTAGCAGAAGAGTATGAAGGCGACCAAAAGGGTCGAGCAAAAGCTGTGGAAACGACGGCAGGAGTCGAGGCTCCTCCGCGAGAAGATGCAGCAACTGAGGAAACCACGATTGTGTTTGCCAGAAGGGAACCACAAGGACCAACTGAGCCATCTGGCGACGGACCTGGGCGAGTACCCGAGGGATGAGAGCGAACGGAGGAAAGGCATAATGGAGGGGACCCCCCCAGTTCTGGAGGAAAGCATCCACGGCCTCTGCCTGAGGATCCGGACGCCAACTGAAGTACCTTTGGCAGTTGCGTGTTCAGGCGAGACGCGAACAGATCGATGCAACATGGGCCCCAAAGAGACACAATATCTCGGAAGACCCCCGGATCCAACCTCCAGTCGCTGGAGTCTGAAATGCAACGAGAACTCCAGTCGGCCAATGTGTTGTGGAGTCCTGGAATGTACTCCGCTACCACCGAAATTCCCCTGGAAAGACAAAACTCCCAAAAATCCTTGGCCAGATAGGCCAAAACCCTGGACCGCGTTCCCCCCAGGCAATTCACGTAACGGACCGCAGAGACATTGTCCATACGAAGGCGAATACACGCCCGTACGGACCCCTGAGCAAAGCTGCGGATCGCGAAAGAGCCCGCTAAGAGTTCGAGAGCATTGATGTGAAGATGAGCCTCCTCCGGAGACCATGCTCCACCCGTGGATACTCCCTGACAGTGTGCTCCCCACCCCCTCAGACTGGCATCTGACTCGATGACCAGATCCGGAAGAGGACCGAATATCGCTCGACCATTCCATACCGACAAGTTGTGTATCCACCACATCAACTCGTCCCTGGTCTCTGTGTCCAGGACAAGAGTGTCTGAATACGAGGCCCCTGCTCGAAGGTGAGCAATCTTCAGCCTCTGTAGAGCCCGATAATGAAGAGGGGCAGGGAATATCGCCTGAATGGAGGAAGTGAGGAGACCGATCAGGCGAGCAAGGTGACGGAGAGATAACTGAGGAAGCAAGAGAGCATGCCGAATTTCCTTGCGTATTGATTTGACCTTGGCTAAGGGCAGACTGAGGGACTGATCCAAAGAGTTCACGGAGAAACCGAGAAACTCTACCGAGGTGTCCGGGACCAGACATGATTTTTCTAGGTTGAGAACAAAACCCAGCCCCTGAAGCAGGGACTTGGCCATCTCTAAATGATACAACAGAAGGGAAGGATTCTGGGCCATGATCAGGATGTCGTCCAAATAAATAATTAGACGCACCCCTCTCGCCCTGAGCCAAGCCACTACCGGCTTCATGATCTTCGTAAAGCACCACGGGGCGGATGACAGGCCAAACGGGAGGCACGTAAACCGCCAAGTCTGGCCGTTCCATAAGAACTGAAGGAGATCTCGAGATGGAGGAGCTACTGGGACCGTTAAATATGCATCCTTCAGATCCAGTTTGACGAACCAGTCTCCCGGCAGAAGCATATCCCGGAGCAGATGGATGCCCTCCATCTTGAAATGCCTGTAGCGAACGAAGACATTTAGATGTTTGAGATTTATGACATGGCCGAAACTGGCCACCTTTCTTTTGTACCAGGAAGATACTGCTCAAAACCCCTGTGAAGGGATGGGGAGACAATTCTATGGCCCCTTTGAATAGAAGGGATAACAGTTCTGAATTTAGGAGCGACCAGTCCGAGGTCGGACCCCCCCAAACAGCGGGAAGGCCCTGCGGGGTGGATACTAGCTCGATGGTAAACCCCGGACCGTAGACAGGACCCACTGGTCTGAGGTGATCCCTGACCACACATGGAAAAAGTGACGGAGTCTTCCCCCAACCTGCTGGGAACTCAGGGGCGGCACACAAGGAGGACTTACCATATGGGCGCCTTGAGCCCGGAGTGCCACGGAAACCTCTGGAACGGGAAGGACCTCCGCGGGACGGAAAGAAGGTGGGTTGGTACCTGGAGTCCTGCAGCGACTGTCGATAAGTAAAGGAGCCACGGCCCGTGCCTTTGGGCTGAAAGTTGGAGCGGCCGGACAATCGGCCCCTAGGATTGCCGGCCCTGGAGGAAAAACGCGCCTGAAAGACGCGGCGCATAGAGCTCTGCGCTTTATCAAGGGCCGTAAAGGCGCCAACATACTTCCCCAACTCTTTTATGAAGGGGTCCCCAAACAATAGGCCTTGCGCCTCTTTCCCGGATTCCGTCAGGGATAAATTTGCCAATTTAGGCTCAATTTTCATTAAAATGGCCTTTCTTCTTTCAATGGCTATAGAAGTATTAACATTGCCTGCTAGGCAAATCGCTCTTTGGGCCCAACCGCTAAGATCCTCAGGATCTACCTGGGTGCCCGCTGCCTTAGCAGATTCGGCTAGGTCAAAAATTTTGGCCAGCGGACCTGTCATATCCAGTAATTTATCCTGACAGGCTTTTAATGCAGAGTCCAAGCCTTTACGCGGGTTGAACCCCGTTTTAGCTAGAAATTGCACCACTTTTGGGTCCACACTAGGTGTCTCACAAATCCTGTGGGGGATCAGGGGTCGTGGGCACTCTGCCCGAAGCTTACTGCGAGCTTCTTTGGAGAGGGGAGTACGAATCCTTGCTTCCAAATATTGCGCCACATGAGTGGCGGGAAGCCATTCTGAGGACCTAGGATGGTGTAACTGGTCCGGATTAAATAGGGGGTCACCCATGGGATCCAGAATAGTGTCCTTGCCGGACTCTAGAGGGACTATATCGGTCCCCGCTGATTTAGACGGGTCCTCCTCAATAGCAAGATCCACTGCCACATCATTTAAATTATCTTCCCCAGAATAAAGGGGGTAATCATCATACGCCTCCTCAACGGACTCTGCGTCCGAATCAGAAACCTGCTCCGGTAAGGACCGGGCGGTCTTCCATGCACGTGCCCTTTCTGCCGGGCGTGAATTAGCTCTTTTGCGCGATTTGACTGCGCATTCATTGGATGGGCCAGAACCCACATTCACATTTGTTCTGGAGGCAGGAGGGGGCATAACTGGGTTAGTTTGAGCCCTTAGGGCCTGGGATATAGTGTGTGATAAGGACTCTGAAACTGTCCCCATAGCAGCAACTATTGCATCTGAAATAGACTGCTGGAGATTAGCAGCCTGCAACTCCTGAACAGGGGCATCATTAACCCTATGAGGGGGGGAAGGTGAGACCTGACTGGATCTTCTCACCGGTACCGAACTGGCAGGGGACACAGGGACCAAAGACATTTTTGAGATATGTACCTGAGGAGTAGGTCACCCCAACAGATAGAAGAAAAAACGCTGGCAAGAGAGCAGGAACCCGACGAGCGATGCGGACAGCACTGTGGAGCAATGAGCCGACGAGGAGCGCAGGAGCAAGAGCCTTCCCCTTCCAGAGAGAGACCAATCGGAAGAGAGGGAGGAGAAAGATGGCGTCCGAGAATCTCGCCAAGAAACGCGAGATCTCGGCGTCTGAGGGGAGAAAACAAAGATGGCGCCTGAGAATCCCGTCCGACGAGATGTGAGACGCCGAAGCCCGGGAAAACAGCGCGGGAAGGCACAGGTAAGGAGAAGGAGCAACAGTAGTCAAAATGGCCGAAATAACTAAGGGGCTATCGAAAACGGCACCGAACAGCCGGAGACCGACCCGGTGTCACAGGGGTGAAACGGGAGGGACCGCAAGCGGCACCATTAACCCCTGCAAGCCGGGACAAATCAACAGGGTACACAATAAGGAAGTGACCCTGAAAGATAACACTAAGAACCCCTGTTCCAGAAGGAACTGGGGTAAAGGATATAAACCAAACACAATCTCCAAAAGGTACCCCTCAGAAACTAAAAAGGAGAAATTAATAAGACAATTAAAATGAAAGAAAATTAGACCACTTATATGAGCTGGAGCAGCAAAGAAAGAGGAAGTGTCCAGCCAGTGATGTCCCTTATATAGGGGTAGAAGGGGTGGAGCTGTCACCATGGATATTCTTATGGTTTTTTTCTTCAATTGTCTTTGCTGCTATTTTTCAGTAAAGAAAGAGTTAAGCAAATAGGAGCCTCCGTGTCTTGTAATAAAATCAGGTGTGCACTGCGCAACGGATACGTGGACCAGTAAGCACGGTCAGGGACGTTATATCTCCATAACAGCACACTGGGTAAATGCAGTGGATAGCAGTTTGCCGCATGTCCTTCCACCACCGAGGATTGCAGGGCGCTTCAGTTTGCCTCCTGTTGCTTCCTCCTCCTACTCTGCTTCCTCATCCTCTTCAATCTCCTCATCCGGTCAGCGTAACACCTTCACCACCAACTTCAGCACATCCAGGGGTAAACGACAGCAGGCAGTTTTAAAACGTATCTGTTTGGGGGACAAACCCCACACCGCGCAGGAGCTGTGGACGGGCCTTGAACAACAGACCAACGAGTGGTTGCTGCCGGTGAGCCTCAAGCCCGGCCTGGTGGTGTGTGATATTGGGCGAAATCTCGTGGCAGCTCTGGGACTAGCTGGTTTGACGCACATCCCTTGCCTGGCGCTTGTGCTGAATTTGGTGGTGCAGAGGTTCCCTAAAAATTACCCCGATATGTCATAGCTGCTGCATAAAGTGCCGGCCGTCTGTGCGCGCTTTCGGCGTTCTTACCCTGCTGCTGCTCGCCTGTCAGCGCTGCAGCGTAACTTCGGCCTTCCCGCTCACCGCCTCATATGCAACGTGCCCACAAGGTGGAACTCCACCTTGCACATGCAGGTCAGACTGTGCGAGCAGCAGCAGGCCATAGTGGAGTTTCAGCTGCAGCACACATAAGCGATTACATGCTGCAGTGTCTCCGCAACGACCGCCGAGTTGCCCACATTCTAACTTGTGCTGATTACTGGGTGGCCACGCTACTGGATCCCCGTTACAAGGACAACGTACCGTCCTTAATTCCCTCACTGGAGCGTGATCGTAAGATGCGCAAGTACAAGCGCACGCTGGTAGACGCGCTGCTGGTGGCATTCCCATCTGACAGCGGGGGCACAGTGGAAGCACCAGGAGAAGGAAGAGGTCGCCAACGCAGCTGGGGCACCACCAGCACCTCAGAAGGCAGGGTTAGCATGGCCGAAATGTGGAAAAGCTTTGTCAGCACGCCACAACAACCAGCACCACCAGCTGATATGGAACGTCTTAGCAGGAGGCAGCATTTCACCAACATGGTGGAGCAGTATGTGTGCACACGCCTACACGTACTGAATGACGGGTCTGCCCCCTTCAACTTCTGGGTCTCCAAATTGGGCACATGGCCTGAGCTTGCCCTTTACGCCTTGGAGGTGCTGGCCTGCCCTGCAGCCGATGTATTATCTGAACGTTTTTTTAGCACGGCAGGAGGCGTCATCACAGATAAGTGCAGCCGCCTGTCCACAGCCAATGTGGACAAGCTCACGTTTATTAAAATGAACCAGGCATGGATCCCACAGGACCTGTCCATACCTTGTGCAGAATAGACATTTATACCGACACTAAGCAGCCATTGTTATACTGCAGCGCAATTGCTCATTCTTGTACTTTGGATATTTCACACTCTTTTGGAGTGTACCCTAATAAAAAAAAAATATTAAACCAAAGAACTGTGTTGGCTACCTCGTCCTCCTCCACCGCCGCTTCCACCTACACCGCTACGTCCACCGCCTCCTCAAACTCCTACTCCATATGGACCTCGTCCTCATAAATCAATTTTTTTTTTTTTTGTACATATTTTATTTTATTTTATGTCATTTCACTAATTTGTCTGTTACATTTTCGGGTGAAATTCATAAATTTTTAAGTGTGATATACCACTGCTCTACCTAGTAGACAGGTAAATAAAATTCACTAATTTGTCTGTTACATTTTCGAGTGAAATTCACCAATTTTTCAGTGTGTTATACCATTGCTATACCTAGTAGACAGGTAAAAAAAAATCACTAATTTGTCTTACATTTTAGGGTGAAATTCACAAATTTTTGGGTGTGATATACCACTGCTATACCTAGTAGCCAGGTAAAACAATTTCACTAATTTGTCTGTTACATTCTTGGGTGACATTTGACCATTTTTGCCTTGATTAAACCCCTGCTCTGCATAGGTGATAGGGACCTAAATTTCCAAAAATCGTCTATTACAAGGTGACATTTTACCAATTTTGCCGTATACAAAACCCCTGCTGTGCATAGGTGACAGGGAATAAAATTTCAAAAATTCTTCTTTAATTGATGCGCGCCCCCTCCTTTCATTCAATGCTTAAACTTTAATAACTTGTCCCACATTTGCGCTTCAATATATTGTCGCACTTTTCCGCTCGATCATATTTAATAAAAAAAAATTAACCTCCCTTGGATGTGGTCTCTCTTTTTCACGTTCCCTCTCCAGCGTGGAACCCTGATTCGCCGATAACCGTGATCAACATGGTAGGCTCCACAACCTCCTACTCCATATAGACCTCTTCCTCCTAGATCAAGATTATTATTTTTTATTTTTACGTATTTTATGTTATTTTAAGTCATTTCCCTATCCACATTTGTTTGCAGAGCACTTGCCATGCTCTTAGGCCCCTTTCACACGGGCGAGTATTCCGCGCGGATGCGATGCGTGAGTTGAACGCATTGCACCCGCACTGAATCCCGACCCATTCATTTCTATGGGGCTGTTCACATGAGCGGTGATTTTCACGCATCACTTATGCGTTGCGTAAAAATCGCAGTATGCTCTATTTTGTGCGTTTTTCACGTAACGCAGGCCCCATAGAAATGAATGGGGTTGCGTGAAAATCGCAAGCATCCGCAAGCAAGTGCGGAAGCGGTGCGATTTTCACGCACGGTTGCTAGGAGACGATTGGGATGGAGACCCGATCATTATTATTTTCCCTTATAACATGGTTATAAGGGAAAATAATAGCATTCTGAATACAGAATGCATAGTAAAATAGCGCTGGAGGGGTTAAAAAAATAATAATAATAATTTAACTCACCTTAATTCAATTGATCGCGAAGCCGGCATCTCTTCTGTCTGTCTTCTGTGCTGTGTGCAGGAACAGGACCTGTGGTGACGTCACTCCGGTCATCACATGATCCATCACATGATCTTTTACCATGGTGATGGATCATGTGATGACCGGAGTGACGTCACCACAGGTCCTGTTCCTCCACACAGCTAAGATGAAGACAGAAGGAGATGCCGGCTTCGCGATCAAGTGGACTAAGGTGAGTTAAATTTTTGTAATTTTTTTTTAACCCCTCTAGCGCTATTTTACTATGCATTCTGTATTCAGAATGCTATTATTTTCCCTTATAGCCATGTTATAAAGGAAAATAATACAATCTACATAACACCGATCCCAAGCCCGAACTTCTGTGAAGAAGTTCAGGTTTGGGTAGCAAACATGCGCGATTTTTCTCACGCGAGTGCAAAACGCATTACTATGTTTTGCACTCGCGCGGAAAAATCGCTAGTGTTCCCGCAACGCACCCGCACATTTTCCCGCAACGCCCGTGTGAAAGAGGCCTAAACCACATTTTGATGCCATTTGCAGCCCTCTAGCCCTTTCCATGACATTTTTACAGCCATTTTAGTGCTCAAAAGTTCGGGTCCCTATTGACTTCAATGGGGTTCAGGTTCGGAGTCAAGTTCGGGTCTCGAATTCGAACTTTTTTGTGAAGTCCGACCTAAGGGCTCATTCAGACGGCCGTATGCTATCCGCAAAAATGCAGATCCGTTTTTTTGCGGATTAGATGCTGACCTATTCACTTCTATGGGGCCCTTTTCTATTCCAAGGTTCCGCAAAATAAATGAAACATGTCCTATACTTGTCCGTGAAAATCAGGACATGGCCCTATTGAAGTCTATGGGTCAGCAAAAATACTGAATGCTATCCGTTTTTTTGCGGATCAGTTTTTTTGCGGATCCGCAAAAAAACGGATAGCATTCAGTATTTTTGCGGACAGCATACGGCCGTCTGAATGAGCCCTAACCCGTCGAACCCGAACATCCAGGTGTCCGCTCAACTCTACCAGCGTCTCTTCATAACTTCGGCGGATCCACCGCCAGTTTAGGGTTTTATTAAGACTGGCTTCTAAAATGCTGGTCTTAGGGCTCTTTCACACGAGCAGATGCCGTGCGGGTAATCCGCTGCGTGAAAGAGTGCCAAGCCGCGTCTGGACACGGAGCATTAAAGGATAACTGTCCTAACTTTTTTTTTGCTAAAGTGTAGGGCAAGTGATAGGTAACAATTTTAACTCCTAAGACTCCTGTGCCCAGCATTTGTCTCCCAGGGAAGCACGGGAGGCAGAAGCACAGCGTCTGCACAGCCCGTCTCCCCTTTTGTAATAGGAGATGGATGGCCCTTAGCAACGCTCATTTTAAGATTTTGCATTGCCACTTCACAAGACCCAGAACTTTTTTTTTCTTTTTCTATGGAGTTGTGTGAGGGCTTGATTTTTGAGGGACAACTTGTATTTTTCATTGGTATCATTTTGGAGTAAATGGCGCTTTTTGATCGCTTCTTATTACGTTTTTTTCGTTGGAAACTAAGAAGAAATTAGAAATTCAGTCTTTTTTTATTTTTATTTTTTTACGGCGTTCACCATAGGGGATAATTTATGTAATATTTATGTAGTCCGGGTCGTTACGGACGCGGCAATACCAAACATATGGGGGATATTTTCTTTTTGCAATTTTTTTCATTGAAAAGCGTATTTTCAATGGAAAAAAAAGCATATTGTTTTATTTTATGGCATTTTTTTATTTAATAAATGTGTATTTTTTTTCTATTTTTTTTACTACTTAAAAGTCCCACAAGGGGACTATAATATACAGTATTTTGATTGCTTTTAAAATGTAATGCATTATCTTTATAAAGCATTACATTTCAATAGCAATGCTATTCAAACATTGACCAGCAGGCTGCGCCAGAGAGGCACAGCCTGCTGGAGATAACGGAAGACAGGCTCGTGGCCCTGAACGGAAGCAAGGTAAGCTTCCGAACACATCAGCACCCCGCAATCGCATTTTCGGGGTGCTGATGGGAGACAGAGGGAGTCCGCTCCCTCTGTCACCACTTTACATGCAGCGGGCGCCACTGCGCCCGGCATGTAAAGGGTTAAACAGCCCGGATCGGCATTCCTGCCGGTCCGGGCTGTTAGAGCAGGGCCCTGGCTCTCATGTGAGAGCCGGGTCCGCGCTCCCCGCTGCACGGGGGGGCCGTGCAGCGCTTAGACCTGGCCGTAAAAACGCGGCGGCCCAGCCTAAAGCCCCTTAGTGACCGCCGTAAAAACACGTATGGGTGGTCACTCGTTAAGCATGTTAATGCTCCGTGTCTCTGCTGTCCAGACGCAGCTTGGCACTCTTTCACGCAGCTGATTACCCGCACGGCATCCGCTCGTCTGAAAGAGCCCTTAATAAATATGCCCCTATGTTCCATTTACCAGGGTCAATGTATACTTTTATTTAGATTTTTCTTGGTTACTTTATGTTTTCTCCCACTACCTAGATTTAATTATGCAGGCATCTCAGTCTGGGTGTTCCTCACTTACGCTCTTTCCACCGATTACTTCATTGGTTGTGTTTTATTTTAAATACCTCACCTCATTAGGGCTTGATGAAGTGCAATATGCGTGAAACGAGTCACCGAGAATGCCATTTTAACTAGTTTATTAGTTATGTTTTATGCAACTTCGGCTCTGGATCACACCAGATTTCTTTTTTGGAGTTTATTTGCCACCCCAGATCCGGGGGATTATCTGTGCAGCCTGACAACTACCATCCAGGAGAGGCTGAATACAAGCAGGATTTGGGTGGGCGGTGCAAATGTGTTTTTGCTTTTTCCTAAAAATAAATTTGTAGTTTGTGACTAAAAATAACTTTATTTTGAGTACAAGCTGCTGTCTTCAAAGATGGTCACTAAGTGTTCCCAAAAGCCAGTTTAGACATTTAAGGACAAGCTGCACACAATCTGAACAGTTCAAAAAGGAGGCACCATTTGGAAAAATGGTACCAGGACATTTATTTTTTACAGGAATCACTTAATAAAGTAAGAGGCAAGGATATAGACTCCCTTTTCTAATAGATCTGCCCCTCGATCCTTTGGAGATGATGCATTGAAATTAGTGTTATTGTTTGATACAAGTTTTCTATATTATTTCCAAGCATTGGCATTAGAGATGAGCCAACCAGTTCGTAACGAACTTCCCCAAATTTTGTCCGTCAGATGAACCTGAAGCTTCTCAGGTTCGGTTCGGACGAATCCAGTAAAACAGTGTTCATCGCCTTTTTACTTCACATGTCAGCGGGACAAAGCACTTAGGAAGAAGAAGAAAGATGCTTCCATGATGAGAGCAAGTGGAGGGGAGGGTTTGCTCTGGTTGGCTTGATGAGCCAGTCGGTGCTGCAGCAGGCAGGGAGGTGTCCTAGCAGAACATCATTCTGTGCTGGGCTATGAATGAGGGTGGATGGGTGTTACAGTGTCAATATACGTGTTTCTTACAATACAGAAGGTAGCGGTTTAAATCTGAGTGATAACTAGAATTTCTAGGCATGTCGGTGTGCAACGTATGCCCCAGGGAGCCCCAGTATATTCGTGTTGATGTCTGAAAGTGGTATAATATGGACTAGCGTCATGTCCTTGTGTCACTGTGGTCCTGCTTCATGCCGTTGCTCTCTTAAGCTCCGCTGCAGAGATTGAGTTGGAAAATAAAGAGAAGTCCAGACTCAGGAAACAATTTAAGGGGTTGGCCACTTTCTGTCCGCACAGAAGACCTGTCCATAAGATGGTGAGTCTGATGAAGAGTCATGTGACCAGGCAAAATAAATTCGAGTGACATCACTCAGCATTCTCCACTCAAATACACCATATCTGCTTTCTACACATGCAATGTAGAGATTTTAGACTCAGCGATATCTGGTCACATGGCCCTACATCAGTGATCATCTTATGGACAGGACCTCTGTGTGGACAGCACAAAAGACTTGACCAACAATGGAGAATACCTTATGAAATATAGAAAATGGTGCATTTCAGCAAAAGCTATGTTAATAAGTTCCATATAGTCATCGTACAAACACATTGGTCAAAAGTAGCCAGAAATTGGCCATCCCCTTTAACCCCTTCCCGAACAGCGTCGTAATAGTACGGCGCAGTGGGACGTGACTTGCCGCCAAGCTCCGTACTATTACGGTGGGCTGATCGGGTGGGTGCAGGAGCTGCGCCCGCCTGATCAGCGGCAGGGGTCCAGCAGTCACTGATAGCCAGACCCCTGCTGTATAAGCCAGTATCGGTGAAAACACTGATGCCGGCGCATTAACCCTTGATGTGCCGCGGTCAGCACTGACCGCGGCACGTGCGATGTGTGGAGGGAGGGCGAGAGTTTCCATCGGGTCCCTTCGCTGCTGACGGGGATCCGATGGCAGGGAAGGCAGCCCGATGTCTTCCTGTAAGCCTGTGAGATCCAGCCCCCTGTTTTACACTGGTAATACACTTACAGCCAATGCATCACAATACAGAATTATTGTGATGCATTGTAAAGGGGATCAGACCCCCAAAAGTTGAAGTCCCAGAGTAGGACAAAAAAAAAAGTGTTAAAAAAAAAAGTGTAAAAAAAAAAGAGTTTTAAGTCTCACGTAAAAAACAAAGCGTCCTTTTCCCAAAAAGAAAAGTAGACATTAGGTAACTCCGCGTCCGTATTGACCGGCTCTATAAAAATATCACATGACCTAACCCCTCAGGTGAACACCATTAAAAAAATAAAATAAAAACTGTGCTAAAAATAACTTTTTTTGGTCACCTTACATCACTAAAAGTGCAACACCAAACGATCAAAAAGCCAAGCCATATGCCCCCCAAAATAGTACCAATCTATCCGTCACCTCATCTCGCAAAAAATGAGCCCCTACTTAATACAATCGCCCAAAAAATAAAAAAAACTATGACTCTCAGATTGTGGAGACACTAAAACATGATTTTTTTGGGTGTTTCAAAATTGCTTTTATTGTGTTAAATGTAAAATAAATAAAAAAGTATACATATTAGGTATCGTCGCTTCCGTAACAACCTGCTCTATAACAATATCACACGACCTAACCACTCAGATGAACACCGTAGAAAATATAAAATAAAAACGGTGTCAAAAAAGCAATTTTTCACAAAAAAGTTATACGCACCCCATAATATTACCAATCAAACCGTCATCTCATCCCGCAAAAATGAGACTCTACTTAAGATAATCGCCCAAAAAATAAAAAAAAATATGGCTCTCAGAATATGGAGACACTAAAACATGATTTTTTTTTGTTTCAAAATGCTGTTATTGTGTAAAACTTAAATAAATAAAAAAAGTATACATATTAGGTATCGCCACTTCCATAAGAACCTGCTGTATAAAAATATCACATGACCTAACCCCATAAGTAAAAATTGTGTCAAAAAAGCTATTTTTTGTCACCTTACATTACAAAAAGTGTAATACCAAGCGATTCAAAAAATCGTATGCACCCTAAAATAGTACCAACCAAACCGTCATCTCATACAAAAAAAAAAGAGCCCCTACATAAGACAGTTGCCCAAAATGTAAAGAAACTATGGCTTTCAGAATATGGTGACACTAAAAAATATATTTAAAAAAAAAATGCTTTATTATGTAAAACTGAAACAAACAACCAAAAAAAAATAGTCATTGGTATTGTCTCAACCGTTACAACCTGCTCTATAAAAATACCACGTGATCTAACCTGTTAGATTAACATTGTAGATAACAAAAAATAAAAACAGTGCCAAAACAGCAATTTTTTGTTACCTTGCCTCACAAAAAGTGTAATATAGAGCAACAAAAAAACCATATGTACCCTAAAATAGTACCAATAAAACTGCCACCTTATCCCGTAGTTGCCAAAATGGGGTAAATTTTTTGGAGTTTCTACTCTAGGGGTGCATCAGGGGGTCTTCAAATGTGATATGGCAGCTTAAAATTATCCCAGTGAAATCTGCCTTCCAAAAACCATATGGCATTCCTTTCCTTATGCGCCCTGCCATGTGCCCGTACAGCAGTTTACGACCACATGTGGGGTGTTTCTGTAAACTACAGAATCAGGGCAATAAATATTGAGTTTTGTTTGGCTGTTAACCCTTGCTTTGTTAGCGGAAAAAATGGATTAAAATGGAAAATCGGCCAAAAAAGTGCAATTCTGAAATTTCATCTCAATTTTCCATTAACTGTTGTGGAACACCTAAAGGGTTAACAAAGTTTGTAAAATCAGTTTGTAAAATCAGTTTTGAATACCCTGAGGGGTGTAGTTTCTAAAATGGGGTCATTTTTGGGTGGTTTCTATTATGTAAGCCTAACAAAGTGACTTCAGACCTGAACTGGTCCTTATAAAGTGGGTATTGCTTCTAAACTTATAAGCCTTGTAACATCCCCCCCCAAAAAAAATGCCATTTACAAAATGATCCAAACATGAAGTAGACATATGGGGAATGTAAAGTAATAACTATTTTTGGAGGTATTACTATCTATTATAAAAGTAGAGAAATAGAAATTTGAAAATTTTGACATTTTTCCCAATTTTTTGTAAATTTGGTATGTGATTTTTTTTTACTTAATTTTACCACTGTCATGAAGTACAATATGTGACGAAAAAACTATCTCAGAATGGCCTGGATAAGTAAAAGTGTTTTAAAGTTATTACCACATAAAGTGACACTGGTCAGCTTTGCAAAAAATGGCCTGGGCAGGAAGGTGAAAACTGGCCCGAGGTTAAAATGGGTTAACTTGACTTTACTTGAATAAACTTGATAATACAAGAACATTGCTTTACTTGACTGGATTTAACTTCTCTTGGTCCCAGTAAGGTGCAAAGTGGTGGCAGTTGGCCAAAATGCTTCTCTTAGTTAATATCTGGCTTCAGTCTGATTAGTGTCCCAAAAGAGTGGGGTGTCCTTAGGCTTTTATCCCTCACATAAAGTAATGTCTCTTTCTCTCGGCAACAGGAGCAGGTTGCTCTATGAGCTACTTCCCTGGGCACCAGCTCCACTCACTGCGCCATGCTGGCTGTTGCTCTGTCCAGCTCCAACTAAATACAGCTTCCTGAAAAACCCTCCCTTGGTGGGAAGTGGGGCAGCCAACGTCTCCCCAAATGAAGAAAAAGAATGGAGTGGTTAGCCCCATTCTATCTAAGGCTCTGCCAGAACCATGCCACCTGCTGGACACCAGGCACATTGCATATAACAGAATAAATTAACAATTGCATAACAAAATAGTGACTGGATGAGAGGACCTGGAAATAAATATGCAGATCGAATACATCGCTAGACATCAGAAACAATAGTCAGGTGACAAAATGGTAGTGCGCCATTCCTGGGTACTACAGGTGTATCTCCAGATAGTTGTGTGTGTGGGGGAAGGAAATAATCTCATGGTAGGTTGACAACTTGTGTTTTACATTACAGAAAGTTTTTTTTTCTTAAACTCTATATGGAAGGGTTCCTAACGAAAGACCCAGAGACAGAATGTGGGTAGTAGCAGCACCAGCTATCTGGACAGAAGTAGTAGTAGTAGGCTGCAGTTGTCCATGGCATTGGAAAGGGCAACATTATTGTTGAGGTGAGAGAGGATGAGATTGGCCCATTATTATGACCAGTTCTTACTTTCGATGTAGGCAGCATGTAGCTCATGAAGGAGGTCACGTGTGTTGAGCTGACTCGGTGGGTATATAACGCGTGTGATAGGCTGTCTGCACACATATCCCTCAGTGGTATATAAGGTGTGTGATAGGCTGTCTTCACACATATCCCTCAGTGGGTATATAATGTGTGATAGTCTGTCTGCACATATATCCCTCAGTGGTATATAAGGTGTGTGATAGGCTGTCTGCACACATATCCCTCGGTGGGTATATAAGGTGTGATAGGCTGTCTGTACACATATCCCTCGGTGGGTATATAATGTGTGATAGTCTGTCTGCACATATATCCCTCAGTGGTATATAAGGTGTGTGATAGGCTGTCTGCACACATATCCCTCGGTGGGTATATAAGGTGTGATAGGCTGTCTGCACACATATCCCTCAGTGGTATATAAGGTGTGTGATAGGCTGTCTGCACACATATCCCTCGGTGGGTATATAAGGTGTGTGATAGGCTGTCTGCACAGATATCCCTCAGTGGTATATAAGGTGTGTGATAGGCTGTCTGCACACATATGCCTCGGTGGGTATATAAGGTGTGTGATAGGCTGTCTGCACACATATCCCTCGGTGGGTATATAAGGTGTGATAGGCTGTCTGCACACATATCATATCCCTCGGTGGGTATATAAGGTCTGATAGGCTGTCTGCACACATATCCCTCAGTGGTATATAAGGTGTGTGATAGGCTGTCTGCACACATATGCCTCGGTGGGTATATAAGGTGTGTGATAGGCTGTCTGCACATATATCCCTCAGTGGTATATAAGGTGTGTGATAGGCTGTCTGCACAGATATCCCTCAGTGGTATATAAGGTGTTTGATAGGCTGTCTGCACACATATGCCTCGGTGGGTATATAAGGTGTGTGATAGGCTGTCTGCACACATATCCCTTGGTGGTTATATAAGGTGTGATAGGCTGTCTGCACACATATCCCTCAGTGGTATATAAGGTGTGTGATAGGCTGTCTGCACACATATGCCTCGGTGGGTATATAAGGTGTGTGATAGGCTGTCTGCACACATATCCCTCGGTGGGTATATAAGGTGTGTGATAGGCTGTCTGCACACATATCCCTCAGTGGTATATAAGGTGTGTGATAGGCTGTCTGCACACATATCCCTAGGTGGTTATATAAGGTGTGTGATAGGCTGTCTGCACACATATCCCTCAGTGGTATATAAGGTGTGTGATAGGCTGTCTGCACAGATATCCCTCGTGGGTATATAAGGTGTGTGATAGGCTGTCTGCACAGATATCCCTCGGTGGGTATATAAGGTGTGTGATAGGCTGTCTGCACACATATCCCTCGGTGGGTATATAAGGTGTGTGATAGGCTGTCTGCACACATATCCCTCAGTGGTATATAAGGTGTGTGATAGGCTGTCTGCACAGATATCCCTCGGTGGGTATATAAGGTGTGTGATAGGCTGTCTGCACAGATATCCCTCGGTGGGTATATAAGGTGTATGATAGGCTGTCTGCACACATATCCCTCGGTGGGTATATAAGGTGTGTGATAGGCTGTCTGCACACATATCCCTCGGTGGTATATAAGGTGTGTGATAGGCTGTCTGCACACATATCCCTAGGTGGTTATATAAGGTGTGTGATAGGCTGTCTGCACACATATCCCTCGGTGGGTATATAAGGTGTGTGATAGGCTGTCTGCAAAGATATCCCTCGGTGGGTATATAAGGTGTGTGATAGGCTGTCTGCACACATATTCCTTGGTGGGTAAATAAGCTGTGTGATAAGCTGTCTTCACACATATCCCTCGGTTGATATATATGGGGTGTGATAGGCTGTCTGCACACATATCCCTCGGTGGTTATATAAGATGTGTGATAGGCTGTCTGCACAGATATCCCTCGTGGGTATATAAGCTGTGTGATAAGCTGTCTGCACACATATCCCTCGGTTGATATATATGGGGTGTGATAGGCTGTCTGCACACATATCTCTCGGTGGTTATATAAGGTGTGTGATAGGCTGTCTGCACACATATCCCTTGGTGGTTATATAAGCTGTGTGATAAGCTGTCTGCACACATATCCCTCGGTGGGTATATAAGGGGTGTTATCCCTCATTATTGATAAAATGTGCGATTTATCAGAGTTGGTGGTGGTAATCCCATGATATGAACACTGTAATGTGATGGAAAAAGGAATCAAGGAGGCAATATGGACAATCACAATACATTAGTAAATGCCTTGTATTACGTTCTATAGTAGTCTTATACCAACATAGATACTGTATTGAATCGGCATAGGAAATCAAATGTGCTCCTCTTAAATCTGTAAATCTAATTTCAGCAATTGGAGTTTATCATGTAGACAACGTTAAAGAGGATTCCCTTATAACAAGTTATCTCCTATTCACTGTGGAAAGGGCATAACTTGTTATAACCCCTTTAACTTTGTCTCTATGATAAGGCCCCTTTCACACGAGCGAGTATTCCGCGCGGGTGCAATGCGTGATGTGAACGCATTCCGCCCGCACGGAATCCGGACCCATTCATTTCAATGGGGCTGTGTACATAAGCAATGTTTTTCACACATCACTTTTGCGTTGCGTGAAAATCACAGCATGTTCTATATTCTGTGATTTCCACGCAAGGCTGGCCCCATAGAAGTGAATGGGGCTGCGTGAAAATCGCATTGCATCCGCAAGCTAGTGCGGATGCGATTTTCACAGATGGTTGCTAAGAGATGTTGTTTGTAAACATTCTGTTTTTATCACGCGCGTGCAAAACGCAATAAATTGCATTGCACCGACGCGATAAAAACTGAACGCGATCGCAAACAAAACTGAATGGACTTGTTTGCGAAATCACGCACTTTTCACTGAACGCATCCAGACCTAATCCGGACATGCTCGTCTGAAAGGGGCCTAAATGCCATTTGCTGATGTGAGACAACACCTTTAAGCGGCTAAATGATACCTCTTTGCATATGTAGGATAAGAGGAGCACATCTGATTTCCTATGCCGGTTTAATACAGTATCTATGTCACTATAAGGATCCTATAGAGCGATAAAGGGGTTGTGCCAAACGTACAAAGGGAAAATTACTCACCTGCTTGCAGCGCCATCGCCCATTACTTCTTCTCCCAGTCTGCGATGCTGTGCTGGGCTCCAGCGATGTCAACATCCAGTATGACATCATTGCAGCCAATCACAGGCTGTGGCGGTGTTTGGCAACCCTTATGACCATGTGACCATTTGTCATGACACTAGGGGAGCTGGACACTGCTGCAGCCTGTGATTGGCTGCAGCGATGTCAAACTGGATGTTGACCTCGCTGAAGCTCAGCAGAGCATCACAGGCCTGCAGGAGAAGGAGTGGGGAGGCTAGGCTCGGAAGCAGGTAAGTCATCTACCATTCTTGCACAACCCCTTTAACCCCTTAGGGACGCATGACGTACCGGTACGGCATGTTTCCCGATTCCTTAAGGACCCATGACGTACCGGTACGTCATGAGTTTAAAATGAGATTGCGGCGCTGCGGGGGTTAATCCGAACAGGATGCCGGCTGAAATCATTCAGCCGGCATCCTGTCACAACGCCGGGGGGGTGGGGGGGTCATGTGACCCCCCCATATCAGCGATCGCAGCAAACCGCAGGTCAATTCAGACCTGCGGTTTGCTGCGCTTTCTGCCGATTCTGATCCGTGCGGTCCCTGACCGCGGGGATCAAACTTTAAAATGCCCCAAATAAAGTTTATTTCACCCCCCCTGCACCCCTGAATGATTTTATGGCGGCGGGAGGTGCAGGGGGGGCGGGTTGCGGGCGGTGCGGGAGGCGGGATCGCGATCCCTCGCCCGCCTCCTCTTGAATATTCATTGGCGTCCAGTGGTATACTAGAGTGTCAGCACATTGCGGACACTCTCGTATAAACGGCTGACATCTGTGCCGCGATGTCAGCCATTTAACCCTTTCCATACCACGGTCCGTACGGACCGCTGTATGGAAAAAGTTAACAGTAAGAGGGGGCTCCCTCTCCCATCGGGGGGCTGCTATGCCTTTGCAGCCCCCCGACAGGATGGGGTGACAGAGGGAGGGAGCCCCCCTCCTTACCCTTCCCCGCCTGCGAAGTTGTGGCCACAACTGAGCAGACGGGGAAGGTTCCCATGGCAACAGGACGCCTTCTCAGGCATCCTGCTGTCCATGGAGCTGAAAAGATCTGTGCTAAAGGCATAGATCTGTTCAGACAAAGTGTAAGTAAAATACAGTACAATACCCTATATAGTGTACTGTACTGTATTATACAGACATCAGACCCACTGGATCTTCAAGAACCAAGTGGGTCTGGGTAAAAAAAAATGTAAAAAAAGTGAAAAAAGTTAAGATAAAAAAAACACATTTATCACTGAATAAAAAATAAAATAAAAATACACTACACATGTTTGGTATCGCCGCGTCCGTAACGACCTCGTCTATAAACGTTTTTCCCTGCAAGGTGAACGCCATAAAAAAAAAAACTAAAAAACTGAAATTGAGATTTTGCCCACCTTACTTCCCAAAAATGTAATAAAAGTGATCAAAAAAGTCGCATGTACGCCAAAATAGTACCAATCAAACCATCATCTCATCCCGCAAAAATCATACCCTACCCAAGATAATGGCCCAAAAACTGAAAAAACTATGGCTCTTAGACTATGGAAACAGTAAAACATAATTTTTTTTGTTTCAAAAATGAAATCATTGTGTAAAACTGACATAAATAAAAAAAAAGTATACATATTAGGTATCTCCGCGTCCGTATCGACCGGCTCTATAAAAATATCACATGACCTAACCCCTCAGGTGAACACCGTAAAAAAATAAAAATAAAAACGGTGTAAAAAAAGCCATTTTTTGTCATCTTACGCCACAAAAAGTGTCATAGCAAGCGATCAAAAAGTCATATGCACCCCAAAATAGTGCAAATCAAACTGTCATCTCATCCCACAAAAAATGAGACCCTACCTAAGATAATCGCCCAAAAACTGAAAAAACTATGGCTTTAAGACTATGGAGACACTAAAACATGATTTTTTTTGTTTGAAAAATGAAATCATTGTGTAAAACTTACACATTGTGTAAAACATTGTAAACATATTAGGTATCAAATAACTATAGGACCAGACTAGGGCAAGGTTAATTATACACTTTATTTACAGATGCCTAAGCAGGCAAAGAAACCTATCTTGGCCCAAGTCAAATTAATATATCACTTTTATTCGATATACATTAAAACCTGAATACGCGCATAGAACGCAATGGTACTGACCATTGAAACAGAAAAGTATATAGGATATTAAAAACACAGCCACCAACCCACTGCTGTTGACATTGGCTTAATGACATAGGAGAAAAAAAGAGAAAAAAGGGGGGGGGGGGAAGAAACGAGGGAAAAGGGGGGGGGGGGGGGGGGAAACACTATCCCTGCCCCTAAATGTGAGAAGGAAAATTGATTACCCTACCACGTCTGCACTTAATGGCTACAGTGACAACTAATTGCCTTGCTTTCACATCTACTGCATGTGTACTGGTGTACGATTGGTATCATCAGAACACCCAGGAAAATATAAGTGCTACCTATCTCCTGCCTATTAATCCAGACGTGGATAACACTTTAGATTCTCCTATGATTGCCAGCTACTGTCAGTGATAAAGCTGTAATCCATCCGGACTACTCATGAAACAAACACACAGTAGGAAGGTGACCGCACATTAAAACCTAACACTGCCCCCCGACATGTTTCGCCAGTACTCTGGCTTCCTCAGGGGTAATGGGCAGCAATGAATGACATCAAAAACCGGAAACTAAAATAGTCAAAATTCTGATTGACAGGTCTTAACTGCCTATCCATCATAGGGGGGGGGGGGTTTGTAGAATACACAGCCAATCCACATCAGACACAGAGGATACTCGCCGTGTCATAGTGAGGCCGCGTCATTGTTAGTGCACTGGCCCTGCAGCGCAAACACCTATGATGGATAGGCAGTTAAGACCTGTCAATCAGAATTTTGACTATTTTAGTTTCCGGTTTTTGATGTCATTCATTGCTGCCCATTACCCCTGAGGAAGCCAGAGTACTGGCGAAACATGTCGGGGGGCAGTGTTAGGTTTTAATGTGCGGTCACCTTCCTACTGTGTGTTTGTTTCATGAGTAGTCCGGATGGATTACAGCTTTATCACTGACAGTAGCTGGCAATCATAGGAGAATCTAAAGTGTTATCCACGTCTGGATTAATAGGCAGGAGATAGGTAGCACTTATATTTTCCTGGGTGTTCTGATGATACCAATCGTACACCAGTACACATGCAGTAGATGTGAAAGCAAGGCAATTAGTTGTCACTGTAGCCATTAAGTGCAGACATGGTAGGGTAATCAATTTTCCTTCTCACATTTAGGGGCAGGGATAGTGTCCCCCCCCCCCCTTTTCCCTTGTTTCTTCCCCCCCCCCTTTTTTCTCTTTTTTTCTCCTATGTCATTAAGCCAATGTCAACAGCAGTGGGTTGGTGGCTGTGTTTTTAATATCCTATATACTTTTCTGTTTCAATGGTCAGTACCATTGCGTTCTATGCGCGTATTCAGGTTTTAATGTATATCGAATAAAAGTGATATATTAATTTGACTTGGGCCAAGATAGGTTTCTTTGCCTGCTTAGGCATCTGTAAATAAAGCATATTAGGTATCGCCGCGTCCGTGACAACCTGCTCTATAAAAATACCACATAATCTAACCTGTCAGATGAATGTTGTAAATAACAAAACAAAAAAACGGTGCCAAAAAAAACAATTTCTTCTTACCTTGCCTCACAAAAAGTGTAATATAGAGCAACCAAAAATCATATGTACCCTAAACTAGTACCAACAAAACTTCCACCCTATCCCATAGTTTCTAAAATGGGGTCACTTTTTTGGAGTTTCTACTCTAGGGGTGCATCAGGGGGGCTTCAAATGGGACATGGTGTCAAAAAAAACTGTTCAAAATCTGCCTTCCAAAAACCGTATGGCATTCCTTTCCTTCTTTGCCCTGCCGTGTGCCCATACAGCAGTTTACGACCACATATGGGGTGTTTCTGTAAACTACAGAATCAAGGCCATAAATAATGAGTTTTGTTTGGCTGTTAACCCTTGCTTTGTAACTGGAAAAAAATATTAAAATGGAAAATCTGCCAAAAAAGTGAAACTTTTAAATTGTATCTCTATTTTCCATTAAATCTTGTGCAACACCTAAAGGGTTAACAAAGTTTGTAAAATCAGTTTTGAATACCTTGAGGGGTGTAGTTTCTTAGATGAGGTCACTTTTATGGAGTTTCTACTCTAGGGGTGCATCAAGGGGGCTTCAAATGGGACATGGTGTAAATAAACCAGTCCAGCAAAATCTGCCTTCCAAAAACCAAACTGCACACCTTTCACTCTACGCCCTACTGTGTGGCCGTACAGTAGTTTACGGCCACATATGGGGTGTTTCTGTAAACGGCAGTCAGGGCAATAAAGATACAGTCTTGTTTGGCTGTTAACCCTTGCTTTGTTAGTGGAAAAAATGGGTTAAAATGGAAAATTAGGCAAAAAAATTAAATTCTCAAATTTCATCCCCATTTGCCAATAACTCTTGTGCAACACCTAAAGGGTTAACGAAGTTTGTAAAATCAGTTTTGAATACCTTGAGGGGTGTAGTTTATAGAATGGGGTCATTCTTGGGTGGTTTCTATTATGTAAGCCTCGCAAAGTGACTTCAGACCTGTAGTGGTCCCTAAAAATTGGGTTTTTGTAAATTTCGGAAAAATTTCAAGATTTGCTTCTAAACTTCTAAGCCTTGTAACATCCCCCCCAAAAAAATATCATTCCCAAAATAATTCAAACATGAAGTAAACATATGGGGAGTGTAAAGTCATCACAATTTTGGAGGGTATTACTATGCATTACAGAAGTAGAGAAACTGAAACTTTGAAATTTGCTATTTTTTCCAAATTTTTGGTAAATTAGGTATTTTTTTATGCAAAAAAATAATTTTTTTGACTTCATTTTACCAGTGTCATGAAGTACAATATGTGACGAAAAAACTATCTCAGAATGGCCTGGATAAGTCAAAGTGTTTTAAAGTTATCAGCACTTAAAGTGACACTGGTCAGATTTGCAAAAAATGGCCAAGTCCTTAAGGTGAAATAGGGCTGAGTCCTTAAGGGGTTAAAGGGAACTTGTCACCTCAAAAATGTATATAAAACCGCCAGCATTACCTTAGTAGCCCCCAGTCTGTTAATAATCATATGTTTGATCCAGTAGTCTGATGCTCCATAGATTCAAAAAACTATGTTTTAAGCACCATCAGCACTATCTTGCTGGTTAGTTTAAAGTCCGGAATTAGACCCCATTATCGCCAAATACCTAAATAAAACGGATAGAAATCCCAAAAGAGGCCTGGACAGGTCATTCAAATTATGTCAAGACAAACTCCTAGACCTATTAGGACCTCTAACAAAAATACTAGACCTTTCCGAACAAGCTGCCGCTACAGGCCAACCAGTAGATACTGCAGTACTCCGCGGCTGGGCCCAAAGAGCCATATGCTTCTTCGGCAATATTAATTCTGCCATCAGCACAGAGAGAAGACGAAATGTCTTAATGAAGCTGGACCCACAGCTTTCTCACCTGGCTAACTCAGAACCAGATTCCTCAGCAGAGGGTCTTCTCTTCGGAGACACCCTCATTAAAGAAATTGGAAAATTTGTCGGAGTATTTACCTCTCTAGACAAAGCAAAACTATCCCTTAGAAAAGTAGGGCAACCAAAATTTTTTGGCAGGGCTGGGAAAGGCAGGGGTTGCATTCCCAGCCAAACCTCATACTTCAGACAGTCTCAACAGGCCCCCTACCACACAGAAAACAGACGTACCACCTCCACATCTTCTGTCATACCTACACCATTCTTCCCTACCAGAGGACGCCCATGGAGAGCCCGAGGCCATCGAGGCTTCCCTAGATCAAGACCATCATCAGGTAAGCTTTTCTACCCTAAACTATTCCCACATACCCTAAGGGGGATGTCACCACCAGACATCTGAGAAGCTCTGACAGACATCCTTCAGAACCTCCTCCTTGAGGTTCCTTTTGTTTTGCTTTCATTTTCTCATCTCGTTAGCCTCTCTCAGCTGTCATGTAGTTGCACTGATTGCATCCCTTTAAATCCCTTCCCATACTGCATCATTTTGCGGTTTATATTACTTCCTGGAGTGTGTGCATGCTGATCCTACTACTGAGTCTTCTACAGATAAGTTTTGTTCGTTTTGTGTTTTCCTGTTTGCTGGATCCCAGGTGACCCTGACTCCCTCCGTATCAAGTGTAGGGAGCCGGTGGTCGTGTCCCCTCACTATTATAGGGTGTTCAGGTGTTATGCAGTCGAGGTACGAGGATATGCGATCATCTACCATTGGGATTTTCGCATAGGCTGAGCAGTTAGGGAGAGAGCCAGGTCTGATGCAGGGCTCTCCCTTTTGTTCCTTAGTTTTGGATCCAGTCAGTCGGATCTTCATTTTGTGTCTTCTAGTTTTCTGTACACCTTCCGTGACAGGGGAAGACTGAAACATTTTTTCCAGACTTGGGCTTCGCTAACATTAGACTCATGGATCCTGAATACTATCTCAGGTTATCAAATAGATTTCCTATCCCTTCCATCCCAAAACCACATACCTTAACCAATACTCTTCTCTACCACTGACAAAAACCTCATAGAATCAGAGATAAAAGATCTCTTCTACAAAGAAGCCATCATCCAAGTTCCCCTCCTATCACCGGGTTTCATCAGCAACATCTTTCTAGTAAAAAAGAAAGATGGGGGTCACAGACCGGTCATAAATTTAAGAACCCTCAACAACTTTGTAACTTACCATCACTTCAAGATGGAGGGAATCCATCTTCTCAGGGACCTGTTACTCCCTCAGGATTGGCTCATAAAGATAGACCTAAAAGACGCCTATCTTACTGTTCCTATACACCCTCACCATCAATCTTACCTACAATTCTTCTGGAACGACCAAAAATAGCAATTTACTTCGGCCTATCATCGGCTCCTTGGTGCTTCACCAAGCTAATGAAACCAGTGATCCCATCATTAAGATCCCGGGGTGTACGTCTAATCATTTATTTGGACGACATCCTAATTATGGCACATTCCCTTCCTCTAATTCGACTTCATGCACAGTGGACATTATCCCTTCTCACCAATCTGGGGTTCCTAATCAATTCCAAGAAATCCATTCTTTCCCCAGCCAAGGAAATTGAATTTCTAGGCTTCAATATAAATACTGTTTCAGCTCTCCTGAGTCTCCCTACCAGGAAACTCTCCCTGATTCGGAAGGAAATCCGATCAGTATTAAACAAACATTTGGTATCCCTACTCACTATTGCACGGATAGTTGGGCTGTTATGGTCCTCCATACAAGCCATCTTTTCCGCCCCTCTTACACTACAGGGCCCTTCAACGACTCAAGGCACAACATCTACGGGAAGGCCTACAATATTCCAACAAAATTCCCCTATCTCCAGAAGCCAAAGAAGAACTTCTATGGTGGCTCCAACACATCCAGATCTGGAATGGGAAAATGATATTCAATTCCTTACCAGATCTGGTCCTAGAATCAGACGCCAGTCAATCAGGCTGGGGCACTCGTTGCGGCCCTTATTCCACAGGAGGGAAATGGACAGAAACAGAATCTCTCCTACACATCAACTGCTTGGAGCTCCTGGCAGCTTCTTTCGCTCTGAAGATCTTTGCGAAAGACAAGTCACACTGCTGCATCCTACTTCGTATGGACAATATTGCCGCAGTACAGTACATCAATCGTTTAGGGGGCACCACTTCCAAAATGTTGAGCGACATTGCTAAGGATTTTGGGCATTTCTGCTTGGACAAAGACATTACCCTGAAAGCAGAATACATTTCGGGTTTGATCAATTCGGTTGCCGATTGTAACTCCGGATACCTATCGGATTCCAGCGACTGGCAACTGAATCCTCTCCTTTTCCAACAAATCAACAACTTATGGGGTCCCCTCCACATGGATCTATTTGCGTCACGACTAAACACCCAACTACCCATCTTTTTCAGCTGGCGCCCAGATCCGGATGCTCTGGCCATGGATGCCCTTCGCCAAATCTGGCCACAGAGACGCCTTTACGCTTTTCCCCCCTTCGCTTTAATCCCCAGAGTTCTGCTTCAGACGATATCCCAGAGATCCACATTAGTAATCATCACTCCTTGGTGGCCGTCTCAAGCATGGTTCCCCACTCTACTCAGCCTGGCCATAGATATTCCAAGAATTCTCCCACTTTCCCAGGATCTCCTCCAAGATCCTTCAGGACATCCTCATATCTTGTCGGGACACCTATCATTAGTAGCCTGGTTGATCTCAGGCCATCAAGATTCGATCACGGCCTTTTACAATCTACTCTCGATATCCTCTCTGACGCATGGGCACCAGGTACCAGAAAGGCTTATAGATCAGCCTAGAAAATTTGGCTTCATTGGTGCTCTCAACGGAACTTGGATCCCGTTCATGCATCTATTACCCACAACTTAAATTTTTTATCTGCATCCTTCGAATCAGGAAAAGCCTATAGAACCATAAACCTTTACCGCTCTGCCATATCATCGGAACATACCCCCGTTAACTCCATCCCTGTTGGTAAACACCCGATGATCTGCAGACTTATGAAGGGCATACGTTTTAGGAAACCCCCTGAGCCTAGATATCATTCTACTTGGGATGTTACCCTCTTTTTAAACCTCTTCTCATCTTGGGAAGACAACGAACACTTATCCCTAAAACTACTTTCCTTTAAACTCACGGTTCTTTTATGTCTCAGACGTCAAAGCGTTGGACATCTCTAACAGATCTTTTACCCCTAACGGAGTAACCTTCCATATTGTTAGACGAACCAAAACCAATCTACACATGGTCTTCTACCCATCTTTCCCCTCCCATAATAAATTATGTGTTGTCCGTTGTCTAAAGACATATGAACTTATGACCCAAACTCTACGCACCCCTCAAGCGTGCCAACTTCTTATCTCTTTTCATAAACCACATCTTCCGGTATCCTCTCCTACGCTATCCAGATGGGTTAAGCTCACCATGCAGATGGCTGGGATTAACACATCAATCTTTGGTGCCCATTTAGTACGAGGCGCAGTATCCACTAAAGTATTCCAAAAAGGAGGCTCCCTCTCTGATATTCTGAAGGTTCGCAGACTGGTCTTCAGAATCCACTTTTAAAACGTTTTATTTCAAACCTGACTCTCATGTCTCTATATCTATGTTATGAATCTTTATTATTAACACATCTTTACGTATTACTTACTTTAAACTTGCACAATGAGAGCCTCCTGTTGCAATAAAATTAAAGATTTTCCTAGCTATTATAACGGAAAATATAGATTTTATTGAAGACAGGAGGCGAACATTGTCCCTCCCTATTAACCCAACCCTAACTGCATATATTTTATCTCCATAGCATACTAGAACATCCTGGATAATTCACAGTTTCATACATCCTCAAAAGTTCCTGTTACTCCAGTTTCCTATCGTCTAAACCTACGACTATTCCATGATTGCATTATTCGGATTACGTCTGTAACGGATCACCTGCACCCCGACCGGGTACCTCCGTCGATAGATGCTCCTAGTGCTTTCCGAGGACTCCAAGCACTCCACTTGACACCGTACGCACTGCAGACCCCACGAACCGCCGAAGCTTGGTTCAGGTCTCACCGTCTCCTACCCACCCTGGACCTACGACAAGGCTCCAGTGGGTGAACCTCTCATAAATCCTGAGAGCAGGGACAGCTCTTACAAGAGCTAGTAATTATGCCAGGGGAGTATAGCAAATCTTCAGCGTATAGCAATCCCCCAGTTTTGATCAGTTATTCAAACACCAGTCTCAACATGATGAAGGATAAAACAGGAACTCTTTATTGAGGGCTACTCGCCCGTATTTATGCAGGTCCCCATCTGGTGGCCACGCCCTTAGGGGACCAGAAGGGAGACTGTGACACAGGACAGATATGCAGCAATTCAGGATACACAGACACAACACATCCCCACAATGCATCATGGTTTCCTCCTCTCTGCCCTGGCGACACCCGAGGAGCAATCCAATTATGTCTCAGGACAAAGGGAAATCGCCAATACACATGTGGAGACAACAGGCCAGGAATCACCACCCAAACACACAATGTCACACCCCCACATCAAACACAGACATTTAACATATCCCCAGATAGCTCAAGTCTGAGTGCATATCATTAGGTGAATGGCACTCGGGATACACGAATACAATACTATTAGCTATCTGGGTACCCTCACATAACATACAATTTAACCGAACGCATAATAGCATAAAATACAATTCCAAAGACAGATTTAAGCTGTGCGGCCGGTCTGTCTTCTCTTTTAAAGTTAGTATGGGCCATAATCCTGAGGCAAGAGGCTGGCAAACAGCCCCCTCCAAAACACCATGGCGAGGTTGGTTTCGCCACACATCTCCCCCTCCCAGGGAAGACTAACCAGATACTCGACGTCACGGTCAGTACCTGAGTTAGTCTGGCAGTCCAACCACAACCCAATACTGGACCTGTTGGGGCCTGGCTCTGTTCTGTATGTCCCCAGCTGTTGAGTGGGCATCTGCGACTCCTTGCTTCCTTGTTGCTCTCTAGCTTGGAGCTGTAGGTACTTGGTGGGCAGAGGCCGACTGCGCTCTGCCCTGATGCCAGCTCTTCCGCTGGGGTAGCCTGTAGGAAGTCCGGCTCTGGAGAAGAGGATAGGGGAGGGCAGAGGCCGACTGCGCTCTGCCCAGATGCCAGCACCTCCGCTGGGGTAGCCTGTGGAAAGTCAGCCTCTGGAGAAGAGGATAGAGGAGGGCAGAGGCCGACTGCGCTCTGCCCTGATGCCAGCTCTTCTGCTGGGGTGAGGGGGGTACAAGCCAGTCCTGTAACAAGGGGGTCGGTGGAGCAGAGGCTAGCGGCTCTCTGCCCTGATGCCAGCTCTTCCGCTGGGAAGGGATCAGTGGGTAGCGCAGGCTCGTCCCCTGCCCCCAGAACTCTGTTGGGAAGTAGCTTGGAAGGGGAGGGCTCGCTTACCTCCTCCTCCTGGTATGCTGGGGATCCCTGGGGATCTGGACCGACTGTCCAGCATCCCTGTAGGACTGGCACCGAGCCCGCGGTCTCATCTGCGCCCATGCAGAGGGGCTTGTGTTCCCCTTTTCCCGGTATCTCCGGCTGCTGGTGGAAGGTGAGGCTGGTTGCCTCTCCTCCCCAGGACTCTGGTTGCTGTAGGGCAGAGGGACCCTGCATCTCCTCCCCCTGGAACTCAAGTTGCCGCTGGGGAGAGAGACCGGTTGTCTCCTCTCCCTGTGATATGCACTGCCGCTGGAGATCTGGGCAGGCGGCCCAGCATCCTTGTAGGGCCGGTAGAGAGACCTCGGTCCCATCTCCACCTGCCATCTGTGGGTCCTCCCAGGACCAGTCTGTGAGGTCCCTCAACATTTGCGAGTAAGGACCACCTGCGTCCACACCTGGCAACTCCGGCTGCTGCTGAGGGTCTGGGCCAGCTGCCCAGCATCCCGGTGGAGAGCCCTCGGTCCCGTCTCCACCTGCCTGTTGTGGTTCCTCACAGGACCAGTCTATGAGGACCCCTACCTCTGTAGCTGGTACTGAAGCAGGGGATACTTCAGTCGGGTCTTCCCAGCTGTAGGGTTGTAGGTCTGGGACTGCCACCCAGCTCTCTGGCAGTGTATATTGGGACCGAATTGAGCTGAAGAAGTATTGGTAGTCCTGCTCCAGCTCCCACTCCTTTGTCACTAGAGATGCCAGGTCTTGTCTCACCTCTCTCACTGTAGCCCAATCATGCATAGCCTCTCTGTGGTCATAGATATCCCAGAACCGGGACCCTCCAGCATCTCCGAACTCCGGTTCTGCGAAGGCCTCAAACAACAGGCCAGGGCCATCATAATCCTCATCCTCGGGTCTGTCGTGCTCAGCCATCCCAGGGGAGTGCCGAATCACATACCACCAGAGTGCCTGGTAGGCGTCATCTAGCCAAAGCTCCTTCCATACCAGGCTCTCCAGTTCTGTCACCCACTCATTCAGGGGCTTCTCTCCCAGAAGGGGCATTCGCAGGGCCACTCGCATCCGCAACTGCTGCTCCTCACTGAGGAGACACTCGCCCCGCCGACACTGTACATCTTCCAGGGCCTCATGCCAGACTCCTTTCCGGACTGCATCCCTCCAGTCCGGGTCATCATCCTCCTCGTAGTAGAACGCTGTTCGAAGACTAGCCGATTCCATCCTGCTGTAGCCAGGGGCGCTGTACGGGTACTAGCTTTGCCCTCAATATACTCCACGAACGGTGTCTCCGAGCTGCTTCTCCTCACACTAGGACGCCATCCCACTGCTTGCCACCAATGTAACGGATCACCTGCACCCCGACCGGGTACCTCCGTCGATAGATGCTCCTAGTGCTTTCCGAGGACTCCAAGCACTCCACTTGACACCGTACGCACTGCAGACCCCACGAACCGCCGAAGCTTGGTTGAGGTCTCACCGTCTCCTACCCACCCTGGACCTACGACAAGGCTCCAGGCTCCAGTGGGTGAACCTCTCCTAAATCCCGAGAGCAGGGACAGCTCTTACAAGAGCTAGTAGTTATGCCAGGGGAGTATAGCAAATCTTCAGCGTATAGCAATCCCCCAGTTTTGATCAGTTATCCAAACACCAGTCTCAACATGATGAAGGATAAAACAGGAACTCTTTATTGAGGGCTACTCGCCCGTATTTATGCAGGTCCCCATCTAGTGGCCACGCCCCCTTAGGGGACCAGAAGGGAGACTGTGACACAGGACAGATATGCAGCAATTCAGGATACACAGACACAACACATCCCCACAATGCATCATGGTTTCCTCCTCTCTGCCCTGGCGACACCCGAGGAGCAATCCAATTATGTCTCAGGACAAAGGGAAATCGCCAATACACATGTGGAGACAACAGGCCAGGAATCACCACCCAAACACACAATGTCACACCCCCACAGCAAACACAGACATTTAACATATCCCCAGATAGCTCAAGTCTGAGTGCATATCATTAGGTGAATGGCACTCAGAATACACGAATACAATACTATTAGCTATCTGGGTGCCCTCACATAACATACAATTTAACCGAACGCATAATAACATAAAATACAATTCCAAAGACAGATTTAAGCTGTGCGGCCGGTCTGTCTTCTCCTTTAAAGTTAGTATGGGCCATAATCCTGAGGCAAGAGGCTGGCAAACAGCCCCCTCCAAAACCCAGTGGCGAGGTTGGTTTCGCCACAACGTCAAACCGGATCCACTCCTTCTCTGGTCGTCATCAAGAAAGAGGAGGGGTCTATGCTCTCTTCACCTTATATAAACTGGGATGCTTATTGATTGGCTACCTGTGATTCCTCATTTACATACCGATTACCTGTTTTGAAAAAACTTTCATTCACCTGTTGTAATAGTTCTAAAGAAAGTAGTAACAGAAAGTTAAGGGTATTTTGCAGACTGTACGCTCGTGGCAAGGTTACTGTCCAATTTATGGTGAGTGTTTCCTATATTTGTTGCACTAGTTATAACATAACCCGTGTATGCCCGATATATTTCCAGGAAAACTTATGCCAGGGTTAGGCTACAACTGGAAACCATTCATGGAGCTCAATTTACATGATGTGACTGCTAAGTGCAGGAGTCTCCCCGCTTCTCCCTGCGCGAGATCTCCAAAAGAGGTGACTTAAAAAAAAATATTAATCTAAATTGTGTAGCTGTGCTCTTGAAGTGTAGATGCATTTTTGTCCTTTTTTAGGTCCAAATTCTGTGCTGGTAAATGACAAAGTTTTGTATATTTATAAGAGGGCAAAATTCCTAATACCTCTCCTAGTCAGCACTATTGGGAGCTTACTACACAAAGATTTATGAAACCCTATGGCCAGAGGTGGGCAGGGATTATATAGGGTGGATTCAGGAGCTGAGCCCACTCCATACACACCTGACAAGCTGCCTGCAGTGTCCAGGACCAGAGATAACTTCGATCCCAGCCGATTAACCACCTTACATGCTGCTGTCATTAGTGACTGCGGCATCTAAGCAGTTGGACAGAGATCTTTCCCTTGAATGATTGTCATGTCCCCCAGGCCTGCTATTGTAGCACTTCCCCTGCCAGATGCAAGGCTTAACCATGTAACAACCGCTCTCTGTCTTTTGACGGCAGACAGCGCAGATCCACAATCTGCAGCGATGTCTTTGGGCGTTGCTGCAGATGAGGGGGTTCCAGGTCTAAGAACTGGCTGTTACTAACAGCCTGTGTTCCACTGCTGGCTCCTGCTTAACAGCGGGGTTCGAACGAAACTCCAATCCCAGCTGTTATTCCTTTGATTATGCAGTGATCCATACTGCGGCATGATCAAAGAGGACTCCCCCTATGTACGGGACATTGGGTTTACCAGAACTGTCACTTTTTGGTCACGTTGCCTCACACAAAAGAAAAAAAAAGAAAAAATGATAGAAAAGTTGTACAGTATGCACCACCAATGATTTTAAAACTGGGTGGGGGGGAGGGCGCACTGTGCCACCAATGATAATTAACGTCTAATACAGATACAGGAGGCGGGTGCGGCGGCAGAATCACATAGCCTGCACCCGACCGCTATGACAGGGTGTTGGGATCCGCGGCAGTTAACTCCTCAGGTGCCGCACCCAGCTCCCTGTCACAGAGGTCAGGTGCAGGCTATGTGATTCTGCCACTGCACCCGCATCCTGTATCTGTATTAGACGTTAATTTTAATTGGTGGCGTAGTGCGCCCGCCCCTCTCTCATTGGCTGCGGCGGCACAGGGGGAGGGAGAGTGACTCCTTCTCCCCTGTGCTGCTGAGGGAACATGGCGCGCACTGACAGCAGCGCGCTCCATGTTCTCAGCCTAGTATCGATAAAAGGCAAATCCTGGTACCGAACCAATACCGCGACAAAAGTATCCATTGGGTATTGATGTTTCGATACCCGAAACAACCCTACAGCAAACGCTGCAAAAATCAGACCCAAAAACAACGGCGGACTTGCTTTTATTTCCTATTTCACCCCACAAATGATTTTATTAACAGTTTAACAATACATTATACGGAACATTAAAAGGGGTATTCCGGTTACCATAAATATAACTTATGTTTTAGACTAATTAATCACCAATAATTACCTAATATAATGTACATTTCTCATATTTACCATTCAGTAATTATAAAAGTAGTTTTCTTCGTCTGCTACCCACTGTGTTTCCTGCTACCATGGCATCGACCTGTAGTTTTGAGCCTTTGTTAGGTTGAGCATGCTCAGTGTGTTGCTATCAATTCTCTAGTGAAACAAAGGGAGTGTCAATGTGTTGGTGATTACTGAGTAGAGGGGGCGTGACCAGACGCCCAGGCAGCCAATCAGCAAACATCAACACTTAGGCCCCTTTCACACGGGCGAGATTTCCGCGCGGGTGCATTGCGTGAGGTGAACGCATTGCACCCGCACTGAATCCGGACCCATTCATTTCTATGGGGCTATGCACATGAGCGGTGATTTTCACGCATCACTTGTGCGTTGCGTGAAAACCACAGCATGCTCTATATTGTGCGTTTTTCACGTAACGCAGGTCCCATAGAAGTGAATGGGGCTGCGTGAAAATCGCAAGCATCCGCAAGCAAGTGCGGAAGCGGTGCGATTTTCACGCACGGTTGCTAGGAGACGATCGGGATGGGGACCCGATCATTATTGTTTTCCCTTATAACATGGTTATAAGGGAAAATAATAGCATTCTTAATACAGAATACATAGTAAAATAGGGCTGGAGGGGTTAAAAAAATAATTGAACTCACCTTAATCCAGTTGATCGCGCAGCCCGGCATCTCCTTCTGTCTTCTTCTTTGCTGTTCACAGGAATAGGACCTGTGATGACATCACTGCGCTCATCACATGATCCATCACCATGGTAAAAGATCATGTGATGGACCATGTGATGAGCGCAGTGACGTCATCACAGGTCCTTTTCCTGTGAACAGCAAAGATGAAGACAGAAGAGAAGCCGGGCTTCGCGATCAAGTGGATTAAGGTGAGTTAAATTATTATTTTTAACCCCTCCAGCCCTATTGTACTATGCATTCTGTATTAAGAATGCTATTATTTTCCCTTATAACCATGTTATAAGGGAAAATAATACAGTCTACAGAACACCGATCCCAAGCCTGAACTTCTGTGAAAAAGTTCGGGTTTGGGTACCAAACATGCCGATTTTTCTCACGCGCGTGCAAAACGCATTACAATGTTTTGCACTTGCGCAGAAAAATCACGCATTTTCCCGCAACGCACTAGCATCTTATCCGGGCCTTACAGCAGGAAAGCTAGGGATTGTGGGAATTGTATTTTTGAGAGGGAAGATCAGGCGCGGTGATACTCTCAGTGTGCTGCAGGCTCACACAGGAGCTGGACAAATGGATTGCAAGGTAAATTGAAGCTCTGGTTATATGTATAGATATGGGTTCTTGTTGGGTCACAGCTTGCAGCCTTAATGCAGTTTTTCAAAAATTAAGTCACTTTACCGGAATACCCCTTTAAATGGTGTTAGTACAAAATACAAATCCTCCAGAAAAATAATGATGGTTCTTGGAAAGTGAGGATGAGAAAATGCTACAGTGGCTGCCACAAGTAGCTTTAATTCTAGGATATGCCCCCATTGTGTGATAGGTGCGAGCCCCAGTGGTGGGACCCACATCTATATCAAGAACAGAGCCCTGAAAGTGGTGGAGGGCGCGCAGCGCTGGCTTGGCTATTTCCGTCTGGCTCATAGAAGTGAATTGGAGCAATGGCTGGTTATGCGCGGTGCACTCCTATTCACTTCTGTGGGGAAAGCGCTTGGTGTTGTCCGGACCAGAGTCTTCCAGCCACCACTTTGCGGGGCTCCGTTTAGGAGATAGGTGCGGGTCCCTAATAGGGGCTTATCCTACCAATATGCCCTCATGGTCCGAGATGAGACAACCCCTTTAAGGGGACAAACACAATATTAATAAATCTGTCGTCAGTAGGTTCCCCCTAGTGGAGGCGCCAGTCAGCTACCGGTTTATGTGAAGGGAAGCAGAAGATTTGGAGCTCTGTATCAGACTTGTCATTAAATCTTCCAGCTGCCAGAACGATATTGGGGCAGATTTACTAAACCTGTAGATGGCTTAAACGGCAGGATAGACATGTACCAAATGTATTGCAGTGGCTCAGGCTGAATGATAAATGTAGTTCAGATCTCACATGTCACATCTTGGGGCACACTCCCTTGGCAAGTGGAATTTCCTAAAACAGAAATGCAATTTACGACCTCGGTGCACTCACTGAAATGAAAGCCATTGACTAGGAAAGCTTGTTCCATGCGGACAACCAAAGCATGCTGGTTCATGACTATGGCCCAGATCAGCGCTCTTCAACCCGTGGATCTCCAGCTGTTTGAAAACTACAACTCCTAGCATACAATTTTACAACAGCTGGCGTGGAGATTACTGGCATAGACACTAGAGGAAACACTAGTGATTATACATCTACCTGCTTTCTGTTACATATGAAATGGACATGTGTCTTTAATATAAATGTAAAACCTAAAAAATCGTACAGAACAATGCAAAGTTCTAAAACTTCAGCTGTAAAATGTGCAGGGGCGGGGGACGTGTAGGAGACTGCAGTGGTCTTGGTGCTGCATTAGTCAGGGTTGGGGTTCAGCCGGGTTGCTCCGAGCCATTTCCTGCTGTCTGATTGTCTCCTGGGCATCTCGCTGCATCTTCTCCAGCTTTGTGAGGGTGACTGATTTCAGGGGTAACAGCTTCGGTTTGCACATCACCATGGTTGGGACATCTTCAACACACAGCTGCCCTACAAAAGAAGATCAGAAATGTACAAAACATTTTTTATATGGCAGCAGACTATGGGGTTTGCCGTGGTTTTAAAGAGGACCTCTCCCCGCTCCTGACATGCCTGTTTAATAGCTTCATGCATTCCCCATGTAATAACAATTCTGGAGCATCTATTCTTATGTCTCTATGTTGTGTCGTTCCTCTATTATTTCAACTAGAAGTTATGAATGAATTGCTAGCTGTCTGCAGTAAGGGTACAGAGGGGAGGTGTCCCTGCACAGTCTGACAATGGCAGCACTGATTGGATAGAGTGTGTCTGTGCAGGTACACCCCCCCCAACTGGTTACCTCCCCTCTGTACCCTTACTGCAGACTGCTAGCAATTCATTCATAACTTCTAGTAAAAATAATAGAGGAACGGCACAACATAGAGACATAAGAATAGATGCTCCAGAATTGTTATTACATGGGGAATGCATGAAGCTCAAACCACAGCAAGAAAAAACAATAATAGCGATATTCGTTCTGTATGTATGCAACACGTCTCAGCCTAATACAGTGATAGGCAAACTGCGGCTCTCCAGCTGTTGCAGAACTACAACTCCCAGCATGCAAAGACTGCCTACAGCTTTCAGCCTACATCAGGGCATGGTGGGAGTCGTAGTTTTGCAACAGCTGTAGAGCCGCAGTTTGCCTATCACTGCCCTAATAGAGCGTTAAAAATGAAAACAATAAAGTTTTAATAGAACCAAACGGAAAAAGGTTATAGAACTGTAGTAGGTATAAAAACCAGGCAAACAGGAGGTCTAGGATGTGGAGAGGGATTGGATTGATTAACATCCACATTCAAGACCACCTGACTAAGAGCCTATTGTTTGCTAACATGGAATGTAGTGACACACCTGTGTATTAGGCCTGCACAATATATCGCCAAAGCAATTGTATCGCGATAATCGCCGATTGCGATATAGCGATTTGGCCGACCCAAAAATGCTGCGATTATTTTTCGCTTTATAAGACACGTGCGTCTTATAAAGCGATGGTTGACTTTTTACGTGGCCGACACTGATGTATCGCCGGCCGCTATGCTGCACAGCGCGGCCAGCGATACATCAGTTACAGTAAAACTGCAGACACCAGGTGGCTATGCACCCGCTCTGCTCCGAAGCAGGAGCCATCTTTAAAGACTCAACCAGCGTTGTACATGTACTGTGTTGGTGGGGAAGGGGTTCGATCAGTGCTGCCAGTTTTAGAATATACAGGGACACACCTCACTGGTAAAACCTAGATGGACTATATGGTAGACTATTGGCAATTCATTCATACACTTCTAGTAGGAATAATAAAGGAATTGTTATTAAAACACAAGTGTCAGAGCTCCTCTTTGATTCTGCATTTAGTAAACAAATGAAAAATACCAAAAAAAAAAATCAGTGCAAAGGTTTTTAAGGCAAATGCCAAAGTTACTTCATTTTTTATTTTACATACACAGGAGCAGAGAAATTGGCTGCAAAAGTATCCATACCCCTTAAGTAATATATAGCATGCTTTGACCCTTTTAGGCCTGTACCAGTTTTTGCCAACATCTAAATGAATGAATCCTAACAAGTGGAAGTGTTAATCCCGTCCCTTTAATGTTTCCCTGCTGTGATCCATTTTATGATGGGAGAGTCGCTGTACAGATCCTAGTAAAACGTGCCCACTCACCTTGTTTAGGGAGCACCTCCCGGAACATAGACTTCACCTCTGGCATTGTGGATGAACGCAGGTCTCCTCAGCTGATGTCCAAGACCTTCTGTGAGGTAAGTGACAGAGAGAGGTGAAAACAATGCGACTGGTTTGGATCAGTTCATATCCTCAGATTCTTTACAGACTCTTACTAAGTTTAAGGCCACGTCCACAGTCGTGTCATGGTTGTGAGGCGGTCGTGCTATGTTCGAGTACCGCACGGCTTCTAATAAAACTATTGAAGACCGCACTGTTCACTGGGTCTGTACTGTTAATGGCACCTTCGATACCAAGTGGCCACTAACAGTACAGACCCAGTCTTCATCAGTTTTCAATAGAGCCTGCTGCAAGCACTTTGAGTCCCCTTATGGGACTAGTAAATGATTAAAAAATAGGTTAAATTAAAGGCTATTCACACCTATGGGGGTAATTTTTTTTTATTATTGCATTGTACTCATTTTGAGCTAAAATCATTTTTTCAATTGGTCTTTATTAAAAATGTTGAACCCCTGTCTTTGTGCAGCTTTCATTTTCTCTAGTAGCAGGATCTGAATTTTCACTCTGTTTTGTTAGGCAGGGAGCTGACAGCTCCTGAGTTTATGTACCCCAAATATCCAGTCATGGCCACTTTTTTTTAGTCTCCCTAAGGTCCACAAGGGCCTTAAGCCACTCAAAGGGAGACCAATCGTGGCCGGTATAGAGAGTATTGGACAAAACATAGGGGTGTATATTGACCAGATATTGATGCCATTTGTCGTTGCACTCCCGTCCTTTACTCGTGACACCTGTTGTGCTTTTTCATAAGTTTAAACAGTTATACTTACTTATTTTAGTTATAATGGGTATTCATTGCCTTTAAGAGCAATGTTGGTTTATATTCACTGTTTTGTATGAAGTTGCATGTAGGCCAAAGTAAGTCCATGAGAAGATTACTGTGCCGTTCAAAAGCTAGTGTTATTGTAACAATATATTATGCATTTAGACAGTGAGAAGATACACCGCACCTGCGGATTCTGAGGCTTCATTGTTTTTCCTATCTGAACATGAATTCCACAGTGTGAGAATGGTCTAGATGTTCCTCAAAGTATATATTCATGTATCAAAGTTTGTCCCTCAGCCCTGAGACAAGGCCCCAGATGTCAAAGGTGTGAAGTAGTGAAAATATTAGGCATGTATGAGTTAACCCTTAATGGTATGATGCTTATTGCTTATACAACAGTGCCACCTAGATATAAGCGGTTAATACTATCAGTAGCAAAATTGCATTCTGGGTAGTATTATGACGCCATGCTCCTTATCCATGCACACACCCCTCCAACAATGATTGGAAAGTTCCAAACTCGGAGGGCGTGTCCATCTGATAAGTTTTGGGTTAAGAAACCAGTTACCAGAAAGAAAAAACAAAGAGGGAGAAAAAGAAAAAAAAAAGAGAAACAAACATTTGGATTATAGATCTCTGGAAAATCATTTGGATTATCGGGAAAAACTCTTGAGAGCTGGCTGCCCCAAGACTCTGCACATCACTTGACCCTTGGGTAATGTATATTTTGTTTTATGTAGTATTGATCTAAATTAATTGGCTTGATACTTAGCCAGATACCCGCTCACTTGCGGACGTGTAACGTTAGTTGCTACATCAGTATTTTCTCTGATTTCAGTTACGATGCAAATAACTGAAAAAAGGGGATAATATTGGAGAAACTCTTTGTTGGGAATCTTTGAATTCCCTAGTTTGATATCAAGCCAATAATTTATACGTTTTGATGCAATACTACCATTATCTGAAGATTGGTCATCATTTTTGGGCGGAGCAAGGGCTCGTATCTGTCATCTTCTTGATTGAGTTTTCCGCATAATCCATTGATTGTATATCTCTCACAGATTTAAAGCTGTATTGCATAATATTCTTGTGTTGGTTGAGTAGTGTTTTGGTGGTATCATATAGTGGTGAATTCTGGGTACTGCATATCATTGTATATTACTGAAATTTATGTTGATTAATTTTTGATTGTATTTTAACTATTGTATAATAAACCATTTATATTTTTGCATAGACGCTTGTACCCTGTTTTACTGATTGCACAAAATAATCAGGTTCTCGATTGAACTCTTTATATTTAAATAAAGCCTTTGCTTTATATACCCGACACACCATGGATCTTCTAAAGCGGGTAGAAGGGATCTGTATTGATGATGACTCTCTCCTAGTCAGTGTGGATGTTGAGGCTCTTTATTCTTCCATACCACACGAGGCTGGATTGAAGGTAGTGGGATATTATCTGAGCATGCGGGGCAACAGTTCACGGCACACAATGAATTTGTCCTACAGCTGCTCAGATTCTTGCTCACACATAATTTTTTTTACGTTTGACGGTCGCCTCTACCACCAGCTCAGGGGTTGTTCCTGTGCGCCGTCCTATGCTAACCTGCTCCTGGGCTGGTGGGAGGCTACCACCATCTTTGGCGAGGGTGAGTCGATGTCCGGGCCCATAACACTATGGGCCCGGTACATCGACGATATTCTCATAATTTGGAATGCCAATGCACTGGAATTTAAACAGTTTGTTGACTCTCTCAATGACAATGATATTGGCCTCCATTTTACCTATGAGGTTAATAATAAATCCCTTCCCTTTTTGGATGTATGTATTTCCAAGAATATTGGTGGGGATCTTTCCACAACCATCTTTCGGAAAATAACAGCTACTAATTCAGTGTTACATTGGCAGAGTAGTCACCCATTACCATTGAAGAGAGGAATTCCTTATGGGCAGTATCTGCGCTTACGAAGGAATTGCTCAGATGAACAAGAGTTTAAACATCAGGCAGCAGATCTCCGACAGAGATTTCGGGCTAGGGGCTATCCAGACAAAGTCCTGAGAGGGGCCTTTCAGAAAGCGGCCAACACCCCCAGACATACACTCCTGATCCCCCCCAAAAAGCAAGAGGGAGACAGGAAGATACGGTTTATCACCACTTTTGATGGCTCCGCCAAGGAATCTAGAGAGATCCTGGCACGGCATTGGCCAATCCTCTTGATGGACCCAGATGTCCGTGTGTACCCACAGGTGACGTTCAGGAGAGGCCAAAGTCTTAAGGATCTATTAGTGCATAGTCACTTTGCCCCACCAGTCACATCAAACACCTGGTTGAGTCGTCGCCCTGTAGGCAGTTTTAGATGCAGTGGCTGCGTGGCCTGTGATAATATCCACACTGGCAAAACCTTTTATAGCACTAATCTTAACGCAGCTTCAGCATCAAAGACTTTATTTCATGCAGGACTGTGGGTGTCATATACAAAATAACATGTATTTGCCAAAAAGAATATATAGGAAAAACAAAACGGGAGCTACGCAGGCGTGTAGGAGAGCATCTTTTGGACATAGAAAAGCGGCGCGATACTGCTGTGGCTCGTCATGTGTGTGAATTTCATCAAGGGGATTCTAGGGTCATTAAGGTCATGGGCACTGAAGCTGTCAGCCCCCCTAAACGTGGGGGAGATTGGGATAAGATCCTATTACAGCGCGAGACGCGGTGGATATTCCTCCTACGGACAGTCACCCCGACAGGTCTCAACGAACAGCTGAATTACAGTTGTTTCCTGTAAACGAGTGGCTGTCCCTAGCGGTGACCCCAAGCCATTTTACTGACCATATTTAGTCCCGTAATGCCCTTTCCTTTTAGTCGGGATTATATGTCCCCAGCCCCTTATCTCTGTCGCTGACTTCTGACAATTTCACTATTGAACTATTTTGCATTCACCACCGATGATATTTTTCTCTGATAAAGGCCACTATTGTACCTATTTGTTAGTGGCACAATCTGTCTCTGTTTTTATGCCACTGCTGATAAGTCGACTTTATCCCCCATAGGATAAATGGCTACGAATATCTTTAATCGGGTCCGATTGTGGTCCAGAATATTCGGGTGGACATTCGATAGTCCGATTGTTTTTACCACCATCGAATATAAAGATATAATCTGTATTACAATTGTTTCGGATGATCTTCGCCGCTTTGGACGGCTTACGCGATCTCGCGAGACCTAGCAAGAGATCGCGCATGCGCAGGAGTGCCATGCCTATCTGGGCACTCTTCCTGCGCCTCACACCTCGTTCCCATACTGTAGTGGGCGCATGCACCGCGCTGACGTGCGGGCGGGTGCGCTCATTGGCCATGAACATCGCAGGTGGCAAAAGCGAGAACTAGGTAACTATTTAAATGAGGAGGGAGCGCAAGTTTAATTGGCGTCCCACGTGCACGCATACGCATCTATACTCTGCACCATTCCTTTACCTCTTATCTATGAGGTAGCCCATTGAGGATCCGACTATCTTGGCATACCACTAGACCAGCTGATTTATCAAGTCATTTTTGGGTTTGTGAGATCGATCATTCATCTATGGATGGATCCACTACTTCTTTCCATCTCCCCTGATGAACTGATTCATGTCCGGACAGTGAAACATGCGTGTAGGGATCTTCATGCATTTCTAGGGACATATAGAATTTTAGATTGAGGGACAGGTTCCGGAAGGGGTCGTCCTTGTAAGGACGAGTGCCCTGTGGTCAGGCTGCTACCATACCGTTTAGTATCAGGGCTGACTGGCTAGATAGGTATAGTGACCAGACTAGGGACCCTGCACACATGTGTATTATTGCCAGCCTTCTTTCCGGATATCTACAGTGGATGAGCAATTATCAACACAACGTGTGGTGAAGCATCTGGCGACCGTCCCTGGGTACCGGTAGGACCTGCTGGTTACCAAGTGCCGCCGCGCACTCATATTTATGTATATTTTTCATTTGGGATAATTATTGCAAATGGAAAGCTTGAGAAAATACTTAGAGAAGGCTCACCTCCTAGGCAAAAAATGGAGTGGGTGCACCTGCAGGAAGATTACACCCAATCTTCAAAGGAATTTAGTGAATAGAAAGTATAGTAGGGCACAGGAAAGCTTGTTGACCTACTTATCCCAATGTTTGTCTTTGCACACTATATTTAGGATCTTACCATTTTTATCTGCATTTTCTAAATAAATGTTATGTTTTAGGATTATCTTTCCTGATATATACAGTACAGACCAAAAGTTTGGACACACCTTCTCATTCAAAGAGTTTTCTTTATTTCCATGACTGAAGGCATCAAAACTATGAATTAACACATGTGGAATTATATACATAACAAAAAAGTGTGAAACAACTGAAAATATGTAATATTCTAGGTTCTTCAAAGTAGCCACCTTTTGCTTTGATTGCTGCTTTGCACACTCTTGGCATTCTCTTGATGAGCTTCAAGAGGTAGTCACCTGAAATGGTCTTCCAACAGTCTTGAAGGAGTTCCCAGAGATGCTTAGCACTTGTTGGCCCTTTTGCCTTCACTCTGCGGTCCAGCTCACCCCAAACCATCTCGATTGGGTTCAGGTCCGGTGACTGTGGAGGCCAGGTCATCTGGCGCAGCACCCCATCACTCTCCATGGTCAAATAGCCCTTACACAGCCTGGAGGTGTGTTTGGGGTCATTGTCCTGTTGAAAAATAAATGATGGTCCAACTAAACGCAAACCGGATGGAAGAGCATGCCGCTGCAAGATGCTGTGGTAGCCATGCTGGTTCAGTATGCCTTCAATTTTGAATAAATCCCCAACAGTGTCACCAGCAAAGCCCCCCCGCACCATCACACCTCCTCCATGCTTCACGGTGGGAACCAGGCATGTAGAGTCCATCCGTTCACCTTTTCTGCGTCGCACAAAGACACGGTGGTTGGAACCAAAGATCTCAAATTTGGACTCATCAGACCAAAGCACAGATTTCCACTGGTCTAATGTCCATTCCTTGTGTTCTTTAGCCCAAACAAGTCTCTTCTGCTTGTTGCCTGTCCTTAGCAGTGGTTTCCTAGCAGATTTTCTACCATGAAGGCCTGATTCACACAGTCTCCTCCTAAAAGTTGTTCTAGAGATGTGTCTGCTGCTAGAACTCTGGGTGGCATTGACCTGGTCTCTAATCTGAGCTGCTGGTAACCTGCGATTTCTGAAGCTGGTGACTCGGATGAACTTATCCTCCGCAGCAGAGGTGACTCTTGGTCTTCCTTTCCTGGGGCGGTCCGCATGTGAGCCAGTTTCTTTGTAGCGCTTGATGGTTTTTGTGACTGCACTTGGGGACACTTTCAAAGTTTTCCCAATTTTTCGGCCTGACTGACCTTCATTTCTTAAAGTAATGATGGCCACTCGTTTTTCTTTACTTAGCTGCTTTTTTCTTGCCATGATACAAATTCTAACAGTCTATTCAGTAGGACTATCAGCTGTGTATCCACCTGACTTCTCCACAACGCAACTGATGGTCCCAACCCCATTTATAAGGCAAGAAATCCCACTTATTAAACCTGACAGGGCACACCTGTGAAGTGAAGACCATTTCAGGTGACTACCTCTTGAAGCTCATCAAGAGAATGCCAAGAGTGTGCAAAGCAGTAATCAAAGCAAAAGGTGGCTACTTTGAAGAACCTAGAATATGACAGATTTTCAGTTGTTTCACACTTTTTTGTTATGTATATAATTCCACATGTGTTAATTCATAGTTTTGATGCCTTCAGTGCGAATCTACAATTTTCATAGTCATGAAAATAAAGAAAACTCTTTGAATGAGAAGGTGTGTCCAAACTTTTGCTCTGTACTGTATATGGTGCATGTGGTGCAGTATATGGTGTATGCGGTGCAGTATATGGTGTATGCGGTGCAGTATATGGTGCAGTGTGTGATGTATGTGGTGCAGTGTGTGATGTATGTGGTGCAGTGTGTGATGTATGTGGTGCAGTGTGTGATGTATGTGGTGCAGTGTATGTAATGTAGTGTGTGATGGTCACACACTGCTGTCACCTTGATGTCCAGGGCTGTTGTTTTTCACCATTGAGGAGTCTTGTTCAGCTCCTCCGCCGTCATGTTTGCTGAGATCCTCGTGCAGCGCGCCTGCTCTCCTGACTATAGAGGCCCCTGAGAGCCAGCCCCTCCTCCTTCCAGCTCCCGCCAGCTTCCCCTGCTGCAGGGCACTGTATCGCTCTGGCACCCACCTAAACAAACCAGTAGCAAAGCTCCTTGCTGCCTGGAGCTTTGCTATTGGTTATTGCTGGCACACCGCTGCGCTGCCTGCGCCGTTCACAGCGCCGACGTATATAAGGGAAAAGTCTAAGGCGTATTGGTACGCCTCAGACTTTTTCCAGGGAGTAAAATAGCCTGAACAAGCGTCATAGACGCTTGTACAGGCCTTATTGCAACCTCTGCCTCAAACACTGCATATTTCTGCCCCAAGTGCCTGTTTTTCATTTCAGCGCCTTCCTTCCCCTGTTCTCAGCATTACTGCCTCCTACCTTTAGCACATATGTGATCCAAGACTTAGCCTTTAAATATTTGCACTTGGTAAGATACATTTAAAGGGAACCTGTCACCGGGATTTTGGGTATAGAGCTGAGGACATGGGCTGCTAGATGGCTGCTAGCACATCCGCAATATCCAGTCCCCATAGCTCTGTGTGCTTTTATTGTGTATAAAAACTGATTTGATACATATGCAAATTAACCTGAGATGAGTCAGAACTTGAAAATATGACTCTTCTCTGGTCACACAAGTAAGATATGACACTTTTATGTTAATTTGCGTATGCATCAAATGTTTTTTTTTTACACAATAAAAGCACACAGAGCTATGGGGACTGGGTATTGTGGATGTGCTAGTGGCCATCTAGCAACCCATGTCCTCAGCTCTATACACAAAATCCCGGTGACAGGTTCCCTTTAAAAGGAGTGGGTAATGGGGGTAAACAATGCATCAGGATACATGTAGATACCAAAGTTACAAGCTATGGGGGCGAACAGCAAGTGTATAGAACTGTGACACACTGATACTTGGGGTACAGGATAATGACGCTGACACTCGGGGTACAGGATAATGACACTGACACTTGGGGTACAGGATAATGACACTGACACTCGGGGTACAGGGTGATGACACTGACACTCGGGATACACGATAATGACACTGACACTTGGGGTACAGGATGATGACACTGACACTCGGGGTACAGGATGATGACACTGACACTCGGAGTACAGGATAATGACACTGACACTCGGAGTACAGGATAATGACACTGACACTCGGGGTACGGGATAATGACACTGACACTCGGGGTACAGGATAATGACGCTGACACTCGGGGTACAGGATAATGACGCTGACACTCGGGGTACAGGATAATGACGCTGACACTCGGGGTACAGGATAATGACGCTGACACTCGGGGTACAGGATAATGACGCTGACACTCGGGGTACAGGATAATGACGCTGACACACGGGGTACAGGATAATGACGCTGACACTTGGGGTACAGGATAATGACGCTGACACTCGGGGTACAGGATAATGACGCTGACACTCGGGGTACAGGATGATGACACTGATACTCGGGGTACAGGATAATAACACTGACACTCGGGGTACAGGATTATGACGCTGACACTCGGGGTACAGGATGATGACACTGACACTCGGGGTACAGGATAATAACACTGACACTCGGGGTACAGGATAATAACGCTGACACTCGGGGTACAGGATAATGACGCTGACACTCGGGGTACAGGATAATGACGCTGACACTCGGGGTACAGGAGAATGACGCTGACACTCGGGGTACAGGAGAATGACGCTGACACTCGGGGTACAGGAGAATGACGCTGACACTCGGGGTACAGGAGAATGACGCTGACACCTGGGGTACAGGATAATGACGCTGACACTCGGGGTACAGGATGATGACACTGACACTCGGGGTACAGGATAATGACACTGACACTCGGGGTACAGGATAATGTCACTGACACTCGGGGTACAGGATAATGACACTGACACTCGGGGTACAGAATAATGACACTGACACTCGGGGTACAGGATGATGACACTGATACTCGGGGTACAGGATAATGACACTGACACTCGGGGTACAGGATAATGACGCTGACACTCGGGGTACAGGATAATGACACTGACACTCGGGGTACAGGATGATGACACTGATACTCGGGGTACAGGATAATGACACTGACACTCGGGGTACAGAATAATGACGCTGACACTCGGGGTACAGGATAATGACGCTGACACTCGGGGTACAGGATAATGACACTGACACTCGGGGTACAGGATAATGACACTGACACTCGGGGTACAGGATAATGACGCTGACACTCGGGGTACAGGATGATGACACTGATACTCGGGGTACAGGATAATGACACTGACACTCGGGGTACAGGATGATGACACTGACACTTGGGGTACAGGATAATGACACTGACACTCGGGGTACAGAATAATGACGCTGACACTCGGGGTACAGGATAATGACACTGACACTCGGGGTACAGGATGATGACACTGATACTCGGGGTACAGGATAATGACACTGACACTCGGGGTACAGAATAATGACGCTGACACTCGGGGTACAGGATAATGACGCTGACACTCGGGGTACAGGATAATGACACTGACACTCGGGGTACAGGATAATGACACTGACACTCGGGGTACAGGATAATGACGCTGACACTCGGGGTACAGGATAATGACACTGATACTCGGGGTACAGGATGATGACACTGATACTCGGGGTACAGGATAATGACACTGACACTCGGGGTACAGGATGATGACACTGACACTTGGGGTACAGGATAATGACGCTGACACTCGGGGTGTCTGTTACCCCCTCCCCCATCTTCTCTGCAGAGTGTTTACCTCGGTAGTGCAGCAGTTGATGATCCAGATCTTACAACCTTCAGTTACTTGGTAACCGGTGACGTCATGACGTACGTACCCTGTGCGCAGTGCACGCTGGGATATGTAGTAATACCTCCTTGGAGGCGCAGTACGGGTTGCTAGCTCTTGTATAGTGACATATTTGCTTTCATCTTGCAGTAAACTGTCTTTACCTAAGGAAACCGTCGCCGTTTTGCTACGACAAATGTCATTTCAAGCAGTATAAGATTGTATCGATTGTCAATAAAGCTTGTTGAAAACAAATGTAGCAATATCGCGAGAAATAACGCGGCTCTTTTGAGAAGGCGGGCTGACAGTTGGCATGTGACGTGTGGTGGGTGTGGCCATGGAGGGGCAGCCGTTCACGTGAGTCTGAGGGCGGAGAGCGCGGTGACGTCATGCGTCGCAGAGCGGAGGAGGAGGTGGAGAGGAGGAGGAGGATGGCGGCGGATAGCAGAGCAGGGAGACGGGCGGAGGAATAACAACATCATGATGGTGCGTGTAATCCCCGGGCTTTGTTTGTGTCACCGTGTCCGGGTTTGTGCAGGGGGTGTCCTGTGCCGCGGGCGTGGCCTGTCTGCAGCGGTGTCCAGGAGACATGAGGCCCCGAAGATTGGGCCCGACCCGTGAACCCCTCGTACCCACAGTGAGAGCAGCGCCCCCTTCTCCTTATGTGACAAAAGCTCCCCATGTGACATCAGTGACCACACCTTCTGCCCTGTGTGAGATTGGTGCCCCCCCCCCCTCCGCTGCCCTGTGTGAGATTGGTGCCCCCCCCTCCGCTGCCCTGTGTGAGATTGGTGCCCCCCCCTCCGCTGCCCTGTGTGAGATTGGTGCCCTCCCTCCGCTGCCCTGTGTGAGATCGGTGCCCTCCCTCCGCTGCCCTGTGTGAGATCGGTGCCCCCCCCTCCGCTGCCCTGTGTGAGATCGGTGCCCCCCCCTCCGCTGCCCTGTGTGAGATCGGTGCCCTCCCTCCGCTGCCCTGTGTGAGATCGGTGCCCTCCCTCCGCTGCCCTGTGTGAGATCGGTGCCCTCCCTCCGCTGCCCTGTGTGAGATCGGTGCCCTCCCTCCGCTGCCCTGTGTGAGATCGGTGCCCTCCCTCCGCTGCCCTGTGTGAGATCGGTGCCCTCCCTCCGCTGCCCTGTGTGAGATCGGTGCCCCCCCCCTCCGCTGCCCTGTGTGAGATTGGTGCCCCCCCCTCCGCTGCCCTGTGTGAGATTGGTGCCCCCCCCCCCCCCTTCCGCTGCCCTGTGTGAGATTGGTGCCCCCCCCTCCGCTGCCCTGTGTGAGATTGGTGCCCCCCCCCTCCGCTGCCCTGTGTGAGATTGGTGCCCCCCCCCTCCGCTGCCCTGTGTGAGATTGGTGCCCCCCCCCTCCGCTGCCCTGTGTGAGATTGGTGCCCCCCCCCTCCGCTGCCCTGTGTGAGATTGGTGCCCCCCCCCTCCGCCCTGTGTGAGATTGGTGCCCCCCCCCTCCGCTGCCCTGTGTGAGATTGGTGCCCCCCCCTCCGCTGCCATGTGTGAGATTGGTGCCCCCCCCCTCCGCTGCCATGTGTGAGATTGGTGCCCCCCCCCTCCGCCCTGTGTGAGATTGGTGCCCCCCCCCTCCGCTGCCCTGTGTGAGATTGGTGCCCCCCCCCTCCGCTGCCCTGTGTGAGATTGGTGCCCCCCCCCCTCCGCCCTGTGTGAGATTGGTGCCCCCCCCCTCCGCTGCCCTGTGTGAGATTGGTGCCCCCCCCCTCCGCTGCCATGTGTGAGATTGGTGCCCCCCCCCTCCGCTGCCATGTGTGAGATTGGTGCCCCCCCCCCTCCGCTGCCCTGTGTGAGATTGGTGCCCCCCCCTCCGCTGCCCTGTGTGAGATTGGTGCCCCCCCCTCCGCTGCCCTGTGTGAGATTGGTGCCCCCCCCCCTCCGCTGCCCTGTGTGAGATTGGTGCCCCCCCCCCCTCCGCTGCCCTGTGTGAGATTGGTGCCCCCCCCCCTCCGCTGCCCTGTGTGAGATTGGTGCCCCCCCCCCTCCGCTGCCCTGTGTGAGATTGGTGCCCCCCCCTCCGCTGCCCTGTGTGAGATTGGTGCGTCCCCCCCCCCCTCCGCCGTGTCTGAGATTGGTGCCCCCCCCCCCGTGTTCTGCCTCATCTCAAGCTTTTGATAACTTGTGGGATAATCCACCTTTGTGGCATAAATGGGGGGGATCTGGATACTTGAACATCCCTGACTAATATACAAACCCCGAGGAGACGGAGACGACCCTTGTGGCTGCTATTACTGTGGCCATCTTGGTTGTCACCCAGCTTTCCCAGACACTAACCTAAATAAGTGGCTTAAATGAAGGATGACTCAGAGTCCAGAGGGGGTTAATCCAGGAGACCTCAAACTGAAATCTACTACTACTCCCAGCAGGGGTAGCATGATGTGTGGTAGGTGGCGCCCATGACTCTTTTGGGTGAGGGGGTTGGTCACAGCGCCCTCCATTATCATCTATGGGGGGTCGTGTGTTAGCTGTGGATGTACCTTATGGCTGTCACTGGGAACCCCCTTCAAGGAGTTGTCAGTCAGGTTGTAGCAAAGCCGTCATTTGATTGGTTGTTACAGCGATCCCGCCATATTGTGGGGCGCCGTGTCCCGTATATAGTCCTCCAGGGGGGCCGGCGCGGCGTAGTGTCAGGCAGAGGCGGTGAATGGGAGATACAGAAATGGGGGGGGCCTCAGGTCCGATCATAGCGTGTTTATGGCGATAAGCGATGGCTTCCCGTGCATTCATTGCAGCTGCGGGACATCCTCCCATCTGGGGCTGTGATGTCTGTATGTGGGTAGCAGTCTATTGCCTGCTGATATCAGCCGGGGGGCGGCCGACTGAGGGCAAGCGGACGTCTCCTGCTACTGATAATCGGCTTCAACTGAAACCAACCCAAAAAGTACCTAGGTGCCAGCAGCGACGCTCTGGGCTCCGGGGCCATTAGGCTGTACAGGGGGCAGTCATATCGCCAGTCGTGGTCAGGCAGGTGGCAGAACAGAGGGGTTTTTAGAGCTTTATCCCCCCATTGCTGGGAGTACAAGTGCCCGGGAGGCGGTCTGAGCGCTTCCTGCCTCTCCCCTCTTAGTGGCTGTTCTGTCTCCTGATTGGATGCTAAAGCCGTCATTTGGGGGGGGGGGGGGGGGGGTACAGGGGTCTGCCAGCAGTTTATTCCTCTCTTCCTACTAAAAGGGTTTTCCCAGACTTGCAGTAGATATTGATATCTTATCCTCAGGATAGATAATCAATATCAGATCGATTGGGGGGTCTGACACCAGCCACCCCCACCTATCAGCAGTTTGGGGCAGCAGTTGTCACTGGAAGCCATGCCTTGGGACAGGAGCAGAAGGACTGTGTAGTCCCCATGCCTTGTCACACTGAAGTGACTGGGAGCTGAGCTGCAGTCTGCCAGCATTGGGCACAGCACAGTGGACGGAGCCTTCATCCCTAAACAGCTGATTGATGCTGGGAGTCGGAGTGCCCCCCACCCCCCATGATCTGATATTGACGACCTCTCCTGAGAATTGCCATCAATTTCTAAGTTCCAGAAAATCCCTTTAAAGACGGTAGACCTCATGCATGCTTGTCTGAGCCTAGCGTTCATATGTATTTTCTTTGTGTCCGTTTTTTTTTGCGGACCGTAAGCGCAACCATTAGTTTCAATGAGTCTGCAAAAAAAACAAACCGGGGGTGGGTCTTTGGGTGTTGGGATGTCCTATTATTTGCCGCATTAGGGACAAGGACATGTTCTATTAGGGGCCGGCTCTTCCATTCCGCAAAATACGCAATAGACACGGACGTCATCTGTATTTTTTTGTGGACCGCAAAATACATACGGTCGTGTGCATGAGCCCTTTGACCAACAATTGGATGATGTCTGATGGCCCCACACGGACCACGAATGGGGCGTTTGTACATCTTTTTGTTAATCACAAGGTTTGGAGTCTAAGCTCTCTTTCCCACGAGCGGATGCCGTGCGTGGAATCCACTGCGTGAAAGAGCCAAGCCGCGCTCCGGACAGCAGAGACAACGTTATCGCACCGTGATTTTATAGTAAAAATATCACCGAGAGGCACGGAGCGTAATCAATCATGTGGCTGCTCCGTGTCTCTGCTGTCCGGAGCGAGGCTTGGCGGTCTTTCACGCAGCAGCTTACCTGCACGGCATCCGCTCGTGTGAAAGAGCCTAGAGTGTGGGGTAGGTGGCCTGCTACACGTTATCTGCTCTGATACATTGTAACAAACTCTCAGGGCAGGAGATGTCGCTGCTCATGTATTCAGTTCACAGATTGGATACGACTGTGATATTATATTATGTGTGGAGTAATCAGGCCAGTGACCCGGTCAGCAGCCCCCCACCTACTCCCCCCCCCCCGCTAGCTCCTTAATCTGTACTGACTTGGAGGGCACTAGAGAAGATGCCAGGCAGGACTAATGCTGTTTCTGCCCAGGGATCCTGACTTCCTTGTGGCCCTGTTTGGGGCAGGTACCAGAGACGACCTGCCCGGCCGCGGAGAAGTTATTTGATCTTCCTAATTACCGAGTTCTGCTTGTAAATCCTCCAGCGATGTAATTGTTGCGGCACTTCCCACGGCGGCTACAATGTAACAATTAGTGTCCCCGGGAGCCGCTGCCATTGGCTGCAAACTTGTTGCAAAATCCAGGTTGTGGCGTTTCCTCTGTTGTCTTGATCCTTTGATGTCTTCACACTGTCACCTTGTGGGTGCGGTGGCCTCAGGCCTGGCCGTGGTGCAGCCAGATTTCTACTTTTTCCACAATATCTGCTGACATTTTCTGAGATTTCAGCGCACGGTGATAACGCAGCCTCAGTATCGCTTGTCATGGAGTCTGTCAGCAGTTCTGAGCAGCCGTCAGCACGAGGTAGGGGCCGGGCAGAGAAGTGCATACATGCCTCTTGTGGGGCTTTTATCCTTACGATTAGTGTAAATATAAAGTTTTAGGGCTCATGTGCATTTCATTTCAATGGGTCCACAAATAATGGAAGTTACTCCGTGTGCATTCCGTTTCCATATTTCCGTTCTTTTAGGGGCCAGCTGTTCCGTTCTGCAAAATACGGAATGCACGCGGACGTAAACTGTATTTTTTGAGATCTGTTTTTTGCAGTCGTGTGCATGAGGCCTTACTCTGTATGTTCTGCTCCTGTAAGTGCCCAGGAGGCGGAGCTTCGTGAAGTTGTGCTCTCTGCAATGAGCTTCACAGCCCCGCCCCTCTGCTCTGAAGGACAGTTGTAGGCATCTCCTGGTTGGATGCCTCCGCTGTCACTTAGAGCAGGGGGGGGCTGTGTAGATCAATGCAGAGAACACTTCCATGAAGCCCCGCCTCCTGGGCACTTACAGGAACAGAACCCGACTGAATAAAACTTCATATTCACAGTTCTCCCTGCAAAGAAATCCACAGCAGTGTCTGTGCCTTCCTTTTTGGATGAATGGAAAAGGTCATAAGAATCTATAACCGATGCAGGACTGCTGAGGAGTGGAGCCGCCGCTTGCAGAAATGCCCATGGGGCAGATTTTAAAGCAACTTTTATTTTTATTAGGATCTGTCAACAGCCAGTGTGTGCTTGGGGCAGACGCGCAATGCTTTTGTCTGTCTGTCCGTCCTGGATGTTTACCTTTTCAATCCTTTTTTGGGTGACTGGCAACCACTGATCTGATCTTTGACCATGCTAAAATGCTGACTGCACCAGATTGGGTCTGGGGAGAGCAGTGCAAATCTAGCTTTCCAGATCATCACCATGACTGCCACAAGGAGATTGACCCCTGACCAGAGAAGGGGAGTATGCGTGCTGCGGCACTTATCTTAGCCGCTGGAGCTTGCGGTACTCCCCTGCTCGCCGGCGGTCTTTGTACTGGTGCTGGGCAGGGGAGAGACGGGAGGGCTCGCTCTGGTAGATCCGGAGCCTGCTCCTGAGCTAGCGTCCTCCTCCTGGCCCCTTGTTGGCTTAAGCTGGAGCGAGCGCCCGGCGCAATTGTGCTTTGGATGACGTCACTTCCGGTGCATCCAGGAAGTGACATAGGAGGCGGGCGACGCGCGGCAGTGTTCAGCATTCAAATGCTGGCTGGTAAAGCTAGGAGCCACGTGTAGGCACTGATACAGTAGGTCTGGTGTACAAAGATGTCAGGCCCGGAACCGCAATCGCCCAGTAAGCTTGATGCTCCTTCTCAGCCTCCGTAAGGGATTGCCTTTTTTATGGTCAGACACATGTTTTCACCTTGTTGCAGTTTATAGTTCCTCCCCGTGTAATTTTGGTCTGTTCTTGCCTCACAGGTATCTAAGGAGGCTCAGAAGAAACCTAAAAAAAACAGCAAAATGTATTTCATGTTTCAAAAGTTACCCCAAAAAGCTTTGCAAAGAGTGCATTGCTAATATAGTACAGGAGAAACGTGCCTCACTGAGGGACGAGGTTTGTTCCATGATTCAGGAGGAGGTTATGGTATCTCGGATGTCGGAGGCTGACCAGGGACCCTTACCCCCGAAAAGGCAAAAGTTAATCCCACCCTCCTCTTCTCATTTGGAATGCATTGGTGACATCGCCTCTTCTTCCAGACACTGGGATGAGGAGGGGACCCCCTTTCTGAGGGAGAAATTCCAGAAGGCAGTAAAAAAACTTCTACTTTGCCACAGATGAGATGTCTGACCTTCTTAAAGCCATAAGAGCCACTATGGGGGTAGAGGATGTTCAAAAAAACTCACTCCATTCAGGAGGAGATGTTTGGGGGACTGAGGTCAAAAAGAACCAGGGTGTTCTCGATTAACGAAAACATTTGGGATATGATCTTGGAGGAATGGTCAGACCCTGAGAAGAGGCTAGGGGGTATCTAGAGAATACAAGAACCGCCTGTTATTTGATCCGGCAGAGTCAAGACTATTTGACGAGATCCCAAAATAGACGTACAGGTGGCCAAGGTTAATAAAAAAAACTCTTTACCCTTTGAAGACTCATCCCAATTGAGGGACTCCAAGGAGAGCAAAGCAGACAGCTTATTACGAAAATCCTGGGAGGCATCCATGTTTAATCTTAAGTCTAACAGTGCTGCAACCTCGGTCGCGAGGTCTATGTATCTTTGGCTAAATTAGTTAGAATCCCATTTGAGGGATAAGACCACCAGGGAGGAAATAATAATGTCCATCCCTCTTCTAAAATCGGCAGCGACCTTTTTAGCGGATGCGTCTGCTGAGTCCATTCAATTCTTAGCAAAGGATGCAGGTCTTTCTAATGCAGCACGTCGTGCCCTTTGGATGAAATCGTGGTCAGGGGACAAGAATGAAGTTATGTTATATCCCCTTTTCAGGTAAATGTGTCTTTGGTCCAGTGTTAGACAAGATCCTGGAAAAGGCGTCAGATAAAAAGAAGGGGTTTCCGGAGGATGGACTTTTTTTTTTTTTTTTTATAGGAGGAAAATTCCCTTTAGTTTCTTTCAGGGCCAAGAGAGATCCTACAGAGGGAACGGGATGTCAGGCCTCTGGAGTTACCCCAAAGGGGGTAAGGGTAAAGGGTTTCTCCTCAATCCCCAGAGTAAACAATGACGCCAGAGTGGGCGGAAGGCTAAAGAAATTCCTATCTTCCTGGGAGAAGGTAACATCAAATCCCTGGGCCCAGGAGGTAGTCGGAGCGGGCTATAAAATAGAATTTTCTTCAGTCCCCCCCAAGGAGATTTTTGACATGAAATCTGGGGTCAGTGAAGGCTCAGTGCATCATTTGGCAGGGGATCAAAGATCTCAAAGACTTAAAGGGGTTGTCCAGGTTCAGAGCTGAACCTGGACATACCTCCATTTTCACCCCGGCAGCCCCCCTGACATGAGCATCGGAGCAGTTCATGCTCCGATGCTCTCCTTTGCCCTGCGCTAAATCGCGCAGGGCAAAGGCATTTTTCTGAGTTCCGGTGACGTACCGGGGCTCTCTATGGGGCTGACAGGCAGCCCGGTGACGTCACCGGCACTGATGGGCGGGATTTGGCTCTGCCCTAGCCAGTAAAACGGCTAGGGCAGAGCTAAAGCCCGCCCCTCAGAGCCGGTGACGTCACCGAACACACTGCTGGGCGGAAGTTACCGCCCGGCAGTGTGTTATTGTAAACACCAAGAGCCTGTGCCCTGTGCGATCTAGCGCAGGGCACGGGAGCGCATCGGAGCATGAGATGCTCCGATGCCAGGCTCAGGAGGGCTGCCGGGGTGAAAATAAGGGTATGTCCGGGTTTAGCTCTGAACCCGGACAACCCCTTTAAAGAGGACCTTTCACTAGTATACAAACTAAAAACTAACTCTATCTGTGGGCAGAGCGGCGCCCAGGGGTCCCCCTGCACTTACTAGTATGCCTGGGCGCCGCTCCGTTCGCCCGGTATAGGCTCCGGTGTCTCAGCTCCGTCTGTTGTACTGGACTGATTTTTTTGTAGGAGGCGTGTCCCTTGCTGCAGTGCTGGCCAATCGCAGCGCACAGCTCATAGCCAGGCTATGAGCGGTGCGCTGCGATTGGCATGCACTGCAGCAAGGGACACGCCTCCTACAAAAAAAAAAATAAATCAGTCCAGTACAACAGACTGAGCTGAGACACTGGGGCCTATACCGGGCGAACGGAGCGGCGCCCAGGCATACTAGTAAGTGCAGGGGGACCCCTGGGCGCCGCTCTGCCCACAGATAGAGTTAGTTTTTAGTTTGTATACTAGTAAAAGGTCCTCTTTAAGGGTTGTAATTCGGGTCCCAGTTTCAGAACAGGGCCAGGGATTCTATTCTAGCCTCTTTCTGGTAAAAAAGAAGGAAGGGTCATTCCATATGATTATAAATCTGAAATTCCTCAACAAGTACATTTCCTACAGGAAGTTCAGGATGGAATCCCTGGGATCCCTAATTCTCCTAATAAAAAAGAATGCAGTGATGTCTACAGTGGACTTAAAAGATGCGTATTATCACATCCCGATCCACCACAACTCAAAAGTTCTTGAGATTCACCGTAAAAGACCAGCAAGGCAACACTCGCCATTTTCAGTTTACAGATCTTCCGTTTGGGATTTCCTCGGCTCCCAGAATATTCACCAATCTGGTGGTGGAGATGGTAGCATTCCTGAGACAAAAAGAACTAAACTTGATCCCTTACCTAGACGACTTCCTTCTAGTTGGAGATACAGTAGACCAATTACTAACAGATCGGGACTGGATTGTCAAGTCGACAGAAATCCTGTCTACAGCCATCGACCAGAGTACGGTTTTTGGGAGTCATCCTGGACTCACACTCGGACCACTTTCCTGCCCACAGACAAGATTCAGTCTCTAAAGGAGAAAGTCAAAACCTTCCAGAGGAAAACGATCTGCTCTATAAGAGAAGCTATGCATTTGCTGGGAACTCTGACAGCCTACATTTCTTCAGTAATGTGGCGTCAACTACATCCCGTCCCATTGCAGTCCTGGATTCTGAACATCTGGGACAAGCAACAGAGGTCACTAGACTGCAAGGTTCATATTCCAGCCTATGTAAAAGCCTCCTTAAGATGGTGGAAGGTGGACAACAATCTCTCGCAGTGAGTGGCCTGGAGGAGAGTCTCCGTATGTTCAGATCAAGACGGCTGCGGGTCAGTCGGGCTGGGGAGCAAAAATTGGGGACTCCTATTACCAAGGTTCTTGGGTGCCTTCGGTAAGCAGCCAATCCTTAAACTTCAGAGCGCCGTATGGGAAGCCTTAGACGGCAGAAAAGGCTCTTCTGGGTGACCACCTCAGTATCCTGTCAGACAGGGAGGAACAAAATCAAAGAAGCTTCTAGACCTTTCAAACAAAATATTTTACTGGGCCGAAAGGAACGTGAGGTCTATCTATCGGCAACCTATCTGAAAGGGACCCTCAATCAGGTGGCGGACTATCTAAGCCGACACACAATAGACCAAACAGAATGGTCCCTAAATCCATAAGTCTTCGGAATGATAGTCGACAGATGGGGGACATCAGACATATTTATTCCCAGAATTTTTGTACAGTCACTCAGAATTGAGAAAGCTTGTTGGAAGAACGAGTGAAACGTTTTCAAGAAATCTACAGTACGTCCAGTTGCCTTGATTTATTCTTTACAGAGACATCAGACACAGATTGTTTTTGCGTCAAAAGGCAACAAAAAAGTGAACGGATTCTGTTCCCTGGATCCCAGGGGCAATGATTTACAAAAGGTATGGCTGTACTGCCCTCCCCAGCTCCTTCCTAGTGCTGTCAGCAGATTCATTTGGTCAGAACTGCTGACAGACTCCCTATAAATGCTGTGCCTGCTCTGAACAGACCTCTGTATGGGACTGTAGCGGCCAGCCTCGGCTACCTTTGTGTAGGCGCCTTCACCCTTGTACCTGGCAGGACTGGGAGCGTGATGAGTGTCGCTGCTGGGACTTCTGCCGCCTCTTCTAGGTCAATCTGCTTATTTCAGCATTCGGTTCATTTGGGGATTATTTACAGGATTATGGCAAAGCACTGTCTGCCAGGAATAATAAAAAAAAAAAGGAAATATTTTCAGAAAATCTCTTGTAATATCCCTGGCGGTGGCTCAGGATATGCTAGGAGTTGTAGTTTCACGCCACAGTCCCCCCAAAAAACTATCCAAGATAAAATTTTGCACCTAAATGCAACAGTGTCAATAGAGAATGTGAGCCGGGGTCAAAGGTTCCCCAGTGATCTGTCGTCCTCCCCTCACGTGTTAACCCTCTGACTGCTGGATACGTAACAAATGTTCTAAAAAAAAAAGTCTCACGTGTTTGGTCTAATGCCTGGGACTCAGGATTGTGACTCCACCAGCAGAATTGTGAGTGCAGCTCTGGAGTATAATACAGGGTGTAACTCAGGATCAGTACAGGATAAGTAATGTATGTACACAGTGATGCACCAGCAGAATAGTGAGTGCAGCTCTGGAGTATAATACAGGATGTAACTCAGGATCAGTACAGGATAAGTAATGTATGTACACAGTGACTGCACCAGCAGAATAGTGAGTGCAGCTCTGGGGTATAATACAGGATGTAACTCAGGATCAGTACAGGATAAGTAATGTATGTACACAGTGACTGCACCAGCAGAATAGTGAGTGCAGCTCTGGAGTATAATACAGGATGTAACTCAGGATCAGTACAGGATAAGTAATGTATGTACACAGTGACTCCACCAGCAGAATAGTGAGTGCAGCTCTGGAGTATAATACAGGATGTAACTCAGGATCAGTACAGGATAAGTAATGTATGTACACAGTGACTGCACCAGCAGAATAGTGAGTGCAGCTCTGGAGTATAATACAGGATGTAACTCAGGATCAGTACAGGATAAGTAATGTATGTACACAGTGACTGCACCAGCAGAATAGTGAGTGCAGCTCTGGAGTATAATACAGGATGTAACTCAGGATCAGTACAGGATAAGTAATGTATGTACATAGTGACTGCACCAGCAGAATAGTGAGTGCAGCTCTGGAGTATAATACAGGATGTATATGGACTTTCTATTCTGCTGCTGCAGTCTCTCTATGTCCATTAGTTATCTTATGTCGGTGTCTTCAGGTCCAGATCAGACATTCACCAGATTTGAAGAGACCAAACATTTCTGTGATCCAGATGCTGGGTGAAGTCAGCAGATGTCGTCAGTCATTTAAAGTCATGGAGAGGGGGGTTGGGGGGGTTTATCAAACATGGTGTAAAGAAGAACTGGTTTAGTTGCCCATAGCAACCAATTAGATTACACCTTTCATTTTTCACCCCTCCTTTAGAAGATGGAAGGTGGAATCGCTTTGGTTGCTTTACACCAGCATCGCCTCCGGCAGTGACGTTTTTGCTGCCTTTTCACTGTCTGTAGTGCCGTGTCTGATGGGGGTGATCTGTGGATTCGCCTCTGGGGTGGGTTTGGCGCTATGTGACAGGTTGATTGTTGAGGTCTTGTGAGCAGCAGGGCGTCTGAGCGGGGGACGCAGGTACAATGGAATCTGCAGCCTCGTTAAATAAGGGGAGCATTGTGTCAGCGCTCCTTCCCGCTTCTTAAACTGTCAGTGCCAGGAAGGGTTAACCGTCGCCTCCTGGCATCCACGCCACACTCCCTGCTCGTTATGTTTATGTAGCTCAGAAGAGTCTTTAGAAAATGCGCGGTTTTCGTTTTATAAGCTTTGCCATTGTTGTATTCATTTCCTACAGCTCCAGTAGGTAAACACGGGGTAACTTCCTGCTTCCTAGAGGGCGGCGAGCAAGTGACGGGCGAGCGCCCTCCACCAGCGGGCCGGGGGCTTCTGGTGACACACTTTGTAGGAATATAGTGCAATCTGTGCGTTCTGCAACATTGTATCGGTCTTTCTATATTTCTGCCTGTTCTTGCTGTCAGTGAATGGGAGCGTTTTTGTGCCGACCTTCTCAAAGCTTCACACGGGGCCTGTTAGTCTATACATGAAAGGGGGTCTACAGGTGTTTTATTCCGGGGGTGCCCGGAATCGGTATACAACTCTGGAAAACAGCACACATTTCTCTCAGCTCCTGATGGTTTGTTACAGTGTGTCAGTCTAGAGTACAGTATTGTATGGGCCGTGCATGCGCAGTGCGCTCTCCTTCACTTCTATGGGAGAGGCAGGGATTAGCGTTTGGTGGTGGACTGACCCCAGGATTGGTGGACCCGCACCTATCAGACAATGGGGGCTTATCCTAGCGATATGCCCCCATTGTCTAAGATGGGAATACCCCTTTAAAAGCCCGATTTCACTCATGTATCTGCTCCAAATATTTCTAAAAAAAAAGTGGTGCAATTTGGCGCCTCTAGGGTTTCTACGTTTTACATGATGTACTTGATGAAGGGGCAGGGCTTAGCGGAAAGCGGGCGTGGCCTGATGTGCACAATTTTGTACCAGAATTTTTGCACAACTCTGGCGTAAAAAATATATCTCTAAGCCAACCAAAAAGTCAGACGAGTGTCTATCCCTGCGCCAGACTTCTCCTCCAGCCGGAGCCCCGATGAGAATTCTGGTGCCGGTCTACACCGACGGGTCAAGGTTACACCATCTATAGGATTAGTAAATCCGGGCCTCTGTGTATTAGGAAGTTGTCTAAATTCCAATGTTCTTCTGTTATGATCTCCGTACCGTTCCCCTGATGTCACATGACTGCGATGGTCGGGCCGCTGGGGCGAGCGTGCTGTGCATTGGGGAAGGGGAGCTAGCAGTCCTTTGGCTGAGGGGGAAGGAGAAGATGGAATTTTTCTAAGTTGAAACTATTTTAATGGCAATTGCCCCTTTTTGTAATTTTTGGAATATCCTCTAGCAGTAACTCGCGCTTCCAGGTCTCTTCTGCTGTGATCACATCTGCACCGCGCTGCAAACATGGAAGAGTGACAGGGAAGTGCGGGGGAGGGGGGACGCCTTAGTGTTCGTCTTATTTCAGTCCTGTTCATTGTGATCTTTTTCATTGTCTTGTGTCCCTGATCTTATTAGTACTTCCCTATTACCTGGATAGTAGGAGTTCAGGTAGGGGACTCCTTTATTGGAAAGTGACCGTCTGTTCTTGATCCTTAGGGAGGATCTGTGATTGACTGCCATTTGCAGGCGATTACATTTCACTTTTCAGGTTTTACCAGTTCTGTGAACTTTTCTTTTCCGGTTTACAGCTTCGCTGGTGGAGGCCGTTATGCCCGTTTCAGACGAGTGTGTCCTGTGCGGAAATCGCGCTCCATTTCTGAGCGAGATTCCCTGTTATGGGCGTTGCTCGTTTCTCAGCAGCGCAGAGCATTATACTGATTTATAATGCTGTGTGTCTCTGCATGACCTGTATCTACTGAATTATACTGACGGCATTATGTCAGTGTAATTTTGTAGAAGGTCATGCAGAGAGAGATCAGTATAATGCCCTGCGCTCCTGAGAAACGAGAAGTCTCCATAAAGGGAGTTGTGCTCATACACGGAGTGTGATTTCCACACAGGACGCACTTGTCTAAGGCCTCTTGCGCACGAACGTGTGCACCCCGTGGCCTTGCTGTGGCCCGCAATACATGAACACCCATCGTGCTTCCGTTCCGCACCATTCCGATTCTCCGGATTTGCTGACCCATTGAAGTGAATGGGTCCGCATCCGTGATGCGGAATGCACACGGAACGGTGCCCGTGTATTGCGGATCCGCAAATATGGTCCGCCATACGGCCACGGAGCTCACATGTTCGTGTGCAGTAAGCCTAAAACTAGCCTTCAGCTCCTTGTTTGTACTTTTGCGTCCAGCATTCAGCTTTGATAGCATAACTGATGTAATAACTGCAACAGAATATATTATAATGTGTATGGACGAGGTCATGTACTTACTGCAGCCTCTGCAAAGGACAGTTTCCAGTAGGGGCTGGGGGCATACACAAGAAGTTACAGGTGCAGCATTGCTTGCTTCCTTCTCCTGTCTTGTCCCATTTAGGCTACTTTCACACTTGCGCTTGATCGGATCCGTTCTGAACGGATCCGATCATATTAATGCAGACGGAGGCTCTGTTCAGTACGGATCCGTCTGCATTAATAACTTAGAAAATTTTCTAAGTGTGAAAGCAGCCTGAGCGGATCCGTTCAGACTTTCAATGTAAAGTCAATGGGGGACGGATCCGCTTGAAGATTGAGCCATATGGTGACATCTTCAAGCGGATCCGTTCCCATTGACTTACATTGTAAGTCTGAACGGGTCCGTGCGGAGGCGAGCGGAGGCTGAACGCCGCCAGACTGATGCAGTCTGAGCGGATCCGCTCCATTCAGACTGCATCAGGGCTGGACGGAGGCGTTCGGGTCCGCTCGTGAGCTCCTTCGAACGGAGCTCATGAACGGACCTATGAACGCTAGTGTGAAAGTAGCCTTACTGCGCCATCCAGCTATCTGTGAGGGAATGTTCATGGGACAGAATAATAATAAATCAAACTTTCACTTTTTAATACTTGGTTGCAAATCCTTTGCAGTCAATTACAGCCTGAAGTCTGGAACGCATAGACCTCACCAGACGCTGGGTCTCATCCCTGGTGATGCTCTGCCCGGCCTCTACTGCAACTGTCTTCAGTTCCTGCTTGTTCTTGGGGCATTTTCCCTTCAGTTTTGTCTTCAGCAAGTGAAATGCTCAATCGGGTTCAGGTCCGGGGATTGACTCGGCCATTGCAGAACATTCCACTTATTTCCCTTAATAAACTCTTTGGTTGCTTTTGCAGTATGCTTTGGGTCATTGTCCATCTGCACTGTGAAGCGCCGTCCAGTGAGTTCTGAAGCATTTGGCTGAATATGAGCAGATAATATTGCCCGAAACACTTCAGAATTCATCCTGCTGCTTTTGTCAGCAGTCACATCATCAATAAATACAAGAGAACCAGTTGCATTGGCAGCCATACATGCCCACGCCATGACACTGCCACCACCATGCTTCACTGATGAGGTGGTATGCTTAGGACCATGAGCAGTTCCTCTCCTTCTCCATACTCTTCTCTTCCCATCACTCTGGTACAAGTTGCTCTTGGTCTCATCTGTCCATAGGATGTTGTTCCAGAACTGTGGAGGCTTTTTTAGATGTCGTTTGGCAAACTCTAATCTGGCCTTCCTGTTTTTGAGGCTCACCAATGGTTTCCATCTTGTGGTGAACCCTCTGTATTCACCCTGGTGAAGTCTTCTCCTGATTGTTGGCTTTGACACACATACACCTACCTCCTGGAGAGTGTTCTTGATCCGGCCAACTGTTGTGAAGGGCGTTTTATTCACCAGGGATAGAATTCTTCGGTCATCCACCACAGTTGTTTTCTGTGGTCTTCCGGGTCTTTTGGTGTTGCTGAGCTCACCGGTGCGTTCCTTCTTTTTAAGAATGTTCCAAACAGTTGTTTTGGCCGCGCCTAATGTTTTTGCTATCATTCTGATGGGTTTGTTGTGTTTTTCAGCCTAATGATGGCTTCACTGATAGTGACCGCTCTTTGCATCTCATCTTGAGAGTTGACAGCAACAGATTCCAAATGCAGATCGCAGACTGGAAATGAACTCTGCACCTTTTATCTGCTCATTGTAATTGGGATAATGAGGGAATAACACACACCGGCCATGGAACAGCCGAGAAGCCAATTGTCCCATTACTTCTGGTCCCTTAACAAGTGGGAGGCACAGATGCAAACTGCTGTAATTCCTGCACCGTTCACCTGATCTGAATGTAAATCCCCTCAGATTACAGCTGACAGTCTGCGGGTAAAGCTGACAGTCTGCGGGTAAAGCTGACAGTCTGCGGGTAAAGCTGACAGTCTGCGGGTAAAGCTGACAGTCTGCGGGTAAAGCTGACAGTCTGCGGGTAAAGCTGACAGTCTGCGGGTAAAGCTGACAGTCTGCGGGTAAAGCTGACAGTCTGCGGGTAAAGCTGACAGTCTGCGGGTAAAGCTGACAGTCTGCGGGTAAAGCTGACAGTCTGCGGGTAAAGCTGACAGTCTGCGGGTAAAGCTGACAGTCTGCGGGTAAAGCTGACAGTCTGCGGGTAAAGCTGACAGTCTGCGGGTAAAGCACATCTTGTTAGTTTCATTTCACATCCATTGTGGTGGTGTATAGAGCCAAAAATGTTAGAACTGTGTCCATGTCCCAATATTTATGGACCTGACTATGTCGCTGTAATCAGAACACGCACCCCTCCCCCATCCACTAGACAAATCCAAGATGTAGAAGACTCTTCACTTTCTCAACCATTTTTATTTATGCTCCAATGTCTCCACAGTGTTCAAAAAGTTGCAGATGAATTTTTTATTGATTTTAAAAACCTCCTGTTTTGTGTATACAGCTTGTCTGCAGAGTTGTGAGTCACCCGCATGGTCTGATCCTACTGCCTGTGTCCCTCCTCTTAGGGCTCATTCACACGATCGTAAGACGCAACGCATGTGGACCCAGTCATTTAAAAAAAAGATAGAGAATAAAGATGAATGGAGGGCGGGAACGCATGCGCAGTACGTTCACTTTGGGAGCACCTCTGGGACCGGCACCTATCTGACATTGGTGGGATATCCTAGCGATATGCCCCTAAACCTTTAAATATTTTGGGAGCCATTTATAAGTGTCTAATTAATTTGTGTGTTTTGGTCTAAGTTGATTTAGGGGTATAGTCTGGGGGCTGAATTTGGGGTCTCGGTTACTTTAGTGGTCTGGTGATTGTGCTGTATCTTGCATTTACTTGTTTTTAGCCCTTATTTTTTTCATTCATTGCTCGGGGTGCCCCGACATGGGATTTTTTTTCACCCCCAGGTTAATAAAGTAACAGAAAATTGTCGCTAAAGTCCTTGTGGCTGTTTTTTGCCCGGAGAGCCGCCGTATTCCTGCGGTGTCTGTGCCTTCACGGGTCGTACTTCGGATGTTTACACAGGTGGGGCCCTGAAATCTGTGACGCTTCTTCGTTTTTGAAGGTTTTGTGTTAATCGTGATTCTTGTCTGGAAACTAAAAAAATCACACACGGCCATACAAGTCCTGTAATAACAGACGGGTGGCTTGTGTGTTTAGTGACATAGCTGTTTGTCTGGAGGAGCGCGCGCCGTCAGTGTAAATACTGCCGATTATTTCCAGGTTCTTGATGGTCGGCCCTCAGCATCAGATTGGTGGGGTCCTACTCTCGGCACCCCCTCAGGTCAGCTGCAGCCACAGCGGTGGGAGCAACGCTGCGATACTTGCCCCGCCGTGTGTGTAAGTGGTGGAGAGACCGCAGCCCGTACACCACCTGTGAACATCATCTAGAGGTACTGCCATGGACAGTAGGGCTATGTTCACATGTGGATGATATGCTGCGCATCTTCCATCACAGAAATGCATACAGAAAACCTGCTGCACATCAATTTCTGCCCGAATTTTACCTTTTGCAATGTGCAGAGTGAAATCCACAGCATTTTTCTCTTTATCCTAATCATTCCTTCATTAAACCTCAGTTGCCTCCAGAGCTGCCTTCAGTATTCAGCTGGCCTTAATCAATACATTTTGGAAGCTCCCATATAGTCAGACTTCACATTAAAGGGGTGTTCCAGCAGCAGGTAAGTTATCCTCTATCCATAGCATAGGGAATAACTATCAGATCGGTGGGGGTCCTACCGCTGGGAATGGGGGCCCTGTACCCCCTGCATGTGCTGTGCTCTCTCTCCGGACCTCCCATAGAAATGAATGGAGCGCCTGCCTGCATGTGCAACGAGCAGCTCCGGTCATTTCAGGGGATCTGCAGGGGGTACGGGGGTCCCGTTCTCATGATCACAGTGGTAGGACCCCCACTGATCTGATAGTTGTCCTCTATTATGTGGGTTGGGGATAACTTTTACCTACCAGAGTACCCCTTTAAATTCACACACCTTCTCCTGCCAATGGGCAGCCAGCACAATGCGTGCTGCAGCTCTGGATGTGACTAGAGTGGGATATGTCAATAGCATTTGTATGTGTGACCTCCTTTGCTGCAGCCCCAGTTTTTTCTAGTACTTAACATCAGATTTGTAATGAATTAAAGTTTTTCATTTTTATTTTCCCGCAGATCTAACCCAGAACCGGTCTTTTTCGCATTCGACATCTGATCTGGAATAAAACATGTAGCTCGGGGGATATAGATATATTCGGGAGCTACTCAGATTTTATAGTGTTTTTTTTTTTTTTGTTTTTTTTTTGTTTAGTTTTTTCTCCTCCCCACGTAAAGGATTATCCTGGACTCTGTTCATGTTGAGTTCATGAGGTGTTTGGCTTAATCCGTCACTATGAGCAGCAGCATAGGAAAAGATAAGGACCCCAAGGATAAAGACCCTAAGGGCCCCACTATGGTCAAGGACCGTGAAAAGGAAGCCAAGGCCTCTGGGGGTCCTGTGAAGGAGAACAAAGACAAGGACCTTAAGACCAAAGTCAAAGATGCCAAAGAAGGGAAGAAAGACGCAGGTGGGGCGCAGCCTGGCGTGGCTTTTTCTGTGGACAACACGATAAAACGCCCCTCGGGCGTGTCTGGCATGCGTAAAAAGGCCAGCAATGCCGAGGTGATAAAGGAACTGAACAAATGCCGGGAAGAGAACTCAACTCGTTTGGACTTGGCCAAGAAGTCCATTCACCAGCTCCCGGCCTCCATCAAGGAGCTGACGCAACTGTCGGAACTTTATTTATACGGTAACAAGCTGCCCTCGCTGCCAGCGGAGGTGGGCAGCCTCGTGAACTTGGTGACGCTGGCGCTTAGTGAGAACTCTTTAACCAGCCTGCCAGACTCTCTGGAGAACCTGAAGAAGCTGCGGATGCTGGACTTGCGGCATAACAAGCTGCGGGAGATCCCGGCCGTGGTGTACAAGCTGAGCTCCCTCACCACGCTCTTCTTGCGCTTCAATCGTCTCACTACTGTGGAGAAAGACATCAAAGCCCTGAGCAAGCTGACCATGCTGAGCATCCGGGAGAACAAGATCAAGCAGCTGCCGGCAGAGATCGGTAAGGGGGGGGTCTCTGTATCTAAAGGGGATTGACCAACCTCAAGTGTCTGATCACGGGGTTATGAATCCCGCCACTGCGTCTTCATAGTATGCCAAGCACAGCGCCATACGTTGTATAGTGGTCGTGCTTGGTATTGCAGCTCGGTCCCATTAAGTTTAATATGACTGAGCTGTACAGCGGCCATGTAACTGACGCCAAAGAGAAGGCCGCAGCGCTCGCCTAAGCGCGCCGCAGCACCTTCCTAAAGCTGGTTCGTGGGGGTGCCAGGAGTGGGGCTCCTACTGATCAGATAGTGAGGATAGCTCATCATTATTTCAGTCCTTGACGACCCCTTTCATATGGCCCGGGCAATGGCTGCTTGAGGGATCTTCTGCGTGGTGCCTTCTAGGACGCTAAGAAAGGGTTTGAATGCAAGTTAAAGGGGTTGTCTAACTTTATCATGTAGACAAAGTTAAAGGCCCCTTTCACATGGGCGAGTATTCCGCGCGGATGGGATGCGTGAGTTGAACGCATTGCACCCGCACTGAATACCGACCTATTCATTTCTATGGGGCTGTTCACATGAGCGGTGATTTTCACGCATCACTTGTGCGTTGCGTGAAAATCGCAGCATGCTCTATTTTGTGCGATTTTTCACGCACGGTTGCTAAGAGACTATCGGGATGGAGACCCGATCATTATTATTTTCCCTTATAACATGGTTATAAGGGAAAATAATAGCATTCTGAATACAGAATGCATAGTACAATAGACCTGGAGGGGTTAAAAATAAAATAACAAATAATTTAACTCGCCTTAGTCCACTTGATCGCGCTGCCCGGCATCTCGTCTGTCTCCTTTGCTGAACAGGACCTGGGGTGACGTCACTCTGGTCATCACATGTTCCATCACATGATCTTTTACCCTGGTGATGGATCATGTGATGACCGGAGTGATGTCACCACAGGTCCTGTTCCTGCAATGAATGCTCACCACAGGTCCTGTTCAGCAAAGGAGATAGAAGGAGATTCCGGCTGCGCCATCAAGTGGACTAAGGTGAGTTAAATTATTTATTTTTTAACCCCTCCAGCGCTATTGTACTATGTATTCTGTATTCAGAATGCTATTATTTCCCCTTATAACCATGTTATAAGAGAAAATAATACAATCTACAGAACACCGTTCCCAAGCCCGAACTTCTGTGAAGAAGTTTGGGTACCAAACATGCCCGATTTTTCTCACACGAGTGCAAAACGCGTTACAATGTTTTGCACTCGCACGGAAATATCGCAGGTGTTCCCGCAACGCACCCGCACATTTTTCCGCAACGGCCGTGTGAAAGAGGCCAAAGGGGTATTCCATTTAATTTTTTTGGGTCCTACTGCTGGGACCTCCACAGAGAACGGGGGGCCCCCATATACCCTGCATCCCCCCTGAAATGAACGACCAGCTCCATTCATTCATTTCTGTGGGAATTCCGGAGATAATGGAGCTGTGTATCCGGCTATTTCCGGAACTCCCATAGAAATGAATGGAGCAGCAGCACACATGCCGAACCGGCCATTTCGTTCATTTCAGGGGGGATACTGGACTCCCGTTCTCGTGATCGGTGGTGGTCCAAGCAGTAGGACCCCCAGCCAACTAATAGTTAGGGAATGGATAGAGGATAACTTAATCTAACCGGAATACCCCTTTAAGGATACTTTCACACTAGCGTCGCTGGATTCCGGTAGGCAGTTTCATTGCCGGCAATCTGTTTGCAAACGGATACCATTTGTAGACTGATGCGGATCCGTATCCGTCTCACAAATGTATTGCCATACCGGATCTGTCTCTTTGGTTGTCATCCGGAAAAACGGATTTGGTGTTTATCTTTTTCACATTTTGAAAGGTCTGCGCAGACCGCAAAACCGGGTCCGTTTTGCCGGAACACTTGGGGCCGGATCCGGCATTAATGCATTTCAATGTAAAATAATGCCGGTATTCCGGAATTTTGAACGGAGAAAATACCGCAGCATGCTGCAGTATTTTCTCCTTCCAAAAACCGTACAGTGACTGAACTGAAGACATCCTGATGTATACTGAACGGATTGCTCTCCATCCAGAATGCATTAGGATAAAACTGATCAGATCTTTTCCGGTGTAGAGCCACGAGGACGGAACTCAATACCGGAAAAGAATAACGCTAGTATGAAAGTAGCCTGACGCTACGCGATAAATACCGCTTGCTGACGTGAGACAACCCCTTTAATGTGTCATGGGAGCATCAGAAACTTCCAGGTAATCTGGTGCTAAAGTCGTACACTTTGCTCTTCCTTCCTAATCGTTAACATGTCTTGTACTCCAGTCCCATCCAGAGCTGCATTTACAATTTGACTGTTCGCCAGTTGGAATTTCCTAATCTACTACTTTCTAGTGCATTTATTGATAAAATGTGTGGCCCGAGGGGAGGCCTGTTTCTTCCACCGGGCACCTCAATGGAGCTAGCTGACTGGTAGAGGCTTCGTGTGCAGTTCTGGGTGTGACTAGAGTATAGGATGTGATCCTAAGGGTGAAGTTTTGCCAAATTTCTTCAGCTTTCAATCCCAGGACGATTGTGTATTTGCGCTGAGATTGCAGATGGATATTGGGGGATCAGCGAGGCGCCGGCAGCCGCTGCAGGACGTCTGAACTAGCAGTGAATTTTGGGTGAATGTTCTGCGTCCTCTCGCCCCCATCGACAAATCAAGAATAGGAACTTCCTGCCTCTTAATAGAACAGGAAAAGTATCTCGGATTACAAAGCGCGGCACGCCGGTCGGGACTGTGGGGTAGGAGGCCGTTCTCAGGCGTAAAGTTACAAATGTCGCCTGTAATGACGGAGCAGGATCAGGGGCAGTTTTCACGTATCCGGTATACAGGTCGCCGTTCAGGACGCGTTAGTGGGATTTTCTGCTTCATCTTTGTGTAAAAAGAAACATTCTGCAATAGACTGTTTTGGTTCCTTACGGTTTTCAAGATCTCTGCTTGCTGTCATTTCTTATAGCCATACGTTTAAAATCTGTGCAAATGGTAATAACTTGTCACAGCTGAGGGTTGGATACAGTTTTATAGGGACTGAGCTTTAGGCTGATACATTTATCTGCACTGATACATTGTAACAAACTGGAGAGCGAGATTTGCACTGGTGATGTGTTTATCTGGTGCACAGTTGTCTAGACTGGATACAATTGTAGCAAACCCTCAGCTGTGAGAAGTGATGGGTCAGAATACGTTTTCAACTTCTTAATAGACTGTGTTTTGGTTCTGTGCCATTTCCATCTCTGCTTGCCGTCAATGAATGGGAACATTCTTGTTTACATCCAGAGGCTGAAAACCTGTGCATTCCTTCTCAAAACTTTACAGAGGGTTTGTTACAGTGTATCAGTCCTCTGAGTGAACCTGAGCAGCACAGGTTTCTCTGTAGCCCTGTTTGTTACAGTGTATCAGTCTGGAGTCCAGGCTATTTTATCACTTTCTGCTTTGAGAAGTATTAGATCTTTTATAGGAGTTCAGCCTCTTTATGTTCCCATTCACTGATAGCAAGCAGTGGTCTTGAAACCATGAGGAATTGTATGGTCTGTTAAAAAGCAGCAGAACTTTTCATTATACCCGGATTACCCTTTATTTACAGCACGTTTCTCTCTGCTCGCTATCTTTTTCTGTTTGACCTTTGGGACCCCCACAGTCCTGAGAATGAAGGGGCTGCAGCGCTGATTTAGTGGCCTTAGCCTTTCCTTGCCCAATCCTTTAGCTGTCAGCACTGCGGACCCCCACCGACGATCATAGAGCGATGGAATTATCCTAGCCATAAGCGGTCACTTTATAAGATGGAAATATTCCTTTAACTGGCCCTTAAAGGGTTTTTTCAGGAATGCACATTGATGCTGTCCCTGTAGTATCCATGTCCGAGCCCCTGGATCCCCAGTGGTCCTCAGTATAAAGGGGCTGCACTGCTCCAGCAAGCGTCATTGGTCATGCAGTGTCTTTGCAGGTGGTGCGGTGCCTCCGTGCCCGTTGCTGGTCCAGCGGTGCCCCCCCCCGTGTCGGCGCGTGGTCCAGCGGTGCCCCCCCCGTGTCGGCGCGTGGTCCAGCGGTGGCCCCCCCCCCGTGTCGGCGCGTGGTCCAGCGGTGGCCCCCCCCCCCGTGTCGGCGCGTGGTCCAGCGGTGCCGCCCCCCCCCCCCCCGTGTCGGCGCGTGGTCCAGCGGTGCCCCCCCCCCCCGTGTCGGCGCGTGGTCCAGCGGTGCCCCCCCCCCCCCTGTGTCGGCGCGTGGTCCAGCGGTGCCCCCCCCCCCCCCTGTGTCGGCGCGTGGTCCAGCGGTGCCCCCCTGTGTCGGCGCGTGGTCCAGCGGTGCCCCCCTGTGTCGGCGCGTGGTCCAGCGGTGCCCCCCCGTGTCGGCGCGTGGTCCAGCGGTGCCCCCCCGTGTCGGCGCGTGGTCCAGCGGTGCCCCCCCCCCCCCCGTGTCGGCGCGTGGTCCAGCGGTGCCTCTGTAATCCATGGCGTTATCATTTCGGCCTCTTGTATAATGTGTCGGCCTGATCTACCAGATTTATTCATTGCCTCCTTACATTTCCATAACGCTCATCACTGCTCATCCTGATGCTTGAATCTAATGCCAAAACTACAGTGTAGACTGACACAAACGAGAGGAGAGAGGGGGGGGGGGTGTATATATTTTGTATATATTTATATCATCATAGGAATAGATGTGACATTCGGGGTCTGTGTAACGCTGAGTTTTTCCTCTGGGTATAGTGAATAGAACTAGATCTAACCGCCTCATGCACGCCACTATGTATTTTGGGGTCCACGAAATACAGATATTGTCTGTGTCGCATCCGCATTTTCTGTGGACCCATTGACTTCAATGGGTCCATGGTCTGCATTTTGCAACCAAGTGTAGGACGCACGGATCATCTGCGTCCGTATGTCCGTTCCGCAAAAAGATAAAATAACTGCAGAATGCAGACCACTGCCATTGAAGCATCGGGCTTGAATATTGGGGTCAGCCGCTCTTGGTCTCCGCCGGCATCTGTCAGGAGCTCCCCGCACACGTATATGGGGGGCCTTCACCTCTGGTCATTGTATAGAGCAGGCATCTTACTCCAGCTGTGGTAAAACTACAACTCCCAGCATGCTTGAGTGTTCTCAGAACTACCTTAGGAGTGAATGGGGCATGTTGGGAGTTGTAGTTTCACCACAGCTGGAGGCTGCTGACCCCCGGTGTAGAATGTCACCGTATTGGCTGTGGGCCTGATGTCGTGGTTTAGAAGTGAAGGTGGCTGATCACGTCACGTCCAGAGTCCGCCATTAACGACCTCACTGTAAACAAGGAAGCCGCTCGCGATACATTCGAGGAGGAAGTTTTTCCGCCGTCTCTGCATTCCTTCCTAGATGAATGTTGTATGACAGACCGCTACTTCCCCTTTAAGGGTCCATTCACGCGTCCGTAGTCTATTGCGGATCCGTAATACACCCGGCCGGCACCCCATAGAACTGCCTCTTGTCCGCAATTAGAGCATGTTCTATTTTTTTTTGGGAGCTGTGTGCTGTCCGCATCTCTTCCGGCCCCATAGAGAATGAATGGATCCGGATTCGTTCCGCAACTTTGTTGCTTTCTATGGGCTTAGAGACTGACACATGTATCCTATCCTCTAAGGGTGGCAGCTCCGTTCTTAAAGGGCCAAGTGCTAAATTAGAGCTGAATTAGACCGATGTTCACACCACGGACAATGTCAGAGTCTGCCACACATCCAGCTGCAGAGACCGTCAGGACGCCTTGGTTTCTGCCGCGGTCCCGCTCTTGGTTTACCTCCATTAAATGGCACTTAACCACAAGCAGACTCCTGCCGTGGCGTCCATGTTTTAACCCCGTGAAGAATGGACATGCCTGTTTTTGGTGCGGTCAGGAAAACGGTGAATGGCATTTTTTTTCCCCTCACAATCCAAAAGATTTATATGATCCCCTTCATTATAAGGACATCTGCGGCCGGGCAGCGGAGGGTTAATGCTGTAATCTCGCCGAGCGCTGACCCCCCTCTGGAGTCTCCGCTTTGGTGCAGGATAAAAATTCTTTTCCACTGACGTAAAGTAGATTCCCAGCGTCAGGATCTTGAGATTGCTTCATCATACGCTCCAGAAGCAATCGGTCTCTGTGAGGAGCGGGACATTACCGGACAAAGTGCGGACGGTGACATGAACAGCGTCGCATCCCCCCACCAACGCTATAGTAGACATCCAAGATGGTAGACCCCCCCCCCAAAACATGGGGCGGCTTTAGTCTAGACATATAGAGGTGAGATGACACACAGTGACGAAAACGGAGTGGGCGCTCTGATACTTAAAGGGGCATTCCCATCTCAGACAATGGGGACATATCGCTAGTATATGCCTCTATTTTCTGATGTGTGAAGGTCCTCTGGGGACCCATAGGAAATAGAGGGCGGCTGCGCATGCGCAGTGCACCCTCCTTCACTTGCAGGGCTCTGTTCTCAATATAGGTGCAGACCCGCACCTAGAAGACAATGGGGGGCATATCCTAGCGATATGCCCCCATTGTCCATGAGGAGACCACCCCTTTAAGCCTTGTATAGAGGAGTGCCGCCTGCTGTAAATGGAGCACGTATGGCGAGGACGGCGCCTCCAGGATGACTCTCCGTTAAGCACTAAATATGTGCAGGAAGCCGGTCTGCTAAATACTTAGTCAACGTTTTCCGTGTGCCGTATAATTCTATAACCCCGCTTTATGGTATATTATCTGCCCCCTCCCCGCGGTGTAGATTGGGTACAGCACCGATCACACTGCGCCACTACAAAGCCGATCATATGCCAGATCCATGCCGTGTGCCGCAGCCGCCACAGAGAGCCCCCAAACAAAAGCACAATGCCTGGGATGTGCTTCCTGCCATCAAACTGCGGTTTCATGGTGGGAACTGCTGTGACCTCCTGATACGCAGCTGCCTGACCCCGGCCGCCACTTTCCATCAGATGTGCAGCCCAGAAAATCCCCCCCACTCCGCATCCTGCGCGCTCCTGCTGCAGCTCCCACTATGACAGATCTCCCCGTGAAGGTAGCTGCAGTACGCGCTCCACGCCATGTTCTCACCAGCACCCGTTCCAGTCCCTTAGTAGGCGCCCTCCTTACCTGATTCAGGGGCAGATTTTTTGGGTGGTCAGTTTCTATTGCTTTTTGGGAGTCATCAGAAAATTGGTTCCTAAGTTACTGATGCAGGCCTGAAATGCGTTAGTGCTGCACGTTTCCAATCATTACTTAGCAGCTAGCACTTGGAGTTCTTCAGACTTCTGCTATTTATACAGCCAGCCTCAGCTGTTTGAGAAGCTCCGTCCATTGTGTAGAGGACAGAGCTGGTGACCGCAGCGCTGCCCCCGGTGACATGAACGGTGCTGGGGTAACCAGCTCCACCCAGTACTCAGTGATGGTGTCCGAAGTCAGACCCCTGCTGCTCAGATAGTGGTGGTCCGTCCTGAGGATAGGTCATCACTTGTAAATTACTGGACAACCCCTTTAAGTGCTGAAACGCGTTGATCACTCGTGTTGGCCTTTTTATACCACGTCTTGTAACTCCTGCTTCACGTTAGACTATTATATGCCGCTAGCTCCTGACTTACATCCGTTTTCCACCACTTCAGTATTGTTCAGGCCTGAAACGTGTTAGTTGTCCTTGTCTTACATTATTGTTTGCTTCTTTGTTTTGCACTCTTTGCTTGTCGTGTCAGTTTTTCTACTTTTTTAGTCATTTTGGCGCATTGTTCTGACCTGAATCGCGCTGTTTATAATTGCAGCACACTTTTCAATTCCATTTTGATCTTTAGTCCCGATTCTCAGCCACCGTTTTGCATCGGACTCCTTGTGTTCTATCACTGCAGTGAGAGGCTCCGTCGGGAAGCTTTGTCAATAGCTACTACAGACAAAAAATGAGAAGTGGGCTACCCTCCCTGGCGAGCCCGCCATGCCGCCACCCCTCCCCCCCTCCCCCCCTCCCCCTGTCCTGCCTCCAAACTGGTGTAGAAATCCTAAGAGTGCCGCAAGGAGCAACAGAAAAGAGGTTTCTTGGGTCCTACAGTATAAGGCCTAGTTCACACTAACGTGTTTTTTGCGAGTGTACGGGCCCTTTTTTGTGTTCCGTATACGGTCCGTCGGAACTATTCATTTCAATGGTTCCGCAAAAAAACCTGAATGTCCTCCGTATGCATTCCGTTTCCGTTTTTTCCGTTGAAAGTTGGAACATGTCCTATTATTGCCCGCAAATCACGTTCCGTGGCTCCATTCAAGTCAATGGTTCCGCAATAAACGGAATGGAAAAACGGATGAGAAACGGAAACAAAGAACGGAACAACGGACCGCAAAACACTGAAAAAGCCATACGGTCGTGTGAACTAGGCCTAAGGGGGATTAATTCTTACTGTGATTTAAGTTTTTATTGCGGTTTAGCTCCAAATCACCTGCATAGTTGTAGAGGTCAAAATGTATCTGCCTGCAGCCACCACTAGAGGGAGCGCACTGCATAGTGTTTATATATTCAATAATGACACAGTATACAGTAAGCTCCTGAGCTCCCCCTAGTGGTGATTGGAGACCTCGGTAATAACACAGTATGCAATAATATCCTGAGCTCCCCCTAGTGGTGGCTGCAGGCCTCAATAATAACACAGTATGCAGTAAGCTCCTGAGCTCCCCCTAGTGGTGGCTGCAGACCTCAATAATAACACAGTATGCAGTAAGCTCCTGAGCTCCTCCTAGTGGTGGCTGCAGACCTCAATAACACAGTATGCAGTAAGCTCCCTCTAGTGGTTTGCAGGCCTCAATAATAATACAGTATGCAGAAAGCTCCTAAGCTCCCTCTAGTGGTGGCTGCAGGCCTCAATAACACAGTATGCAGTAAGCTCCTGAGCTCCCCCTAGTGGTGGCTGCAGGCCTAGGTAATAACACAGTATGCAGTAAGCTCCTGAGCTCCCCCTAGTGGTGGCTGCAGGCCTAGGTAATAACACAGTATGCAGTAAGCTCCTGAGCTCCCCCTAGTGGTGGCTGCAGGCCTAGGTAATAACACAGTATGCAGTAAGCTCCTGAGCTCCCCCTAGTGGTGGCTGCAGGCCTAGGTAATAACACAGTATGCAGTAAGCTCCTAAGCTCCCCCTAGTGGTGGCTATAGGCAGCTTGGAATTTGTCATTATAATTGTGACTGATGCACAGATTTGAAAGCAATGCATAAATTCTGTAAAATTTTACCGCTCTGACACTGGCCTAGAGACAACTTTTCAGACACTCCTTGCAGTACTCTGTCTTCCCCTGTACGGCGGCAGGGCGGGCTCACCAGTTTTGTCATTGCATTACCCCCCAGCCTGGCACTTCTTGAAGACGTCTTGCTGGAGACGCAGCAGACTGAGCCGATATGACTATAGTCTGGTCTGTTGCAGTGTGGTTACTACTAGATCATTGTATGCAGTTTCTCTAGATGCCGATGGTTACTTCATGTTGTAGAATGCAGTGTGATGGCGGGAGGCCGAATTCATACACTACACCTCTGCCTTTTCTAGGAGGCGCCGCCATATTGTGTATTCATGTCGCCTTAGTTCACAAGTAGAAAGCCAGAACTACAGTGCAGACTGACACTTAGAGGTCAGTTTATTGTAACAGCTGCACTGTCAACATGGACGCTGATGGAGGATCCCGTCCATCAGTCGCCACCATTTACTTATACTGGAGACGGAGAGGGGAACTAGCGCATGCACAGTCCCTCCCCAGTATAAGTGAATGGGGGGCCCCTCCCAGCGCAGCCTCCACCTGCATGTCGGTGCCGATAGTTTGATAACTATCTTTACTTGCTGCATGCGCTGTTACCAGACATGTAAACTGACCGACCCCTATAAAGAGTTGTTTAAAAATATACAGCAAATGTAATAAAATACAAGATGCACAAAACCTCTAATCTCTGCCCCCCCCCCCCCCCTTCAGTGCAGTGCAGTGCACCACACACCTCTGTTTTATATCCTGGGAGCCGTCAATTCATGTAGTTATTGGCATCGGGAAATGCTAATATTTTCCTGTGATTTACAGACGAGATGACGGTCGTAGAGCAATAATTTACATAGAAAGTTCTATCACTAAATTACTTTTGTTCAGCAGAATAGTGAGTGCAGCTCTGGAGTATAATACAGGATGTAACTCAGGATTAGTACAGGATAAGTAATGTATGTACACAGTGACTGCACCAGCAGAATAGTGAGTGCAGCTCTGGAGTATAATACAGGATGTAACTCAGGATCAGTACACGATAAGTAATGTATGTACACAGGGACTGCACCAGCAGAATAGTGAGTGCAGCTCTGGGGTATAATACAGGATGTAACTCAGGATCAGTACAGGATAAGTAATGTATGTACACAGTGACTGCACCAGCAGAATAGTGAGTGCAGCTCTGGGGTATAATACAGGATGTAACTCAGGATCAGTACAGGATAAGTAATGTATGTACACAGTGACTGCACCAGCAGAATAGTGAGTGCAGCTCTGGGGTATAATACAGGATGTAACTCAGGATCATTACAGGATAAGTAATGTATGTACACAGTGACTGCACCAGCAGAATAGTGAGTGCAGCTCTGGAGTATAATACAGGATGTAACTCAGGATCAGTACAGGATAAGTAATGTATGTACACAGTGACTGTACCAGCAGAATAGTGAGTGCAGCTCTGGAGTATAATACAGGATGTAACCCAGGATCAGTACAGGATAAGTAATGTATGTACACAGTGACTGCACCAGTAGAATAGTGAGTGCAGCTCTGGAGTATAATACAGGATGTAACTCAGGATCAGTACAGGATAAGTAATGTATGTACACAGTGACTGCACCAGCAGAATAGTGAGTGCAGCTCTGGAGTATAATGCAGGATGTAACTGAGGATCAGTACAGGATAAGTAATGTATGTACACAGTGACTGCACCAGCAGAATAGTGAGTGCAGCTCTGGAGAGATGTCCTACATCGGTATTGAACTCCTGGAAAGCTCCTTTTTATCCTGTATTTAATCTGGTATTTGGAGGTTGCCTTTCCCTTTTAATATTTGCCCTGTGATTTCTCTTGTTCTGTATTCTGGGATTTTGGCCGCTGTGGCGCATTTATTTACCAAATGATTAGATTAAAATGGCAGCCTGTGTGTAATCTGCTCTTATCTGGGATTAACATTGTAATTTTCGTCCAAACAACACTAATGAAAATCCAGCGCGTGGCTGAAAACTGAGCATTAGGAGACGGCGTGCCGCGGCCGCGCTCTGCACCCGGTGATTGCGGCTTCTCCTCGTCCTCAGTTTGCTTTCTGTGTCTCCGCAGGGGAGCTGTGTAATCTCATCACGCTGGACGTAGCCCACAATCAGCTGGAACACCTTCCGAAAGAGATCGGCAACTGCACCCAGATCACCAACCTGGACCTGCAGCACAACGAGCTCCTGGACCTGCCAGAGACAATAGGTGAGGAGACCTCTGGGGGGCGCTGTATGACATGCATCTGCTGCTGGCTTTACTGGCCCTTTAAAATAAAGGAACTTACAATGCTGGAAAATCCATGCATCTGTTGGGGCTGCGTCCGCAATATGAGACATTAGGCCATCCCGTGTTGGGGAATTAAAGGTTCTGCAACGTTCCCTGTTTGCTGTCAGTGAATTTGGACACACGTCTTTACATTCTCAGGTTACCATAGCCAATCAGTCTAATATTTCTCATAGCTGTGGGGTTGTTACATTTGTATCTAATCTAGAGTTCTCTGTTAGATGAGCATCCTGGATTGATACATTTTTTTTCTGCACTGACACATTGTAACAAGAATCTGGACAGGAAGGAGATCTGTGCAGCTGATGATTATCTCACAAAGGATACAATTGTAACAAGCCCTCAGCTGTGAGAAGTAGAAGGCCGGGTTCCATTCTGATGATACAACCGTCTGCATCTGTCATGAACGGATCCAGGTGTATTATCTTTAAAATAGCCAAGACGGAATGGGAGACGGATCCGTTTTCTATTATGTCAGAGAAAACGGATCCGCCCCATTGACTTACATTGTGAGTCATGACCGATCTGTCTTGCTCCGCACCACATGGCGGACAGAAAAACGCTGCTGAACGCAACCAAACGGAATGGAATGCATTCTGGTGACTCCGTTTCGTTCAGTTCAGTTTTGACAATGAACGGGGACAAAACGGAATCGTTTTTCCTCGCTATTGAGATCCAATGATCCAAAGGATCTCAATAGCGGAAAGGGAAAGCGCAGGTGTGAAAGTAGCCTTACGTAAATTGTGAAATCTGCAACAACAAAACGGATTTTTAACAAATTTTCAGAAGTTCTAGACATTTTCTGTCTTTGTGGTTGTAAGCAGGATTGTTGCCATTCACTGACTGGAAGCAGAGATGGTACATTGGCTCAAATCTTTCTTTCTGATAGGCTTCACGTTAGGGTACTTTCACACTAGCGTTTTTCTTTTCCGGCACTGAGTTCCGTCGCAGGGGCTCAATACCGGAAAAGAGCTGATCAGGCATATCCCCATGCATTCTGAATGGAGAGCGATCCGCTCAGGAGGCATCGGGGCGTCTTCAGTTCAGTCGTTTTGGGTTGGGTTTTTATTCCCTTTGCCCAATGACTGACTGCTCATCTGGCAGTAATGGCCGCCCCGGGGTCCGTGCCAGAACCGCACGGGTAATGCATGTGCCCGGTCCCATGACACGTGCCCAGTGTGCGGCCTCTGCAGATTGCTGGTCCGAGGATGCCGTTTCCTTGGCATTGACTCCATCGTCCACATGATGCTGATGGGCGGCATACTCCGGCAGTGTTGGCGCCATGTCTAGCCCTGCTCTGGTGCTCGCACTGTCGTTTCTCACCTGCTTCCTCCTCTGGAGACCCACAGGGAGGGAGTGACAACATTATTGTGGTTTCCACACTGTCCCCGGCAATGTCACAACCCTGTATTTTGGTAAATGACAAACCTGCGGTGAAGTCCTGATATGAGCGCAACGTTACAGGTTGTCAGCAGCTTCGTGAGGTTTGTCGCCTTAAAGGGACAGTCCAAGCCGGCAATAGGGCTCAAAAGTGTCACCTCTTTCATATAATCTATATTCCTCGCCTTTTTCTAGAACTCTGCTTGCTGTCAGTAAGCAAGGACAGTAATTTTGTGCATCCCAGGGCTTTAAATCCATTCTAGTCTTGTTCTGCTGAAGGTTTGTTACAATGTATTATATATATATATATATATATATATATATATATATATATATATATATAATGAGCTGTCAGTCTGACATTCAGAGCAGATGAGATTTGCACTGTTGGTAGGTATAGCTGACAGAATTGACCACACTGATACAGTGTAACAAACCTGCCAGCAGTGATGGTTTTGTATAGGTTTTCATCCTCCAAATGCAAAGCAGGAAAAGATTTCAGCCTCTGGATGTAATGGATGCTCACTTTCTTTGACTGTAAGCAGAGGTCTTGCAAATAACGGTGAATAAAAACACAATTTAAGCTCTGTCATATCAGACTATGGCTCCCCCGGTGGTCGCTGTGGGTAGGGGACAATCCATAGTCATGAGTCCCCATTGCTACCGGCCGCCAGAACCCCCGACACGCAGGTATAAGTGGTGTCGGCGGCGTGCTGGTAGGCATGGTCACTTCCTCTCCATTTGAATATCTCTGCTTTCTGTGAATGAGAACATGGTATACATTCAGAGACAGTAAACCTGTATATCTCTAGTCCTGCCGAGAAGTGGATCCAATTGTATCCAGAATAGGAAGTGCTCTGTGAGCGTCCAGACTGATACATTGTAACAGATTTGTGCAGCAGCTGTTGATGTTTTCAGCTTTGTCTGCACTGAATACAATGTCGTCCGCGGAGAGCAGGACGTTCTGTGTGCAGCTTTGCTGCCACTGAATGGAAGCAAGAGTGTTCTCATTCACTTACAGGAAGCAGAGATCTTAAAAATGAAGAGGATTTGAAATGTGAAGGCTGTAGAGTGGTTAAAGGGGTTGTCCACTTTCTGGCTCCCGTTGACCAATGTGTATGTAAGATGATTGTTTGACACTAATGTAGGATTTCAGGAGGTTCTGCCCCATTTCCTATATTTGGTATGTCCCCCTCCCCCTGTCCACAGAGGGTCCTGATGGAGGGTCTTTTGCCTGGTCACATGACCCTCCATCAGCAGCCATTTTGTGGACGGGGGGGGCATACCTCATGAAATATAGGAAATGGGGCAGAATTTCAGCAAACACTAGTTTAGGAAGTGCCGTGTAATCATCTCACAAACACATCAATCAGCAATAAGCAGAAAGTGTCCAACCCCTTTAAGCTTTATTAAAGGGGTTTTCTTGAGGACAGGCCGTCAACATTATGTCTCTGGGATCCTGAATTGGGACCCCCCTGCAGGGTCCACATAATACAACAAAGCTGCCATACCTAGGCGCGGCATGTCGGACCCCCAGCCGTCTTGGTGCCCTATACAGGTAATTTACCTTAGAAACTCCCGTATTTTATGCAAATTGGTTCTCAAGTGTCCGTTGGGCGAATCGGACCTGTGCAGGTGTCCTGGCGTATCGGCGCTGATCCAACCCCTCTTCCTATGGCTGACGCAGATGACGCCTTTGTCGTACGTACGCCCCTGTATACAGCAGAGCGCTGGCACGTGCGCAGTTCTGGGCAGAGAGGATTCACGTTTTCATTTCCTGTGCATGCGCCACAATGTAACTTCATGCCGTCATGTGCCCTCTGTTTGGCATCGTCGCTGCTGCGTTGGCCAAGTAACTGTAGAACGTGATGACGGGGGCCATTACACCAGGATCGGTGCCTGTGCAGCAATAATTGGGACCCCGCTCCAGAACAGGGAAGTGCTGTGGGGGAGGCGGAGGGCGTCACCTGGGTCAGTGAACTGGCGCTGATGGACCCGGACACGCCCAGCGGGCACTTGAGAACTCATCTGCATATGGCGCCAGGCGTGCAGCTCTACTGGTCAGTAATGGTGGGAAGAGTTTCAATTGAAGGCCTGGAGAGCGGGCCCCTTTTGAGGGATCTCTTCCATGCCTCATTAACCTTGTTAGAGTATTATAGGCTCCACCCCTTTATGACATCACCCCCTCCCCCCAGACACTGATAATCCCACTACCAGGGGAGGCGAACATGGCTGAAAGGCTTAGCGGCCGTCGTGTCGCCTCTTGCCTCGCTTCGTGTCGGGGCAGACGGCCCCTCTGAACAGCTCTTCACACGTAATCCGTTATTTCCCGGGTCTCTGTGTCTCGACTGCAGACCTCGCCCGCGGAGCGCAGACATTAACACTTTGTGTACCATGGACCGATGGGTCACTGCTCCATGCCCCATTGAAGCAGAACCGCACCCATTCTTGCATTCTTGCCCAGGCTTGCATGCTTGTGAATGGAGGGGGAGGGGTTTTATATATGCTAATGAGCAGACATTGCTGCCCCCCCTCTGCGAGTCATTGAGCGTCACCGTTTCGGGTCGTTGGTCATTGGAATCGACCGCCATCTTTCCCATCGTCCTGATCTCACGCCTGTGTTCTGTCTCCTTAGGAAATCTCTCCAGCCTGAACCGCCTCGGACTGCGATACAACCGGCTATCGGCGATTCCGCGCTCGTTAGCGAAATGCAGCGAACTGGACGAGCTGAACCTGGAGAATAACAATATATCCACTTTACCCGAGGTGAGAATAGACGGGAGGGGCCCGGGCTACGGAAATACAGAGCAGCCAGTGTATACCGAGACAGTCTGCAACTTACTGCGACTGACAGAATAGTGAGTGCAGCTCTGGAGTATAATACAGGATGTAACTGAGGATCAGTACAGGATAAGTAATGTATGTACACAGTGACTGCACCAGCAGAATAGTGAGTGCAGCTCTGGAGTATAATACAGGATGTAACTCAGGATCAGTACAGGATAAGTAATGTATGTACACAATGACTGCACCAGCAGAATAGTGAGTGCAGCTCTGGAGTATAATACAGGATGTGACTCAGGATCAGTACAGGATAAGTAATGTATGTACACAGTGACTGCACCAGCAGAATAGTGAGTGCAGCTCTGGAGTATAATACAGGATGTGACTCAGGATCAGTACAGGATTAGTAATGTATGTACACAGTGACTGCACCAGCAGAATAGTGAGTGCAGCTCTGGAGCATAATACAGGATGTAACTCAGGATCAGTACAGGATAAGTAATGTATGTACACAGTGACTGCACCAGCAGAATAGTGAGTGCAGCTCTGGAGTATAATACAGGATGTAAAGGATCAGTACAGGATGAGTAATGTATGTACACAGTGACTGCACCAGCAGAATAGTGAGTGCAGCTCTGGAGTATAATACAGGATGTAAAGGATCAGTACAGGATGAGTAATGTATGTACACAGTGACTGCACCAGCAGAATAGTGAGTGCAGCTCTGGAGTATAGGACAGGATGTAACTCAGGATCAGTACAGGATAAGTAATGTGTGTACACAGTGACTGCACCAGCAGAATAGTGAGTGCAGCTCTGGAGTATAATACAGGATTAAACTCAGGATCAGTACAGGATAAGTAATGTATGTACACAGTGACTGCACCAGCAGAATAGTGAGTGCAGCTCTGGAGTATAATACAGGATGTAACTCAGGATAAGTAATGTATGTACACAGTGACTGCACCAGCAGAATAGTGAGTGCAGCTCTGGAGTATAATACAGGATGTAACTCAGGATCAGTACAGGATAAGTAATGTATGTACACAGTGACTGCACCAGCAGAATAGTGAGTGCAGCTCTGGAGTATAATACAGGATGTAACTCAGGATCAGTACAGGATAAGTAATGTATGTACACAGTGACTGTAGCAGCAGAATAGTGAGTGCAGCTCTGGAGTATAATACAAGATGTAACTCAGGATCAGTACAGGATAAGTAATGTATGTACACAGTGACTGCACCAGCAGAATAGTGAGTGCAGCTCTGGGGTATAATACGGGATGTAACTCAGGATCAGTACAGGATAAGTAATGTATGTACACAGTGACTGCACCAGCAGAATAGTGAGTGCAGCTCTGGAGTATAATACAGGATGTAACTCAGGATCAGTACAGGATAAATAAGGTATCCCCTTTTTTGTGGTTACTTCTATATGTGATATAAATGAGGGTTGGATGAGTTTATCCTATGTTATTTTTGCTCACGCTTTTACTGCCCCCCGACCTTCCCCGTATTTCAGGCGTATAACATTTACTGTCAACACGGGAAGTAGAATTTTCTGCAAATGGCTTCATAAATTAGTCATGATTGCAGCAATTGCCAATAATTCTTCCCTCCCGTGCACACGCCCTAACGCTAGATCTGCTGCTACAGACGGCAGCGCTCTCGTTCCCTCTCGGCCTCCCCCTCTCGTGCATGTTTTCTTGCTAAAAGATTTCTGCAGGTTTAACCCCAGATCTGCCGGTAGACGTGAAGAGAAATGGCATGTAGTCTTCTGCTATATGGCACCATGCAGCAGTTACGGGGTTAAATGCTTGCTTTTCCACATTCCTTTACAGGAGAGGCTTAGAGAGATGTGAATACTTTTTAAGACTAAAGGGTTAGGCTACTTTCACACCTGCGTTAGGTGCGGATCCGTCTGGTATCTGCACAGACGGATCCGCACCTATAATGCAAAAACGCTTGTATCCGTTCAGAACGGATCCGTTTGCATTACCGTTTGCATTTTTTTGTTCATGATAGTGCAAACGGATCCGTTTTGACTTTACATCCGTTCGGGGCCGCTTGTGAGAGCCTTCAAACGGAACTCACAAGCGGAGCCCCGAACGCTAGTGTGAAAGTAGCCTTAACTGGCCTTTGTATATTAACCTTGAATTTGGCTTTAAAGTGACAGTACGACACCCCTGACTGCAGATTGGGTGGTGTGTGGAGGGGTCTTCTCGGCTTTCGCTTTCCACTTCACTCCATTGTGAGTCACTTCCATTTGAGCAGTGTTTTGTTTTTTTCCTCCTTAAAGGGCATTCTGTTGAAACCCTTTATTGTAGGAAATTTTCTACGTAGACACACCTAGGGCACGCATTCACATCCTCGTCATCAGATTGTCAGCTTTGGGGGGCCAGACCGCAGAAAGATCTGGTGGAGTTCCTCCTTCCCTCCGCCAGGGATGATTGTCAAAAGTGGATGTAATTGTAACAAACTTTCAGCAGTGAGAAGTACCAGGTCTATAAGGGTTTCCAGCCTCTAATAGTAAATGGTGATGCTTCTGTTCACTGCCAGCAAGCAGAGGCCCTAAAAAGTGAGAAGCTTACGCATAAAGCATATTAGAGAGCAGCAGACTAAAACCATGCGCTGCGTTAGTTCATCACCATTTATAAGATCTTTGCTCCTCGTCAGAATTTATAGTTTCCGAACGTGAGGTGACGAATCCATCCTGACCTACCACGGGGGTTCACAGCTGAGGGTTTGTTGCAGTGTCCTTCCGTAGACAATCCCATCATGAGGAGGTTCCTCTCACTTTCTAGACCTGGATTTAAAGGGTTTCCCCATTTCTGTCCCCTGATTCCTGCCTGGATGCAGGCGTAGCACAGGATAGATATGGGTCTTTTTTTAATGGCACGAGAATACCCCTTTAAATCTGTAATTGTACATAATGGTAGCGTTCACTGATAGCAAGCGGGGTTTTTTAAACCGCTGAGGAATTGGATTTACTTTGTGTCATTTCAGAACTTTTCATTACACTCTGTGATTGAGCGGCGGTTTAACCCTTCACACGCTCTTGTACCCCGCAGGGCCTCCTCTCCAGCCTGGTGAAGGTGACTAGCCTGACCCTGGCCCGGAACTGTTTCCAGTCTTACCCCGTGGGCGGCCCGTCCCAGTTTTCCACTATTTACTCCCTCAATATGGAGCATAATCGCATTAATAAAATCCCGTTTGGAATCTTCTCCAGAGCGAAAGTATTAAGCAAGCTGAACATGAAGGTGAGTGCGCCTCTGTCGTCTGTGCTCGTAACCCCCCCCGGCCACCATTACTGCAGTGGGGTGCCGGTGGTGGGATTATCTGCCTGTCCTGTGCAGCACTTGGATCACAAACTGCACCCACGGGAGACGGCACGTGGCTGCCAATCAGTCACGGGTGCCCTTATGGCGGAGATGAAAGAAACCTCTGTGGACTTAACCCCTCCCATGCTGCAGTCAACTGAGCAGGTGCTGCCCCTGTCCCACTATTGCCCAGTGACGCAATTGCTGGGTGCCAATCAGTTGTCAGGGCACCAGGGGCCTAGTAAAGCTATCAACCTATTCCAAAGTTATTTTTTTTAGAAAAAATGTATTAAACTCAAATATAAAAAAAAAAAAATAGGAAAATCCCCCTTTTTCTCATTTAGGCTGGGTTCACACCTGAGCGTATTCGATAAGCGCTTTTTACAGGCGTTTTTATCGGGCATATTTTGGGGGCGTTTTTTATTCTGGAAACGCGCGTAGTACGCGCGTCTGTGTGATTGAATACAGAGGCATCCAATGAATCTATGGGCGGGAGCGCGCGACAAGACGCCCCAAAGAAGCTCCTGTACTTCTTGGGGCGTAGGGCGTTTTACAGTGCGTTCGTACGCGCTGTAAAACACTCAGGTGAGAACCATGCCCATAGGGAAACATTGTTTTTTGCCTGCTGAGCGTTTTACAGCGCGTAGGAACGCGCTGTAAAACGCTCAGGTGTGAACCTAGCCTTAATATTTAGACAGTGTAAACAATAAAAGGAATACCCTTTATCGTGGGGTCTAAAAATGTCCAAAATATAGAAGAAATGGATTCCCAACCTCAGAATTACTGCTTTTGGTCGCACCATGAAATATAATCAGTCACATGCACCCCAAAATGGTCCCAAGAAATACTGCATCGCCAACAAAGTTAAGGGTTTCAGAATTAGAGTAAAGAAAGAAAATGTAATATTTTTTTCATAAAAAAATATAAATATATATGGACATGGGTTGCTAGATGGCTGCTAGCACATCCGCAATACCCAGTCCCCATAGCTCTGTGTGCTTTTATTTTATAAAAAAAAAAACAACGATTTGATAGATATGCAAACCCACCTGAGAGGAGTCCAGCGTGAAGGAGCCCAGCGCCGCCTGCATCCTCCGAATCTCCTCCTTACTCCCCAACATCACAAAGCTAGAGCACTGTAATCTCGCGATGTGCGAGCTAGCGCATGCGCGGTGTCGGCATAGTGTTCCTTCCCTGTGCTGGCATCAGCCTCGGGGAACAAACTGCACATCGCAAGATTACAGCGCTCTAGCTTTCTGACGTCGGGGAGCAAGGAGGAGATTCGGAGGATGCCGGGCGGTGCTGGACTCCTTCACGCTGGACTTGTCTCAGGTGAATTTGCATATCTATCAAATCGGTTTTTTGAGACAATAAAAGCACACAGAGCTATGGGGACTGGGTATTGCGGATGTGCTAGCGGCCATCTAGCAACCCATGTCCTCAGCTCTATACACAAAATCCCGGTGACAGGTTTTCTTTCAAGTTAAATGCAACCGTCTAACAAAAAACAAAGCCTGCCGCAGCCACGTAGAAATAGCTGGTGGACGTGATGGCCAGAATGGATGGCGCTTGGTCTGGTGTCGTCTGGGAGCAGGCTGAAATCCACACTAGATGTATTGATGCGTATTACACCAATATCCGTCACCTTCATAGTTGCGGTTTCCGACCCACAGGACAATCAGCTGACTTCTCTACCCCTGGACTTTGGGACGTGGACAAGCATGGTGGAGCTGAACCTGGCTACTAACCAGCTGACCAAGATCCCAGAGGATGTGTCCGGCTTGGTCTCCATTGAGGTAGGTACAGGGCTTTCCCACCCAGGGGCAGATTAAGTGGCCCAAAGGCCTAGGGCTGTTCACCAAGCTTGGGCCCCATGCCAATATACTACACGGTATCCCCCCCCTCCCCCAGCCATAGTGCGCTAGACGTATTTAGAGGAACATTAAATTCTGCACATACAGGACAATACAGCACTACTTACCTATTACATCCAGTGGCGTGTCCTCTGATCTCCTCCACTGGAAGCAGACCACAATGTTATTTCAGACTCGTCTCTTCTCTGCGGTGTTTCTCTGTAAGACCTTTTACTTTTCTCAGTTTTTTATCATCCACCCCCTAAAGCACTCTCAGCAGTTTTAAAGCCCCCTGTAGCACCTCCAGTGGTTACACTGCCCCCTGTAGCACCTCCAGTGGTTACACTGCCCCCTGTAGCACCTCCAGTGATTACACTGCCCCCTGTAGCACCTCCAGTGGTTACACTGCCCCCTGTAGCCCCTCCAGTGGTTACACTGCCCCCTGTAGCCCCTCCAGTGGTTACACTGCCCCCTGTAGCCCCTCCAGTGGTTACACTGCCCCCTGTAGCCCCTCCAGTGGTTACACTGCCCCCTGTAGCCCCTCCAGTGGTTACACTGCCCCCTGTAGCCCCTCCAGTGGTTACACTGCCCCCTGTAGCCCCTCCAGTGGTTACACTGCCCCTGTAGCCCCTCCAGTGGTTACACTGCCCGGCCCCCTGTAGCCCCTCCAGTGGTTACACTGCCCCTGTAGCCCCTCCAGTGGTTACACTGCCCCCTGTAGCCCCTCCAGTGGTTACACTGCCCCCTGTAGCCCCTCCAGTGGTTACCTTGCCCCCTGTAGCCCCTCCAGTGGTTACCTTGCCCCCTGTAGCCCCTCCAGTGGTTACCTTGCCCCCTGTAGCCCCTCCAGTGGTTACCTTGCCCCCTGTAGCCCCTCCAGTGGTTACACTTGCCCCCTGTAGCCCCTCCAGTGGTTACACTGCCCCCTGTAGCCCCTCCAGTGGTTACACTGCCCCCTGTAGCCCCTCCAGTGGTTACACTGCCCCCTGTAGCCCCTCCAGTGGTTACACTGCCCCCTGTAGCCCCTCCAGTGGTTACACTGCCCCCTGTAGCCCCTCCAGTGGTTACACTGCCCCCTGTAGCCCCTCCAGTGGTTACACTGCCCCCTGTAGCCCCTCCAGTGGTTACACTGCCCCCTGTAGCCCCTCCAGTGGTTACACTGCCCCCTGTAGCCCCTCCAGTGGTTACACTGCCCCCTGTAGCCCCTCCAGTGGTTACACTGCCCCCTGTAGCCCCTCCAGTGGTTACACTGCCCCCTGTAGCCCCTCCAGTGGTTACACTGCCCCCTGTAGCCCCTCCAGTGGTTACACTGCCCCTGTAGCCCCTCCAGTGGTTACACTGCCCCCTGTAGCCCCTCCAGTGGTTACACTGCCCCCTGTAGCCCCTCCAGTGGTTACCTTGCCCCCTGTAGCCCCTCCAGTGGTTACCTTGCCCCCTGTAGCCCCTCCAGTGGTTACCTTGCCCCCTGTAGCCCCTCCAGTGGTTACCCTGCCCCCTGTAGCCCCTCCAGTGGTTACCCTGCCCCCTGTAGCCCCTCCAGTGGTTACACTGCCCCCTGTAGCCCCTCCAGTGGTTACACTGCCCCCTGTAGCCCCTCCAGTGGTTACACTGCCCCCTGTAGCCCCTCCAGTGGTTACACTGCCCCCTGTAGCCCCTCCAGTGGTTACACTGCCCCCTGTAGCCCCTCCAGTGGTTACACTGCCCCCTGTAGCCCCTCCAGTGGTTACACTGCCCCCTGTAGCCCCTCCAGTGGTTACACTGCCCCCTGTAGCTGTTGTTGCCTGTTCACATAGCCATATGAGGACTTGTTTGTTGCTGGACAAGTTGCACTTTTTAATAGCACCATTTAATATCTCATATGATGTAGGGGAAAACTGGAAAAATTCTAAATGGGATGAAAATGGAAAAAAAAAAAACAATTGCGACATAGTTGTATGGGATTTGTTTTTACAACGTTCCCTATGCGGTAAAACTGACCTGTTACCATCATTCTCCAGGTCAGTCAGATTTTTTAACAACACATCATTTGTATGTAATTTTTATTTTTTGGGTGTTTTAATACCGTAAAAAATTTAATATTTGGAAAAAGATAACTTTTTTCTTTGCATCACCACATTTTGACCCCCAGAGTTGTGTGAGGGCCCAGTTTTTGTGGGGGCGATCTGTAGCCTTTATTGGTGTCTGTGTGACATTTTGAACACTTTTTTAATTTTTTAATTTTTTTTTGCGGTCACATGAAGAGATGAATAAACAGGGTGTGTGCCTTTTTTAAAATCTACTTCTGACGTTTATAGTCATATGGCGGTAGGGAAGTGGTTAATCGTCCTTTTTAAGGGTTACTATTGGGAGGATGATTAAACGAGGTATAGAATATTTAACACACAGGGTTTTTTATTTTCACTTACGATTACAGCAGTGCCGTTATCATTTGGAGGCAATTACATAAACAGTGAATTTCGTGATAGTTTTGCATTGCCACTTACCGTATTTTTCGCCCTATAAGACGCACCGGCCCGTAAGACGCACCTAGATTTTAGAGGAGGACCATAAGAAAAAAATATTTTTCATTAGACCTCAGCTAACGGCCCCATTCAGACCCCCAATGTTAATAAGACCCCAACAAGACTTCAGCTCAGACTCCAATGTGAATGACCCCCATTCAGACCTCATATCAGCCCTCACTGCCTCTCATATTAGCCCCCAGCAGCCTTCATTGCCTTATACCAGCCCTGTGTAGCCCCCATTGCCTATCATGATAGCCCCATTGTCTCAGATCAGCCTCATGTTTAATAAATGTAATAAATCACTCGCCTCTCCTGCTCCTGGACGCGGCGCTCCTCACTGCCTGCGCGCTGTCTTCCTCCTGCTATCGGCTGTGCTGTGAAGCGGCGTGCACAGTGTGGGGTCACAGAGCGCTTCCTGGTCCTCCGGTACTAATGAGCATTAGCATTCGCCCCATAAGACGCAGGGGCAATTCCCCCCTACTTTTGGGGCGAAACGTACGGTATCTGCCTCCTGAGAAGCCCCCATGGGCAGCAGGAGAGAAGACCTGAAGAGCCGTTCCTCACTTTGGCCATGCTGATTTTTGAAAGGTCACTAAATTCAGTGGTCAAGTAACTGCACACACCGGCAGATTGGCACTCCCCGCCCCACTTTGCCCCTTACATAACTCGCCCTTCAGCCTGCAGGCGGCACTGATGACGAGCAGGCCTGAAGCAGCACTGTCACGGCAGCGCCTGACTGCTGAACCTTTCCAGCGCAGTGCTCCGCGTTCCGTGTGGTGCTCAGTGCACCATGCTGTCGTCCGCCGCCTCCGTCTTCTCTTCATGCCGACTGCTCTGGATCATTGGCGGTGCTGGCGTTAAATCCCGCATATCACGCTGCGCCTCGCTGTACGTTATTAGCTCCGCACTGCGTCTCGCTGCAACACTGCGCTTTTACTCTATGAATGTGACTGAAAACCAACAATGGAAGTTTGGGGCGGAGATGGGCCCCACAGAGTTGTCAGGCCAGGGACTGCCGACCCAAAGCCCCCTAATATGATACTCCATTGTTGGGACCGCATTTGTCACGCCCTTCTGACCCCGTCACCTCTTTATTCCTACAGGTCTTAATCCTATCAAACAATCTATTAAAAAAACTTCCACATGGGATCGGGAATCTGCGCAAACTGAGGGAGCTGGACCTGGAGGAAAACAAACTGGAGTCGCTGCCCAATGAGATTGCCTATCTGAAAGACCTGCAGGTAACACAGTGCAGCGTGGCCCCTGAGATGTTGTACAGTGTGGCCCCTCATGGAAGGCTTGCGGTAGTGGATGGATCTGGTTGTGGTCCTACTCTAATGAGCACCACTGTACTGCACATACCCCACCGCCACCAATCTTCTGGGCTTGCACCCACTGATTATCAATTCTATATTTTTACCAGAAACTGGTGCTGACAAACAACCAGCTGACAACTCTGCCGAGAGGCATTGGCCACCTGACCAACCTGACGCACCTCGGTCTCGGGGAAAACCTCCTGACGCATCTTCCAGAGGAGATAGGTTAGTGACTACCTGTGTCACCCTGGACACTCAATGAAATGGGTCACCTGCAGTCCTATGTAACACTGCAGATAACACAGTGATAACTCTGTGTGTACAGATAATGTAGTAGATGTCACCTGCAGTCCTATGTAACACAGTGATAACTCTGTGTGTACAGATAACGTAGTAGATGTCGCCTGCAGTCCTATGTAACACCACAGATAACACAGGGATACCTCTCTGTGTACAGATAATGTAGTAGATGTCACCTGCAGTCCTATGTAATAACACAGTGATACCTCTCTGTGTACAGATAATGTAGTAGATGTCACCTGCAGTCCTATGTAATACCACAGATAACAGTGATAATTCGCTGAGTACAGATAATGTAGTAGATGTCGCCTGCAGTCCTATGTAACACCACAGATAACACAGTGATACCTCTCTGTGTACAGATAATGTAGTAGATGTCACCTGCAGTCCTATGTAACACCACAGATAACGGGTGATAACTGTTGTCTTCTTCCAGGTACATTGGAGAACCTAGAGGAGCTGTATCTGAACGACAACCCCAATTTGCACGGCCTGCCCTTCGAGCTCGCCCTGTGCAGCAAGTTATCAATCATGAGCATCGAGAACTGTCCCCTCAGCCACCTCCCGCCGCAGATCGTGGCCGGGGGCCCGTCCTTCATCATCCAGTTCCTGAAAATGCAAGGTCCTTATCGTGCCATGGTCTAAACATACCAGTCCCATACACTGTACAAAGCGCATCCATGTCGTGTCGATGTACATACGTCTATATCCCAGGACGAGGCCGGACGATATAGATGTGTATGTTTATAGATATATATATATATGAAATATGTATATGTAATGAAAAAGGCAAATTTAATAAGACTGCATTCTGTGTTTTTGCTAATAGAGGAATCATAGCCATTTAGATTTTTTTTTTATTATTATTATTATGTAAGAAAATATCAATTGCTTGTCTGAATTTTTTTCCTTTGCTGAATTTGGTGTATTTTTTGTACATATATATAAATATAGATATATTATTTTTTTTTAAGGTCATTGTTATCTGAATTTCCAGCACGGTTTTTAAGGGTCGCAGGTATTATTTTGCAGTGATCGTCAGGATTCTGTGTTACTATTGGAGCTCAGTTTGTCATGTGTTCAAAAACATATTTTTTTTCCAGAAATTGCAACGGCCAATGAATTTTGAGTAAATCTCTTCTTCCCTGTTGGGTCATCGGCTTATGAGCCTAGATCTGCTGTATGAGTTGTATCTGCTCTAACTTATTATATAAATGTATGTTTTTTTTCGTTACATTGTTTATAGTCTGGGTGAATCACTGTATTGTTTGACCACGATTTGAGCTTTTTTGAAATTGCTTCCTGTGGAGTCGGCTCAGTCTGTGATTTACTTTTTTTTTTTCCTGTTTTAGTCTGGACTTGAAGCAGAGGCCCCTCCCCCGCCATATCGCCTCCTCCCCCGCCATATCGCCTCCTCCCCCGCCATATCGCCTCCTCCCCCGCCATATCGCCTCCTCCCCCGCCATATCGCCTCCTCCCCCGCCATATCGCCTCCTCCCCCGCCATATCGCCTCCTCCCCCGCCATATCGCCTCCTCCCCCGCCATATCGCCTCCTCCCCCGCCATATCGCCTCCTCCCCCGCCATATCGCCTCCTCCCCCGCCATATCGCCTCCTCCCCCGCCATATCGCCTCCTCCCCCGCCATATCGCCTCCTCCCCCGCCATATCGCCGCCTCCTCCCCCGCCATATCGCCGCCTCCTCCCCCGCCATATCGCCGCCTCCTCCCCCGCCATATCGCCGCCTCCTCCCCCCGCCATATCGCCGCCTCCTCCCCCGCCATATCGCCGCCTCCTCCCCCGCCATATCGCCGCCTCCTCCCCCGCCATATCGCCGCCTCCTCCCCCGCCATATCGCCGCCTCCTCCCCCGCCATATCGCCTCCTCCCCCCCCCGCCATATCGCCTCCTCCCCCCCCGCCATATCGCCTCCTCCCCCCCCCCGCCATATCGCCTCCTCCCCCGCCATATCGCCCCCTCCTTTCTTTTCTCAGTTTATGGAAGCGTGCCACATTTCTGCAAAATTTTGCCTAACATATCAAATGCATACACATCGTTATAGTTTTTCCCAATATGAAGACTTTAAGGCCGTATTTTTTTTGCCTGCTTAATCCAAACAGAAAAATTAAGCAACTTTGCAGTAAGTGTTTTTGAAAAAAAAAAAATACTTTTGTTTTTTCTCTACAGCTCCTATGCAGATTGTCTCCATGGTTACAGACTACAAACAGATTTTGTGTAGTCTTGCAACCTCATACTTTTGTTACCCCTACTTTGTACTGAGGGAAGATAGACAGAAATATGACTATAGGAACAGACTCTACAGGGATTGTTTGTAGTCTGTTACCATGGAGACACAGATCCTTTTTTTTTTTTTTTTTTTTTTTTTTTTTCTCCAACTTTGCAATCTATTTTCTTTTTGTCTATAAATCTAAACTTAAAAGTGAAGCAAATTTGCAGTAGGTGTTTTTGTAAAAAATAAATAAAAAATCTGTCTCTACAGCTCATTTGCAGGTTTTGTCTCTATGGTAACAGACTACGAACAGACCCTCTGTAGTGTCGGACTTGCAGTCTCGTACTTTTTTCCATATACCCCTACTTTGTGCTAGCATGCCTTTGGTAGGATAGCCACACGTAGAGAAGAGATGGAAGGAAATAGGACTATAGGATCAGACTATAGATTGTTTTAGTCTGTTACCATGGAGACATACAGTCTGCATAGAAGCTGTAGAAAATTTTGAATTAAGGCCTTTTTTTTGCACAGTTGCGTTTTTTTTTTTTTTTTTTTTAATACATTGGGAAATGGTTATATATTTAATTTTTAGGGTGAAGGTAGACCTCAGATGTAGAAAGGTTAGGGTAGCTGCTGTTCTTAGTGCCCCTATAAATAATATGCAGAATGGCGCCAGTTTGCACGTCGAGTAGTTCAGACCAGAGAATGTCATTTTTCTCGCTGATTTAAACGTCATGATTGTAAGCGGTGCTCAGAAACACTTTTTTTTTTTTTTCTTCTGATTTGGGCCAAGATAATTTGCAGCGCCTGGCCCTTTAAATGCATCATCCCAACGGTGAAATAAATGGGTTCCTGACTTGTGGCCCCTGTATACTACACTACGCGTTATATATACTTATTTTCAGATTCTGCTTCTTTTTGTTGGACACCGTGAAAGTCTCATCATGCCTAGAACTGTTCCCATTCACTTCAGCGCCATTTGTGACTTTGACCTCAGGCGCATCTTGTCACCACATTGGCTCCAGCTCGCTGTTGATCCTACTGATTGGAGCTGACGTGTTTCGGCATACACAAGCCCCCCCCCCCCCCCCCCAGTGTTACAATTATTTATTTTTTTAAAGTACTTTTTGACTTTCATGTCTGCTACTCGCCGTCATGTGTGGCCCGTTATCGATGGGAAGAAATGTGTTTGTCAGATGGTTGGAAATGTAAATTCTGTACAGAACGTGATTCCATCCTTCCCTCCACGCATTTTGCACCCACAAATTATTTCTAGTCTATAGGTAATGGGATTTTCCTTTTAAAGGGGTTGTGTCTGATCGATGGGAGCCAACCACTGGGGAGCCCTCATGTAAGTGGGGGGGGTCTTGTGTCTCTATGGATGGTGGGTGGGTTTGTACGCTGACGCTCCATTCCTCTCTTTGGGACCGCCGGCGGTGGCAGAGCGCTATACTTGGCTTCTCCTCCGCAGTTCCATGGAGAAGCAGCCCACATGATCGCCCGCCAGATACATTGTCTTGTAATACCGCACGTTTTTGTAGACCTAATCCATACAATGTGAACAGGGCCCATTAATGGTTTTATGGCGATTTTTCCAGTAACCGCACCACGCCTGGCCATAGGTTGTTTTGTGGCATTACAGCTCGGTCAGCCCATTCCTTTTCAGAGAGGCTGAGCGGACATCACCCATGGACAGCCACGGCGCTGTTTTTGGAAATAACAAAAGGCAGCCATGTTTTTAGTATTTTTTTCCCTCTAATGCTATACAAGGAGAACCCCAGTTCCTGGAAGTAAAGGCGTCATTTCCGCTCTATTCTTGGTTACGGTCTGGTTTCCATATTGTAGCATTTTATGGCCGATCTCTCTGACAACCATCTTCCCTTGAAAGGTGTCGGCTTCTACTTTTCCTACTCTCTCTAGTCCAGGCATCCTCAAACTGCGGCCCTCCAGCTGTTGTCAAACTACAACTCCCACAATGCCCTGCTGTAGGCCGATACCTGTAGGCTGTTCGGGCATGCTGGGAGTTGTAGTTTTGCCACAGCTGGAGGGCCGCAGTTTGAGGATGCCTGCTCTAGTCTTTCAAGCCCAGTAATCATTGCCCTGCAGAATAACGTACGATGAGGAGATGTTTGGAGATTTTTCGGATGTCTGTGACGGACGCCAGGATTGGCTGATAAATATCATGTAATTTTAATGAAGGGGCAGAGGGTAATGTAAGTGATAATTGCATCATGGGCATTAGTGCCTCGGGAGGAGGGGAAGCAAATTACTCTCCGGATATCTTTTATTTTTTCCTAGTTTTTGCAGTAATATCCCATTTCTTGGGGCCATTAAGCAGTGAAAGCTCCTGGAAGTGTGACGCTAAGTGCCCATTAGGTGCGGTAAAGTGCTGCACAGGAGGTGGGTCACATGGCCACTCACGGGGCGGGGTGGCGTCTACGTCCTGGGTCCCATTAATTATGTTTTTGTAAGTGATGTTTTCAGTTTTAGGAAAGAGAAGCAGATGGATTTTTTTTTTTTATATAGAGTAACGTGTACACATTGTATACTGCACTATACTTGACGTCCTTCGTGTATTTTCAGAGCCTTGGAGCGTGCAGGGACGGTTATATTACAGCAAACGTGTCAAAATCATTCATGCAGTATTTTTTGTGCAGCTCCTGGCTGCAAACTTACATTTTTGTGTTTGTTTCTTAAAAAGCCGAGTGTCCACATTTACATTGGGTGGGAAAGGAGGGTCTCTGGGAAAGCTCGGTGGGACCCACTGTGGGTGCTGTAGTCATGAGCAGACATACATAGCATTTCATTACTTTATTATTTTTTTCTTTAGTGCATGCTTGGATGTACTGGCCCCTAAAGAGTTTGTCTAGGCTTAAAAAAATGATCTCCCATAAACAGCACCAACTCAGCCCAGTTCACTTTAATGGAGCGCACCTGCAGTACCAGACGCAACGCAGGGACAGGTGTGGTACCGTTTGGTTCTCTAATCCTGGACAACACATTTATTGCCAAAATAAGCCTGCAAGGAGATGCAGTCAGCAGAGTTCTGCTCTGAAGGTCCTGCTCACTGTTGCACTCTTTCTTTCTCTGTGCCATTTCTACCCTCTGCCAAATTCTGTCTGTGGTGTCCACCTCTGCTGTCAGCTTGAGGTCTTTCCACCCCATGCCAAACCCTTGAGTAGTAGTCTTCTACCTGTTGAACTTCTGCTAGGAGTTGTGGTTGCACTGCAGCTGGAGAGCCACAGGTTTGTGGCCCCCCCTCCCTCGACCTTCAGTCCTCTATGCCTTCAAGGTATGGGAATAGCCAATATGTCAGCAGCTGCCCTAGACATTATAGAGCTGCCCCCCCCCCCCTCCGCTCCCTCACTAGCCAGCCAAATTCTTGGATATTGTTTCAGTGAAGTTTGGTGATAAGTGGCTGCCGGATTCATCTTTCACCACTTATCATTCTGGAAGCAAAAGAATGGGTTGGTAATGAGCAAACTAGACAGATCCTTCTCTTTTTTTTTTTTTTTTTTTTTAAAGGGGGGGGGGGGGCGGCAAAGGTGGGATTCATCAACAGCAGCCTAATATCTATGGCTAGCTGGATCGTCATTAGATGAATTGTTTGTGTGGCTTTTTGTAAAGGAGCCAACTTCTCGTTGTGTCACAAATGATCCTGATTTCTCCATCTTGCCAAATGAGACCATCCACCATCAATCTGTCAGTCTTGGCCATAGGATTACTTGATATTGTGAAAACGAATCTGCCTGCTCTCTGCAACCTGATGCTTTCCCCGGAGTTTGGAAACTACAACTTGTGCGCTGGTTCAGGCATTCTGGGAGTAGTAGTTTCTAAAGTTCTTGGAACAGATGGCAGATCATTGGGCAGCACCGTGCCAGTCTATGGGCAGTAGCAATGTGGGGAGTCTTCTTGTTTACAGCCCTAAACCCAACACCAGCGTGCTAGCTTTAGCGAGAGAAAACCCTTTGGTTGCCATTCCATCTGAACTGATTCTGGTCCTCCAGCTTAATTCTAAAGGGGTTTCCTAAAGGTGCCTTCCCATCCCAGAGGATGAGGTGATCGAAGCTGTTGCCTCCTTCTGTCTCCAAGGGTCAATTGGTCAAACCAGCTCCTGTTCCTGCCTGTGAAATTCAGGTGGTTGAACGCATTCCCTCTTCCTGCCCTCGAGGATCAGGTGGTTGAATGTGTTGCCTCTTTCTGTCCTCAAGGGTCAAGTGGTCAAACCAGCTCCTGTTCCAGCCCCTGAAATTCAGGTGATCAAACATGTTTCCTCCTCTTGCCCCTGAGGGTCAGGTGGTTGAACCATGCACCCTGAAATTCAGGTGCTTGAATGCATTATCCTGCCCCCTGAGGATCAGATGCCTAAATGTTTCCTTCTTCCTGCCCCTGATGACCATGTGGTTGAATGTACGCCCACCCCCTATAGTCATGTGGAGGTTGAATGTACGCCCACCCCCTATAGTCATGTGGAGGTTGAATGTACGCCCAACCCCTATAGTCATGTGGAGGTTGAATGTACGCCCACCCCCTATAGTCATGTGGAGGTTGAATGTACGCCCACCCCGTATAGTCATGTGGAGGTTGAATGTACGCCCACCCCCTATAGTCATGTGGAGGTTGAATGTACGTCCACCCCGTATAGTCATGTAGAGGTTGAATGTACGCCCACCCCGTATAGTCATGTGGAGGTTGAATGTACGTCCACCCCGTATAGTCATGTGGAGGTTGAATGTACTCTCTTTCCCATTGAATTGAGGTGGCTTGATACTAAGCTGCTTGCTTTGTGTGGATCAAGATGTTGATGAAGGGAAGGCGGCAGAACCGTATTTGAGAAGACTTTCATTCTCTTTGACTCCGTTAAGCAGTTAACATTTCACACATGACTGACTTCACTGCTACATGTGGGAAACCTTTACAGACAATCCGCTTCTGGGCTAGGGAAAGGTTTGCTTTCTCTTACTGAACAATCTTAATACAACCTACATATAGTATTACATGGCTGCCATTGTTTTATGCCATCTTGTACTCCTGTCACACCCAGAGCTGTTTCCAGTTCAAACCTCACTGTTGCCTCCTGCTTGTTCAGTGTCTGTACAGCTCATACTCCGCTGTCATGCACTGGGGCATATGCAGTGTTTCCACCAGGTACTGCACTAGTGGTCTGATGTAGAAGGGAACTCTCAAACTTGTATGATCTGTGGTTATTGCTGACGGCCTCCAAGCAGCAACTAGCAGAATTGGAAATGCAGCTCTGGGTGTGACATGCAAGACTCCAAAGAGGGATAATGTAGAAAACCTATGTGTGGGACTTTTTGTCTTTTTAACCCAGTTATGTGCCAGGCATATTACTACAGATGTCCATCCACATGTGAACATAATTGAACTGTATATATAGAATGAATAGACTTTTTTTTATTTTTTACTCTCATTACTCCTCTACTGAGTCTGAATTAAATCCTGTATTATGCACCAGAGCTTCACTCAGAATTCTGCTGGTGGAGTCACTGTGTACATACATTACCTATTCTGAATTAAATCCTGTATTATACTTCAAAGCTGAACTCCTTTTTCTGCTGGTAGTCACCATTAAATTGCTTATCCTGTACTGATCCTGAGTTACATTTGATATTGTGCTCCAGAGCTGCATTCACTATTCTGCTGTTGGAGTCACTGTACATTGTATTATATAAGGTAGTAAAACAGGAATAATGTAATGTATGTACATAGTGACTTCAGCAGAACAATGAGTGCAGCTCTGAAGTATAATACAGGATAAGTAATGCCATGTAGTTACAGATTTTATGTACATAAATTCTGTATATGTACTACCGCCTGCCATTTGTCATTGTGACAGCTGTTGGCCGCTGTAGCTGGAGTACTTCCTGGAGCTTTGGGGGGGAGGTGCAGTGTGTAGCTGTGTCGGTAAGTTGTCTGGATGGCCCATTCTGAAGACACTTTGTGGCAGTACGTTCTACCACTGGTTAGTTCTTGTTTTCTGTCACTCGCATGTTTTGGTTCTTTTGGTTGATGGACTCCAGGCGTCCCCACCAGTAATGTATTTTAGGGAGGGTGTGTGTCATCACTCCTATCACCCTGCTGCTACTCTTTCCATCATCTGTGCTCACGCTCCAGGGACACCAGACCCCCCCCAGAGTGACACAACATTTACTTTCTTTTCATACGGCAGACATTTGCACTTTTTTACGTTTGCCTCCCTCTTAATCATTGTAAATATGAATGTCAACGAGTATCACATTAAACATGTTCAAACTGTGCATCGTGTCGTCTTTTATTAGGGGAGGGGGGGGGGGGTTGTATTGTGTCTGAGTGTGTTCCTTATCTCACAGTATTTCTAATTTCAAAAATTGGGGGCCCAGATCATCTATAAAGCTACATATAGTTGCAAGTAGAGCTGCAGCGATTCATCGATGCAAAAAAAAAATCCTTAATGCAGTTTCCCCTCACCCAGGATTCGTTTAAATCACGTGACCACAGAGCGTAAGTGAAGAGAAGCCTCTCGCTCACCGCTCCGTGGTCTCCAGTATGCAAAGTGCTGCCAGGGCCTTGCGTGCACACCGTGCACTTCCAGGAAAGATGAGTATAAGTTAGCAGGGGCATCTGTGATTTGAGGGGGCTTATAGCGCTGGGGGGATATGGATGGAAATGGTATGGAGGAGCTGATGGCGCTGGGGGACATGGCATGGAGGGGCTGATCTGATGTCACTGGGGGAGGGGGACATGGCATGGAGGCACTGAGGGAGGAGGACATTGCAATGGAGGGGCAGATGGAACTGGGGGAGCGGGGCACATGGCATGGAGAGGCTGATCTGATGGCACTGAGGGACATCACATGGAGTGGGGGGACATGGCAGTGGATGGGCTGATGGCACTGGGGGAGTGGAGCTGAAGGCATAATGCTTCTCTCTGTAGGAGAAGCTTTTTCTGTCTCCGCCGTGAGACGGTAATTTAACTATCTCTAGACCTGCAATCTGTAGGAGGTCCTCGCGGTTTTGGTGCGATTCTTTCATATGTTGGATTAATCTAGTGGCTCCAATTTCTGTTTTAAGGCTATACTTGTGCTCTCTGAAACGAACGAAAAGGGGTCTGAAAGTTTTTCCAATATAAAATTGGCCGCAAGGGCAGAAAAGGGCATAAACTACAAAGGTGGATCTACAATTAATGAAGTCCCTCACTCTGTGTTTTATAGCTCCAATTTTTAAATGTGCCCCTCTCCGCATCTGTTCACACATGGAGCAGTGTCCACACCTGAAATTGCCCTCAGGGACGCAGCGTTCAAGCCAATTCTTGTTCGCATTACATTTAAACTGGCTCTGTGTGATCATGCTCCCTATGGTTCTGCTTCGTCTGAAGCCCACCACAGGTCTACTAGCCACTTTTTCTTGAAAGGTGGGAGCCCTTTGTAAAATGTGCCAGTTTTTTAATATGACATTTTTTATTTGCTGCGCCATGGGTGAAAAATCAAATGTGAACACTGATCTACTAGGAACCGTGTCGGGGACGGGATTTTTTACTTTTTGTGGCTCTATATTGCTGCGCCTGCGAATAGACTTCAGATCAAAGTCACCTGCAGATCTTTTATCTGCAGATTTACGAAAGGCTTGATCAATGCTAGATTCTGAGTAGCCCCTTTCTAGAAACCTCGTTTTCATTATTTTAGATTGCTTTAAAAACTCTATCGCTAGATATGATCCTATTTAAACGGGAAAATTGACTGTAGGGGAGGGCAGAAGTCACATGTGGGGGGTGGAAGCTATTGAAGTGCAATAATGCATTGGTGGAGGTGGGTTTCCTGAATATGGTGGTTTCCAGGGAACCTTCTACCACCTTCACCAAGACATCCAAAAAATCCAATTCTGAGGAATTGATTTTGCTGGTAAACAGCATATTCATATAGTTTTTGCGGTTTAGGTAATCCACAAAGGCTGCGAAGCTTTCCTCATTGCCTGCCCAAACGATGAACACGTCATCGATATATCTACAAAATGCCTTGATATATCTGACAAAGGGATTTTTGACTGAATACACAAATTTAGATTCGAAATGTGCTAAAAATAAATTTGCAAAGGTACATGCAATGGGGGTCCCCATTGCTGTACCAGACTGTTGATGGTACCACAAATCATTGAATAAGAAAGCGTTGTGTGTAAGTATGAAGGAAAGGGAGTCTGTGATAAAATCCACAAGAATATCACTTTTGCCCATGCACCTCAAATGTTCTCCAATCACTTCTACTCCAAGTTTCTGAGGAATTCTGGTGTACAAACTTTCAACATCAATAGATGCTAAAAGGAATTCCTCATGCCATTCTCTCTCTTTTATTGCTGTCAAAAAGTCACTGGTATCCCTCAAAAACGAGGGTATCCCTTTCAACAAGGGGCGCAATAACCAATCGAGATATTGGGATAATGGCTCGGTGACCGAGCCAATCCCTGCTGCGATTGGGCGCCCGGGGGGTTTTACCAGTGACTTATGAATTTTGGGTAGATGATACCAAACAGGTTTGATTGGGAATTGAGGATATAGTTTTTCGGCAATTTTATTAGTAAGGGCTCCCTGTGCTACATACCTCCACAATAAGGATCTTAACTGTTGTTGGTATTTAAAAGTAGGATTAGTTTTCAGTCGAACATATATATTTGGATCATTGAGTTGCCTATAGGCTTCTTCTACATATAGGGATTTATACATGATGACGATCTTTCCACCCTTGTCGGCCGGTTTGGTTATTAATTCTTTGTTACTAATAAGACAATTCATCGCGCGGTGTTCACCGCTATTTAGATTGCTTTTATTTTTAGGATGGTAAATCGCTTTAATATCCTGAATAACCTGTCTCTGGAACAAATCCAGAGTACTGCCGGCCGGCAAGAGTGGAGTGAAAGTCGAGCCTATACCTCCCTTAAAGGTCTCAGGATAGGGTATTTCTTCAGGGGTGTAATCTAGACTGCAACCCTGCAATTCTAAGAGTGTATCTACCACCTGTTTGTCTGTATAATCTAATTGTGGCCCCACCTGAAAACCTAAAGGGCCAATGATAGGGGATTCTAGCTCTTTAACCTCTGGTGTGGATACATTTTTTTCACGAAACCATCTGAATAAATTCAATTTTCTAATAGATCTAAATAAATCAACCTCAAAATTGGCTGGGTCAAAATCATTTACCAAACTGTAATTCAAACCTTTTGACAAAAAAGATAGGCAATCAGCATCAAGGGTTACATTGGTTAAATTCACAACATTATAACCAATAGGTATGTCCTGTACGGGACCCACATCTAAGATGAATTCCTCCACCCCACTTGTTTCCTCTTGAAACCCCCCCAGTATGCACCCCCTATTTTTCTTTCTCTTTGATCTTCCTCTTCTGGTATGTTTTGAATATGTCTCATGGCAGCCAGAGCACGCCAGAACCTATTATCACCGACCTCAATGTGGATGCCAAAATGGACTTGGACACTGACACATGCGTCTCAGCTATCAATCAGGGTCGTATAGACGCAGGTCTGTTTTTTGCACAATGTAATAACTAAGACATTTTAGAAGTCATGTCTCTTAAATCGCTTGAATCCAGAGTTATCAAACTGTCTGAAAAAGAAGTCCGCTTATTCTGGACTATTAACTCTTTGCAATCTTATGTCACCCATGGGAGGGTGCCTAGAGGATTACGTGTTTATAAAGAACCCTCTCGATTTCATGATGATGATGCATTCCTGGCCTCCTGGAATGCTATACAATTGGAAAACTCATTCAGGCTCATGGAACTAGTGCTCTCCCAGAACGAAAAAGCTTATAAAGAGCTAACTATGGAGATCACTAAAGCAAAAGCAGAATTGAAATCTAGAAGGACTGAGTCCCAAATGAAAATCTTTTTGAATAAGCTGGAAAAACGCTTGATTCCCATTCAGATACAAAAGAAAGATAAGTTTTTACGTGATAAAGCAGATTATGAACAAAATAAAATCTTCTCTTGGGGCACACAGAAACGCATACAAAAACGCAAATACAAAATAAACCGGCGATCCAAAGACTACTGGACCACAGATTCGGATTCAAGTGCTTCAGAGGATCAAACCACAAAAATGCCGCAGAATGCAGATCACGAATCCCCAAACGGACAATCGCGACCGCTCCCCACGGTAGTAAACATACCAGAAGAGGAAGATCAAAGAGAAAGAAAAAGAGGGGGTGCATACAGGGGGGGTTTCAAGAGGAAACAAGTGGGGTGGAGGAATTAATCTTAGATGTGGGTCCCGTACAGGACATACCTATTGGTTATAATGTTGTGAATTTAACCAATGTAACCCTTGATGCTGATTGCCTATCTTTTTTGTCAAAAGGTTTGAATTACAGTTTGGTAAATGATTTTGACCCAGCCAATTTTAAGGTTGATTTATTTAGATCTATTAGAAAATTGAATTTATTCAGATGGTTTCGTGAAAAAAATGTATCCACACCAGAGGTTAAAGAGCTAGAATCCCCTATCATTGGCCCTTTAGGTATTTAGGTGGGGCCACAATTAGATTATACAGACAAACAGGTGGTAGATACACTCTTAGAATTGCAGGGTTGCAGTCTAGATTACACCCCTGAAGAAATACCCTATTCTGAGACCTTTATAGGCTCGACTTTCACTCCACCCTTGCCAGCCGGCAGTACTCTGGATCTGTTCCAGAGACAGGTTATTCAGGATATTAAAGCGATTTACTATCCTAAAAATAAAAGCAATCTAAATAGCGGTGAACTGGCTTATTAGTAACAAAGAATTAATAACCAAACCGGCCGACAAGGGTGGAAAGATCGTCATCATGTATAAATCCCTATATGTAGAAGAAGCCTATAGGCAACTCAATGATCCAAATATATATGTTCGACTGAAAACTAATCCTACTTTTAAATACCAACAACAGTTAAGATCCTTATTGTGGAGGTATGTAGCACAGGGAGCCCTTACTAATAAAATTGCCGAAAAACTATATTCTCAATTCCCAATCAAACCTGTTTGGTATCATCTACCCAAAATTCATAAGTCACTGGTAAAAACCCCCCGGGCGCCCAATCGTAGCAGGGATTGGCTCGGTCACCGAGCCATTATCCCAATATCTCGATTGGTTATTGCGCCCCTTGTTGAAAGGGATACCCTCGTTTTTGAGGGATACCAGTGACTTTTTGACAGCAATAAAAGAGAGAGAATGGCATGAGGAATTCCTTTTAGCATCTATTGATGTTGAAAGTTTGTACACCAGAATTCCTCAGAAACTTGGAGTAGAAGTGATTGGAGAACATTTGAGGTGCATGGGCAAAAGTGATATTCTTGTGGATTTTATCACAGACTCCCTTTCCTTCATACTTACACACAACGCTTTCTTATTCAATGATTTGTGGTACCATCAACAGTCTGGTACAGCAATGGGGACCCCCATTGCATGTACCTTTGCAAATTTATTTTTAGCACATTTCGAATCTAAATTTGTGTATTCAGTCAAAAATCCCTTTGTCAGATATATCAAGGCATTTTGTAGATATATCGATGACGTGTTCATCGTTTGGGCAGGCAATGAGGAAAGCTTCGCAGCCTTTGTGGATTACCTAAACCGCGAAAACTATATGAATATGCTGTTTACCAGCAAAATCAATTCCTCAGAATTGGATTTTTTGGATGTCTTGGTGAAGGTGGTAGAAGGTTTCCTGGAAACCACCATATTCAGGAAACCCACCTCCACCAATGCATTATTGCACTTCAATAGCTTCCACCCCCCACATGTGACTTCTGCCCTCCCCTACAGTCAATTTTCCCGTTTAAATAGGATCATATCTAGCGATATCGAGTTTTTTAAAGCAATCTAAAATAATGAAAACGAGGTTTCTAGAAAGGGGCTACTCAGAATCTAGCATTGATCAAGCCTTTCGTAAATCTGCAGATAAAAGATCTGCAGGTGACTTTGATCTGAAGTCTATTCGCAGGCGCAGAAATATAGAGCCACAAAAAGTAAAAAATCCCGTCCCCGACACGGTTCCTAGTAGATCAGTGTTCACATTTGATTTTTCACCCATGGCGCTGCAAATAAAAAATGCCATATTAAAAAACTGGCACATTTTACAAAGGGATCCCACCCTTCAAGAAAAAGTGGCTAGTAGACCTGTGGTGGGCTTCAGACGAAGCAGAACCATAGGCAGCATGATCACACAGAGCCAGTTTAAATGTAATGCGAACAAGAATTGGCTTGAACGCTGCGTCCCTGAGGGCAATTTCAGGTGTGGACACTGCTCCATGTGTGAACAGATGCGGAGAGGGGCACATTTAAAAATTGGAGCTATAAAACACAGAGTGAGGGACTTCATTAATTGTAGATCCACCTTTGTAGTTTATGCCCTTTTCTGCCCTTGCGGCCAATTTTATATTGGAAAAACTTTCAGACCCCTTTTCGTTCGTTTCAGAGAGCACAAGTATAGCCTTAAAACAGAAATTGGAGCCACTAGATTAATCCAACATATGAAAGAATCGCACCAAAACCGCGAGGACCTCCTACAGATTGCAGGTCTAGAGATAGTGAAATTACCGCCTCGCGGCGGAGACAGAAAAAAGCTTCTCCTACAGAGAGAAGCATTATGGATCATCAAGACAGAAGCGATGGGACCATTAGGTTTTAATGATAGGAATGATTTATTTGTTTTTGTTTGACAAACTGTAATTTTTTGGTCCTATAGAGTATTGAATGAGTTAACACTGTGTTCCTCTATGTGATGCGGTGGGGGGAGTGGCCTGACCTCACCTTTATAGGTCAGTCACTCACCTCCACAGCATGAAAGGCATGATGAAGCGCTCTTAGCGTGAAACAGCTGTAGCCGTACCTCCATTTGACTCATGTGCACAGACCTGCCTGTACCCTATTTTATAGAAGCCTAATAAACTGGACGTTTTATCTTGGAATTGGTGAGTGCCGCTGTCTCCTTCTCCTCTCTCTCCTGAATACACATGCACTGGGGCAGATCGCTCGGGGGAACGAAGGGTGTTGGGGACAGATGGCAGGGGCTCTGATGAGTTTTTATAAAGGAAAACAGTCTATTAATTCTTTTTTTTTTCTTATTAGAGTACTCTATTAATCGTAAAAATAATCGGTAGAATACTCGATTGCTAAAATAATCATTTACTGCAGCCCTAGTTGCAAGAAAAAGTGAACCTGGTGAAATCACCTTGATTTTCACTTTGATTGCTAGTAGAATGCTGACTGACTATCTAAATCACAATTATAGAGAAACACAATGTAACTAATACCAACACTTGTACCGTTAATTTCCTTTACTGACTGAGTACATCAAGTAAGCGTCAACCGTGCAGAGTGAACCTCATTGTCAATGACATCTGTAAGAGCGAAGTAGCAAAAGGCATTTCAGTGAAGACACAAATCTTGAGATTTGCCCATTAAAAAAAAAAGCACACAAAGCCTGGTTACTAACATCTGTTCTTCCGAGGAAAAACTGGTTTGTGCGAACTGTGCCTCGATGCAACCAACTTTTATTAGACCTCAGAAGGATTGTTGTAGAGACACGAAGTGTGACATGGCTCTAAGACCACGGCTAAAGACCTGGTTTTACGTTAATCCAAGGTTAGAAAAATTATCTACAAATGGAAAAAAAATCAGGACTGTTCCTACTCTCTGTAGGAGAAGGTATTCTTTTACAATCACTCCTAGAGTACAAGTGAAGCCAAGGTGAACAGCAAGAGACCCACAAAAATTTTTTAAACTGCAGAAATCTCTCTCCGTGTCCACCAAAATAAAATGCTGTACAAGAATGGTGTTCATGGAAGGACACCACAAAAGAAGTTTGCCCAAAACCACCTGGATGTTCCTTATTTCTTCTTGTAAAACTTTATGGACAGAACCAGAAGAGACAAGTATAGAGCTTTTTTCCTGAATAAATTCCCAACACTATTGGGGTCATTTATCAAACTGGTGTAAAGTAGAACTGGTTTAGTTGCCCATAGCAACCGATGAGATTCCACCTTAAATTTTTCACAGCTCCTTTGGAAAATGAAAGGTGGACTTTTTCATTCTCTGCAGTTTTGCCTGTGCATTACCTTCAACATGACAGGAAGATGCGCATTAAGGAATTCAATGTATGGCTTGTTGAATTGTGTCTGAACCAAGGGTTTGGCATTGTGTCTCATGTTGGCTCTCGGAATGGAAAAGAACTGTACAAGAAAGTTGGTTTGCATCTTTCTCTCAAGGGAACCAATGTCCTCAGTGAACAGTTCAAAGTATTTGCTAAGGAGAATTTAAACTAAGAAAGAGGGGCAAAAGAGTGATAATCCAGCAGTCCGAATGACCCCCTGGAACAATGCCAGAAGATGCCAGTAGCACATAGATTAAGAAATGACAAGCTCAGAGTCTTGTCTACAAATGCTCGCAGTTTAAGGAATAAGATCAATGAACTTGAGTCTATAATGGCATATGAGAATATAGATTTAGCGGCTGTTACTGAGACATGGTTCAATGGAAGTAATGACTGGTATATAACAATACCAGGGTTCTCTCTATATAGGAAAGATAGAGAAGGCAAGAAAGGGGGATGGGTTGCCCTGAATGTTAAAGATAGCATAAAATCTAATTTAATACAAGTTAGCGAGACCATTTTAGAGTCCGTTTTGGGTTACGTTGCAGCTTGATAATCATAAGGTAACTCGTGTAGGTGAGATATATAGATCTACAAGTTGAGGAAATAGCTAAAATGACATTGAAATGGGAAGTTATCATTATGGGAGACTTACATTTTCCTGATGTAAACTGGAAAACCAAAATAGCTAACACTGCCAGGAGTACAGATATTCTATATTCCCTACTGGGATTATCTCTACAGCAAGTAGTTGAGCCAAACCGGAAGGAGGCCATTTTAGATTTTGTATTCAAAAATGGGAATTTGGTATCTGATATTACTGTAGGGGAAAGCTTGGGATCTAGTGATCACCAGTCAGTGTGGTTTACTATAAGTACAGTGACTGAGTCACACCACACAAAAACAAAAGTTTTAGATTTTAGAAAAACTAACTTTTCTAAAATTAAATTAGTGGTATACGAGTCCCTATCAGATTGGAACAGTTTTTAATGGAGTCCAGGAGAAATGGGACTACTTAAAAGCGGCACTATTGAAGGCAACAGATAATTGCATTAGGCTTGTCAGTAAAAGCAAAGAAAGGAAGAGACCACTGTGGTACTCAGCAGAAGTGGCCAAAATCATTAAAAACAAAAAAATAGCATTTAGTAATTATAAAAAACAAAACGAGGGTGACAGGCAAATTTGATTATGCAGAGAGAGGCCAAGTAAGTTATAAGAGCTTCTAAAGCACAGGCAGAAGAGAAATTAGCTCAGTCAGTGAAAAAAGGCGATAAGACATTCTTCAGATACATAAATGAAAAAAGGAAACTAAAACAAGGAATTGCCAAATTAAAAACAAAAGAAGGAAGGTATATGGAAGAAGATAAAGAACTAGGTGACTGCCTCAATGAATACTTCTGTCCAGTTTTTACAAAGGAAAATGAAGGAAAAGGACCTCAGTTAAGAAGGAAGACTAATGAATCTCTTGATGCAAGTGTCTTTACAGAGGAAGAGGTTCTAAGTCAGCTGTCTAAAATTAATACAAATAAGTCACAGGGGCCTGATGGGATACACCCAAAGCTATTAAAAGAGCTCAGCGGTGAACTAGCAAAACCATTAACAGATTTATTTAACCAATCACTGGTAACAGGAGTCTCCCCAAAAGATTGGAAATTAGCAATTGTGCCCATTCACAAGAAAGGTAGTAGGGAGGAATCGGGCAACTATAGGCCAGTAAGCCTGACATAAATAGTGGGGGAAATAATGGAAACCATACTTAAGGAGAGGATTGTGGAACATCTAAAATCCCATGGATTGAAAGATGAAAATGGGTTTACTTCAGGGAGATCATGTCAAACTAATCTTATCGAATTTTTTGATTGGGTGACTAAAATAATAGATGGCGGAGGAGCAGTAGACATCGCTTACCTAGACTTTAGTAAGGCTTTTGATACTGTCCCACATAGAAGGCTTATCAATAAATTGCAGTCTTTGTGCTTGGACTCCCATATTGTTGAATGGATTAGGCAGTGGCTGAGGGACAGGCAACAGAGGGTTGTAGTCAATGGAGTATATTTAGACCATGGTCTTGTTACCAGTGGGGACCTCAGGGATCTGTTCTGGGACCCATATTGTTTAATATCTTTATCAGTGAAATTGCAGAAGGCCTCGATGGTAAGGTGTGTCTTTTTGCTGATGACACAAAGATTTGTAACAGGTTGATGTTCCTGGAGGGACACACTAAATGGAAAAGGACTTAGGAAAACTAGAGGAATGGTCAAAAATCTGGCAACTAAAATTTTATGTTGATAAGTGCAAGATAATCCACCTGGGGCGTAAAAACCTAAGAGCAGAATATAGAATCAGTGATACAGTCCTAACCTCAGTATCTGAGGAAAGGGATTTAGGGGTCATTATTTCAGAAGACTTAAAGGTAGGCAGACAATGTCATAGAGCAGCAGGAGATACTAGCAGAATGCTGGGGTGTATAGGGAGAGGCATTACCAGTAGAGAGGGAGGCGCTCATGCCGCTCTACAGAGCACTAGTGAGACCTCATCTGGAGTATTGTGCCCAGTACTGGAGACCATATCTCCAGAAGGATATTGATACTTTGGAGAGAGTTCAGAGAAGAGCTACTAAACTGGTACATGGATTGCAGGATAAAACTTACCAGGAAAGATTAAAGGACCTTAACATGTAGAGCTTGGAAGAAAGACGAGACAGAGGGGAGATGAGAGAAACTGCTAAATACATAAAGGGAATCAACAAGGTAAAGGAGGAGAGCATATTTAAACAAAGAAAAACTGCTACAAGAGGACATAGTGTTACATTAGAGGGGCAAAGGTTTAAAAGTAATATCAGGAAGTATTACTTTACTGAGAGAGTAGTGGATGCATGGAATAGCCTTCCTGCAGAAGTGGTAGCTGCAAATACAGTGAAGGAGTTTAAGCATGCATGGGATAGGCATAAGGCCATCCTTCATATAAGATAGGGCCAGGGGCTATCCATAGTATTTAGTATATTGGGCAGACTAGATGGGCCAAATGGTTCTTATCTGCCGACACATTCTATGTTTCTATGAATCTGATTGGTTGCTATGGGCAACTAAACCAGTTCTACTTTACAACAGTTTGATAAATGACCCCATATGTTTGAAAGAAGAAGAACGCCAAAACTTCACCCTAACTGTGAAGCATGGTGTAGGAAGCTTCATGGTTTGGGGCTGGTGATAGGAGCATTGTAGTTTTGGGTTGGTTAATCAGGAATCGTGGTTTGAGGCTGGTGGAGTGGCCATCAAGGTTTGGGTCTGTTAGAGGGAACATCATGATTTGGGGGCTGGTGATAGGTGTGTCATGGTTTAAGGCAGCTTTTCTGCCTTAGGGTGTGGATGCCTAGCGTTCAATGAGGGAACTGTGAATTCTAAGGTAAATGAAAACATTTTGCAGGAAAATGTAGGAGCATAGTCCATGATCTCCAGCTGAAGATATGTTATGTGACAAAACAATAACCAAAAAGCACACAAAAAAAATGAACTAATGATTTGCATTTGGAAATGGCCCAGTCAAAGCTCTGACCTTAACAATATAAAGATGCTGTGACACAACCTGAAGAGAACTAAGTGTGCAAGGCATTCCACAAATGCTGATGAGATTAAACATATTTCCAGGGAGGAATGGTCCAAAATTCCTTCTCAAAGTTGTGCAAATCCTTTTTGCAGCTACAAGTAACATTTGTTGAAGGTGATTGTTTCATAAACATATGATGATATTAAGCCATGAATCCACTATAAACTGCAGGAAGCCAGTGTAGCTGTACATACAGAGACAGAAATACATAGGATGCTAATAGGGGCAAACTGAAGGAAGGAGAAATCTGGAACACAAAGACCTGAGCTTACAGGATAACAACTACACATAGGAAATCTGATGTGAATGCAGCAGTGGCGGACTGGACGGTTCATCGTCTACACAGGAGTGCTGCCTAGACGCTGAGCATCCATACAAAATCTGATAGTTACACATTAAACAAAAAATTCAACTGCCGCAACGTAAAAGAAAAACTTTAAAGCAACAGAACTACCTGTTTATACTATTAGGATCCTCTGCCGGGCGGTTAAAAGAATGTTTACAAGGCTCTGAATTGTGGTCTAGACTCCTGGAAAAACATAAAAGATTAAAGAAATAGAGGTAACAAAAGCATAAACCATTCCCATATCCTTCCTACAGAATGTTCTAGATGTATTGTATCTATGTACAAGGTAGGATTATAGTAGTTATATTCTTGTATATAGGAGCAGTATTATAGTAGCTATATTCTTGCACATAGGAGGCAGTATTATAGTAGTTATATTCTTGTACATAGGAGCAGTATTATAGTAGTTATATTCTTGTACATAGGAGCAGTATTATAGTAGTTATATTCTTGTACATAGGAGCAGTATTATAGTAGTTATATTCCTGTACATAGGAGCAGTATTATAGTAGTTATATTCCTGTACATAGGAGCAGTATTATAGTAGTTATATTCTTGTACATAGGAGGCAGTATTATAGTAGTTATATTCTTGTACATAGGAGGCAGTATTATAGTAGTTATATTCTTGTACATAGGAGCAGTATTATAGTAGTTATATCCTTGTACATAGGAGCAGTATTATAGTAGTTATATTCCTGTACATAGGAGGCAGTATTATAGTAGTAATATTCTTGTACATAGGAGGCAGTATTATAGTAGTTATATTCTTGTACGTAGGAGCAGTATTATAGTAGTTATATTCTTGTACATAGGAGCATTATAGTAGTTATATTCTTGCACGTAGGAGCAGTATTATAGTAGTTATATCCTTGTACATAGGAGCAGTATTATAGTAGTTATATTCTTGTACATAGGAGGCAGTATTATAGTAGTTATATTATTGTACATAGGAGCAGTATTATAGTAGTTATATTCTTGTACATAGGAACAGTATTATAGTAGTTATATTCTTGTACATAGGAGCAGTATTATAGTAGTTATATTCTTGTACATAGGAGCAGTATTATAGTAGTTATATTCTTGTACATTGGAGCAGTATTATAGTAGTTATATTCTTGCACATAGGAGCAGTATTATAGTAGTTATATTCTTGTACATAGGAGCAGTATTATAATAGTTATATTCTTGTACATAGGAGGCAGTATTATAGTAGTTATATTCTTATACATAGGAGGCAGTATTATAGTAGTTATATTCCTGTACATAGGAGGCAGTATTATAGTAGTTATATTCTTGTACATAGGAACAGTATTATAGTAGTTATATTCTTGTACATAGGAGCAGTATTTTATATTCTTGTACATAGGAGCAGTATTATAATAGTTATATTCTTTGTCAATTTTCTTTTTATTGATCAGCAAATCAGAAAAAGCACAAAGACATTGGCACACATTGTAAGATATGTACATACATGTTCAGTGCATATTGGACATTTTGGTGCATAAGATACATAGGGCACGTACAGAGTGCAAATCTTCAAAGCAGAGCCCTCTAGTACCTGCTAATTGACAGTTAATATTGAACCTGAGATAGGTAAGTTAAGTAAAACAAATAAGGGGGGGGGGGTGCCCTTAGAACTGGATTAATACGATCGATAGGCTGTTGAGATACCGTTTGGTGATTCCAAAAAGGAGTAGGCTTAGCGCATTTTGCACTAACTAATGTGTCAGTCCCTTCTGAGGGACCGTCAAAAAGTTGTCTAGTCGAATAGGCATTACTGAGGTGGTGGTATACCATTCGCCTGTCTATACGCAATCCAGGGGGCCCATAGTTTCCTGTGTTTCTCGTGTGCCCTAAGTTCCCAACTCACTAGTTCTTCCATACGGTGAACATAGTCAAGTTTGGCCAACCATTGAGAAGTGGTGGGGGGGTTCTTTACTCAGTCACTTTTGGGGGATGAGTAGACGGGCAGTCTGTATCAAATGCGTTGCTAATTTGTTCTTTGATGGCGACAATTCTTTTGTAGGTAGCCATAAAAGAACCAACATTGGTGTTAATGTCAGATTAGTATTTAGAATTTTATTGATGGTCTGCGAGACGCCCTCCCAGTATCCTCTTATTTTAGGGCAGGACCATAGAATATGCAATAATGTGCCTCTCTCTTCCTCACACCTCCAGCACCTATCGTGATCACTCAAACCGCTGAGAAATAGTTGTTTGGGGGTAAGGTACCACTGCGTGAGCACTTTATACGAGTGCTCCTGGATTTTCACACAGCGGGAGAAGCCGTGAGAGTGAGCGTGCATACGGAGGATGTCTGTCTCCGAGAAGGTGACATTAAGGTCATTAGCCCAGGTGCGAACATACTGTTTGGTCGTGCGGTGTTGTGGCGAGTTCAAAGCCACATATATTGTAGATATTAATTTGCATTGGGGTGCAGGGGGGGTTGCTAACTTCTCAAACCACGTCGGGCTTAGAGCAAGTGCCTTCTGAGTAGTTAGCTGTTTCCCAGCAGCCTTTATGGTTATTAGGTCTACAAAGTTAAATGAGCCCCAGGCTAAGCTAAGGAGATGTTGGTCCGGCAAGGAACCTTTGACCTTTTCCATAAATTCAGCTGTAGAGAATCCTCTTAACCTATGCCAAATCTGTGAGACCCGAGTCCCTTGAGGCTGAATCGAGTATGGGATAAGATCTGCTGGCATTATACTGGGGGGATTCTGTAAGAGCCCATACTCCTCGTTGAGCTGTTTAATGACTAGGGTAGTACCTTTTAGAAGAACATGCGAGTGAAGTGATGAGTTTGTTTGGCCCCATAAAGCTGCTTTCTGCGGCTGAGTGAGCTGCATGAGTTCCAGGTCCTTGCCCAATGTATGGTAGCACGGAGAGTGAAGCTGCAGCCACCTCCTCAGGTGGATGGCCCTGTAATATGTTTGGACGTCCGGTAGTCCTCCATGACCACGCCCCAGGATCAGTCTTTGGTGCGAAACCCTAGCCTTCCTACCACCCCATAAGTAAGTCATGAAAAGTCTGCGTATTTTCGTAAAGTATGAGTTGGGTAAGAATATTGGTAACATCTGAAGGACATACATCATTTTGGGGAGAACAAACGCTTTTAGAATATTCTTCCTTCCCATCCATGTGGAATAAGGAAGGCGCAGCGATTGAAGTAGTTGTTGGACCTCTGATAGTAGGGGAGTATAGTTAAGCCGGAATAAATCCTCCACGGAGGCAGGAATCTTAACTCCCAAGTAAGAGACACAGGAGGACTGCCATGTAAATGGTGTACATGTTTTCAGAATTGCAATGGAGCTCGCTGGAGCATTAACATTTAGGGCCTCTGACCTGGTGTAGCTCATTTTGTAATTTGATAATCTGCCATACTGTTCAAACAGTGTCAAAAGGTGCGGGAAGGCCTCGACCGGGTTGGAGACCATGATCAGTAGATCATCAGCGTATGCCATGTTGATATATTCTATGGCATCATTGTCTGCTCTCACACCACGAATATTTGCATGGTCTCTAATAGCTTGAAGGAGGGTTTCCATAACCATGATATACAAGGCAGGAGATAGGGGGCAGCCCTGACGTGTCCCGTTACAAATAGGAAAGGATGGGGACAATGTGCCATTGACCCTGATTTTAGCACTTGGGTCCTTATACAACGACATGACTGCCTCCTGAAATCTCGTCGGGATCCCAAACCTTCGTAAAGTCCTTTTCATGAAGTCCCAGCTCACCCGGTCAAAGGCCTTCTCCGCATCCACACTGAGAAGGGCCAAGGGAAGGTTTTTCTTTTTAGCCACTGTATTGCTGTGATCAACCTACAGGAATTATGGTTCCCTTCCCTCCCTGGAACAAAACCAGATTGGTCCGGGTGTATAAGTTTGGGGAGTAGGAGACTTAGGCGAGTCGCAAGAAGTTTAGCCCAGATTTTTATGTCCACGTTAAGTAACGAAATTGGTCTGTAGCTACCGCAGAGGGTGGGGTCTTTCCCTGGTTTGGGGAGAATAGTTACTGTCGCCTCTAGAGATTGTTTATGAAGGTTTTTACCATTTAGGAGTGCATTACACCACGCTACCAGATCGGGTACTAGTATGTCTGCAAATTTTTTATAGTAGCCTACTGGAAAACCATCCGGGCCTGGGCTTTTACCCATGGGCATAGAGGCTAGTAACTTTTTCACTTCCGGCTCAGTAACAGGCGCTAATAAAGTTTCACCTTCTTGGGGAGTTATCTGGGGTAAATTAAGGCTACTCAAAAACAGGTCCGTTGCTTCCGGTATTGATGGATCTGGGTGATTTAGGTCTGCCAGACCATAAAGCTGCTTATAGATTTTTTGAAATTCTTCCGCTATATCCGCTGTTTTCTGGAATGTATGTCCATTACTAGATTTGATATTGGATATAAACATGGACTCCCTTCTCTGTTTGATGAGGGAGGACGTCAGCCTAGAACCTTTATCCCCGTGTGAATAGTGTTTAAATTGGGCATATTGATATGCTTTTGCATTTTGAATATTCAAGTGATCCTTTAGTTGGGATCTCAACTGGGTCAGTTCAGTCTGAACTTTTGCTGCTTTGGACCGTTTATGGACCGCTTCTCTGTCCGCAATCTGCACTAATAGATCATGGAGGGTTTTTTGTTTTTCTTTTTTGACCCTACTGCCTAAGGCTATCAGCTCGCCCCGTATGACAACTTTATGCGTGTAGAGTTATCTGTAAAGAAATCCCTTAGTTTTTGCTCCAGGGTTGAGGTATCTGAATGTCTATCTAGCAGCGTCTCATTTAAGCGCCATTGTCTGACTGGGGCAGGTAGACTGGAAAATCTAAGGTTAGCAGAGACTGGGGTGTGGTCAGAGACGGTTACAGCGCCTATGTCAGCAGGATCTACCATGTCCGCAGCATTACTGGACAGGAAGATATAGTCTAATCTTTTATGTGATATATGTGGGGCCGAAAAAAAGGTGAAGTCTCGAGTGTCCGGGTGGGCTAGTCTCCAGACGTCCAGCAGCTTCATGTCTGATATACACCTGTTGATGCAGCCCAGCACTGATTGGGTCAATTGGGAAGAGCCGTCCGAGGCGTCAATAAGAGGATTCAGTGTGACATTAAGGTCTCCCCCAATCAATCTGATCCCTTCTGCAAATAGATCTAGTTTATGCAGTGTAATCTTGATCCACTGTTTCTGGCCACGATTAGGGCTATATAAACTAGCGAGTGTAACTTTTTGGGTACCTATCAGGCCCTTCACAAATATGAAGCGACCCCAAGTAAAGGGTACCTTTTTAGAAATTGCGATCCCCACCCCTCTTTTTGCTTTCTTAAAGGCGCTAAAATACCAGTGCTGGAAATATGGGTTTTGGATCTTAGGAACATTTGTCTCTCTAAAATGTAGCTCCTGGAAAAAGCAAATATCGGTATCATCTTTCTTTAACAGACGGATGACCTGAGAGCGCTTCTGCGGGTTGTTGAAACCCCTTACATTATACGTAGTACACTTAATTGTCGACAACATTGAGAAAATGAGGTATCTTTGGAATCAGAGAACTCCAGTGTTTCTCATCAACCGCATTTAGGGAATAAACTAGTAACAACACAACTATAACATTTGCCAACATGACAAATAGGACAGTACAATGACTCCCATGCTAGCAACACTGCAGCAGATCAATTAGCTGCGGTGAAGCGGGCATGAGCAGCCATGTACCAGGTTTGCGCCAAAATAACCCTGGTAGATAGGTGGGGTACAGAATGAAACCACAGTATCATAATGGTGTCCACATAACGCCACCTACAGAACTGGCGCGGGATAGCACCTTTGCAGGAGCTGACTATTATTCCCTATCTGGACGATTGGCTTTTCATAGCCTCTTCAGTTCCGATCCTTACCCACCATCTTCAGATCGGAATCTCCTTTCTCCTCCGCCTGGGCTGGATCATCAACTGGCAGAAGTCGAATATGAGCCCATCGACTTCAATCCATTATCTAGGATTCGTGGTCGACTCTGTGGAGATGTCCCTCCGGTTGACTCTAGAAAGGAGAGTGCGGATTCAGGACCTGGCAAAGGTCCTTTATGTCCCTCGTCGAGTCTCCATCCGGACTCTCATGAAGATGCTGGGGCTCATGTCAGCGGCTGCGGACGCAGTCCCTTGGGCACTATGGCACCTCTGTCCTCTTCAGTCGGAGGTCTTACGCTTATGGAACGGCAGCCCTGCGGGGCTAGATTCTCTGTGCTCCCTGTCCGGTCAAACCCTGAATTCCCTCAGATGGTGGTTCCATCTGCCAGCAGGGAAGTCTATGACCCAACCAGCTTGGCTCATATTGACTACGGACGCGTCCCTTGTAGGCTGGGGCGCTCACCTAGACGGATCCCCAGTACAGGGATCTTGGTCTCCCCTGGAGCGGCGTCTCTCCTCCAATCTTCGCGAGATGCGAGCTATCCGGCTAGCCCTCCTTCACTTCGCCCCTCAGATTCGGGGCAAAGCTGTGAAAGTCCAGTCAGACAATATGACTGCGGTTCTCTATATAAACAAGCAGGGAGGCACAAGATCATTGCCCCTTCTTTCAGAGATCGGGGTAATTCTTCGGTGGGCAGAGTCGAACCTTTCCCATCTATCTGCCACTCATATTCGAGGCTCCCTCAATATGATAGCGGACCGCCTAAGTCGAGGATTACCGACCATGGAGTGGTCTCTGCACCCGGAGATCTTCAGGCAGTTAGTTCACAGATGGGGTATGCCAGAAGTGGACCTCATGGCAACCAGGTTCAACGCCAAGGTTCTGAGGTTCTGTTCCCTATACAGGGAAGACAACACCCTGGCGATAGATGCTCTGTCGATACCGTGGAGGTTCAGGCTGGCTTACATCTTCCCTCCGTTTTCCATGATACCAAGGGTATTGACGAAAATCCGTCAGGATCAGGCCTCGGTAATTGCCATCATACCGTTCTGGCCCAAGAGATCCTGGTTTACCCAGCTCATTCAGATTATTCGGGGACAGTACTGGAGACTCCCCCCGGAGCAGACCCTGGTGTCGTGGGACACTCACCTCTGCCCAGATCTGCACAGGTTCAACCTGACAGCCTGGAGGTTGATCAGTCCCTTCCCAACATAGAAGGGCTCTCCGAGTCGGTCCTGAGAACTTTGTCGCATTCCCGAGCAGAGTCTACGAAGAAGGCCTACTCCAGGATCATGAGAATCTTCATGTAATGGTGTGATTCCAAAAAGGTGGCGTCTGCAGATCCGCCCCTTCCTGCGATATTACAATTTCTTCAAGATGGATTAGATAAAGGTCTTTCTCCAGCTACCTTGAAGGTACAGATTTGTGCCATCTCGGCCTGTCTTAACAGGCCACATTCTCGGGACCCACTCATCAAACGCTTCCTTAAGGGAGCTGAAAGACTAAAGCCTACTATACTGAAACCTATTCCCCAGTGGGATCTTTCAGTAGTGCTCAGGGGGCTAGCATCTCCCCCCTTCGAGCCATTGGAGGAGGTGGAATTCAGATTTTTGACTTTAAAGATGGTTTTTCTTCTGGCTGTAGCTTCAGCCAAAAGAATCTCTGAATTGCAGGCTTTTTCCGCAATTCACCCCTATATCATTTTTCTGCAGGACAGAGTACTCCTGAAGTTTTTACCCTACTTCAGGCCTAAGGTCCCAACCTTCCAAAATATCAACCAGGTAATCTCTTTACCAGTTTTGTTTTCAGCCTCCTCCTCGGATACTCCAGCTAGAGACCGCTGGACATTTCTAGATGCCTCCAGGTCTATGTGGATAGATCCAGAGAGTTCAGGATAGACAAGAATCTCCTCATCCTGTTTGCCGGTAAGTCTAAAGGCCGTAAAGCGTCTAAAGCTACCATTAGTCGCCGGATTAAGGAAGCCATCAGGGAGGCCTTCGTCTCCCAAACCCTAGATCCTCCGGAGTTTGTGAGAGCCCATTCTACTAGGGCTGTCTCCACCTCTGTTGCGGAGAGAAGACTTCTCCCCTTAGAGTTGATCTGTAAGGCGGCTTCCTGGAGTTCTGAGTCAACCTTCATCTCCCATTATAGGATAGATGCTAGGATGGCAGAGTTTTCGGCCTTCGGGCAGACAGTTCTTAGTTCTGCCAGGCATGAGGACCCTCCCTAGGGGATTCTTCTTGCTATCTCCCCATCTGTGCTGCTGGTAGGACGTAAGGGAATCGTTAATTTCTAACGATAATTTGTTTCCCCTTAGTCCTAACAGCAGCACACAAATATCCCACCCTAAGTACATTATGCTTGTTAAAAACACGGTGGGCTGGGGGACGATCTCCTCCCTTTCAGGGAGCTGAAGATCGTTTATTGGTTCTTGGGCTCATTAAAAATTCCGCCGGTCCTACCAGTCCACAGGGGGCAGTTAACCCCATCTGTGCTGCTGTTAGGACTAAGGGAAAACAAATTGTTAGAAATTAACGATTTTGCCCATTCTCTGTGCTTTTAGACCGCTTTTTTAGCCAGATTGTAGGTTAGTTAGGAGGAGAGCTCTCCTACATGCGTCCTGCTCGGTCTGCAGCCAGGCTCCGCCCCCATAGTAGTTATATTCTTGTACATAGGAGGCAGTATTATAGTAGTTATATTCCTGTACATAGGAGGCAGTATTATAGTAGTTATATTCTTGTACATAGGAGCAGTATCATAGTAGTTATATTCTTGTACATAGGAGGCAGTATTATAGTAGTTATATTCTTGTACATAGGAGGCAGTATTATAGTAGTTATATTCTTGTACATAGGAGCAGTATTATAGTAGTTATATTCTTGTACATAGGAGCAGTATTATAGTAGTTATATTCTTGTACATAGGAGGCAGTATTATAGTAGTTATATTCTTGTACATAGGAGCAGTATTATAGTAGTTATATTCTTGTACATAGGAGGCAGTATTATAGTAGTTATATTCTTGTACATAGGAGCAGTATTATAGTAGTTATATTCTTGTACATAGGAGGCAGTATTATAGTAGTTATATTCTTGTACATAGGATACAGTATTATAGTAGTTATATTCTTGTACATAGGAGCAGTATTATAGTAGTTATATTCCTGTACATAGGAGCAGTATCATAGTAGTTATATTTTGTTTTACACAGGAACAGTATTATTAGTTATATTCTTGTACCTAGGGGCAGTATTATGGAATTTATATTCCTGAGCGTACTAGTTAATATTATAGTGGTTATTATTTTTTTATGTAGGACACCTATTCTCTGTGAAGCTTGATGAACTTTACCAGCCACCTTTTTCTAATTAGCTAATTTGTGATTGACTTGTCATACTTTTTAGGGTGAAATCAATTCTATCTGTTTGAGGGTCAGTTTCTCTTTAAATTGCTTCCTCTCTTGTATTCCATTGTCGGTAGACCGTGTGGATTAATTTGCTGATCTTTGCTTGTTTGCTGTTGTGGATAGCCTTGTGTACATAGTTGACTCTGTAGGAACTGGGTGCATGTGAGCCTGTACTTTCTGCCTGCTGTCCGTTGCTATGACTGCAGCTGGGATGCTGTTTAGTTTGTTATGTGTGAGATAAGCAGATGAATGATAATGCTCTGTCCTTGCTTGTGTTCTCCTCTATACCCTGCACTCACACATATACCCTAGAAATTAATTATAGAGCAGCTGCTAACTCTGCAACTTGGTTCCTAATAACCGGTATATTGTGCAGAGCAACTGCTAACAAGACAGATAATGCAAAAAAGAGAGATACTTAAATATAACCTTATCTTCCACATAATAAACTACTTAGCCCTGAAACTTATTGTTAAATTTACAAAGATCACTCATTGTAAATGGTAAAAAGGCAAAAGTGGCTGTATACTGTACTTATATATACTACAGTATTTTAGTAGTTATACTTTTTCACATAGGAGCAGTATTGTACTAGTTACACTGAACAAAAATATAAACACAACACTTTCGGTTTTTGCTCCCATTTTGCATGAGCTGAACTCAAACCAGTCATTATCTGGTGTGGCCACCATTTACCTCACCTCTCCGTGGCATATAGTTGATCAGGTTGTTGATTGTGGCCTGTGGAATGTTGACTCCTCTTCTGTGCGAAGTTGCAGAATATTGGCAGGAACTGGAACACGCTGTCGTATACGCCGATCCAGAGCTTCCCAAACATGCTCGATGGGTGACATGTCCGGGGAGTGTGCTGCCATGCAAGAACTGGGATGTTTTCAGCTTCCAGGAATTGTGTACAGATCCTTGCAATATGGGGCCGTGCATTATCCTGCTGCACCATGAGGTGATGGTCGTGGATGAACGGCACAACAATGGGCCTCAGGATCTCCTCCCGGTATCGCTGTGCATTCAACATGCCAGCAATATAATGCACTTGTGTTTGTTGTCCATAACATACGCCTGCCCATACCATAACCCCACCGCCACCATGGGCCACTCTATCCACAATGCTGACGTCAGCAAACCGCTCACCCACACGACGCCACACACGCTGTCTGCCATCTGCCCTGAACAGTGAAAACTGGGACTCATCCGTGAACAGAACGCCTCTCCAACGTGCCAGACACCATCGAATGTGAGCCTTTACCCGCTCAAGTCGGTTACGATGACGGACTGCAGTCAGGTCCAGACCCCGATGAGGACGACGAGCATGAGATGAGCTTCCCTGAGACGGTTTCTGACAAATTCTTTGGTTATGCAAACCGATTGTTGCTGCAGCTGTCTGGGTGGCTGGTCTCAGACGATCATGGAGGTGAACATGCTGGATGTGGAGGTCCTGGGCTGGGGTGGTTACACGTGGTCTGCGGTTGTGAGGCCGGTTGGATGTACTGCCAAATTCTCTGAAACGCCTTTGGAGACGGCTTATGGTAGAGAAATGAACATTCATTGCACGGGCAACGGCTCTGGTAGACATTCCTGCAGTCAGCATGCCAATTGCACGCTCCCTCAAATGTTGCGACATCTGTGGCATTGTGCTGTGTGATCAAACTGCACATTTCAGAGTGGCCTTTTATTGTGGGAAGTCTAAGGCACACCTGTGCAATATTCATGCTGTCTAATCAGTTTTTATTTAACAATTTCCAATAATTTCTAAATTACTGATTTCAATTTCTCATTATGGGGATTGAGTGCAAAAGGATGGAGGATACATAACATAACTATAATACAACTACTATAATACTGCTCCTATGTACAAGAATATAACTACTATAATACTGCTCCTATGTACAAGAATATAACTACTATAATACTGCCTCATATGAACTGGAATATAACTACTATAATACTGCTCCTATGTACAAGAATATAACTACTATAATACTGCTCCTATGTACAAGAATATAACTACTATAATACTGCCTTCTATGTACAAGAATATAACTACTATAATACTGCTCCTATGTACAAGAATATAACTACAATAATACTGCCCCCTATGCACAAGAATATAACTACTATAATACTGCTCCTATGTACAAGAATATAACTACTATAATACTGCCTCCTATGTACAAGAATATAACTACTATAATACTGCATCCTATGTACAGGAATATAACTACTATAATACTGCTCCTATGTACAAGAATATAACTACTATAATACTGCTCCTATGTACATGAATATAACTACTATAATACTGCTCCTATGTACAAGAATATAACTACTATAATACAGCTCCTATGTACAAGAATATAACTACTATAATACTGCATCCTATGTACAGGAATATAACTACTATAATACTGCTCCTATGTACAAGAATATAACTACTATAATACTGCTCCTATGTACATGAATATAACTACTATAATACTGCTCCTATGTACAAGAATATAACTACTATAATACAGCTCCTATGTACAAGAATATAACTACTATAATACTGCCTCCTATGTACAAGAATATAACTACTATAATACTGCTCCTATGTACAAGAATATAACTACTATAATACTGCTCCTATGTACAGGAATATAACTACTATAATACTGCCTCCTATATACAAGAATATAACTACTATAATACTGCTCCTATGTACAAGAATATAACTACTATAATACTGCCTCCTAGGTACAAGAATATAACTACTATAATACTGCCTCCTAGGTACAAGAATATAACTACTATAATACTGCCTCCTATGTACAAGAATATTACTACTATAATACTGACATGACCGATCCCTCATGAAGCCATACTACAGAGGACAGTATACTGTATATATATATATATATATATATATATATATACACTACAGAGGACAGTATACTGTGTATATACACTATGGAGGACAGTATACTGTGTATATATACTACAGAGGACAGTATACTGTTTATATATACTACAGAGGACAGTATATTGTATATATATATACACACTACAGAGGACAGTATACTGTATATATATACTACAGAGGAAAGAATACTGAATATGTAATGACCCAGAGTGGCATTACCACCTTTTGTACACCCCCACTATCTCCTATGGTTGATTCTGTGTCATCCTGTGTATTTATTGCCAGGTCCTGCATAATGTGTATATGTATTTCCTATTTTTCAACTGTTTAACTGTAATGTACCTGGTTCACCAGCAGATGGTGGCAACAATGGCAGTGCTAGCTTCCCTAGAATAGAACCTTCTATCCATTCTAGCCCTCTTTAGAGAGGGAGGTGTTAGTTAGAGTTAGTCCAGATAACCCCCTGTAAGGGGAAGGCTGTGTTGGAGCCCGCAGAGCACCATCTGCTCTGCTGGGCTCGGGGGCCTAAACTGTATGCCTCCAGAGTTGAGAGTAAAGATTCCTTGAATAAGGACAGAGATAAAGATTTCCTGGAGAAAGACAAAGAGAGAAATAAAGCTAAAGCTACCAAGATACAGAAAAAGAGGAAGACAGAGTTAAAGAGTTTCAGATGTAGCAGAGCCGATTGTGTTTGCCTGCCAGAATTTATGCCAAAACCTGCTGATGACAGAAGTTGGAAGATTGTTCTCTGATGAAAGTTTATTCAAGTAAAGCTGTTTCAACTATATGCAAAGTCTGGACTCCATTTATTCCACCAGTTCCTCAACTGTTTACTCTATTTGCACTGCTGCGGACGACCACACTTGGGGTTCCCAGATATCCAGGTAGGAGCACCATGACAAGTGCACAGCCGCACCAAAAGGGACACTATAGGCAGCTCTTACACCACTCTGGCATTCCTACACCTGGGTTCCACCATCACCTTCTACATAGGGGGACTTAGTCTCTCGTTGCTGAAATGCAACTGGCGTCACAACAAAAACGCTAAAAAAACTCACATACCACTGTAGAAGAGGGCCCTGGCTTGGGAAATATATAGATATATACTACAGAGGACAGTATAATATATATATATATATATATATATATATATATAAAAAGTAGCAGCACATTACTAAATGCACTAAGAATGGGTGAACAGGTGAATGTGTGAACGGGGTCAAATACATGACTCCAATACTTACTATTAAGCGGGGAAGAAGCTTTTAGCGCATATAATTGATCAAAAATATGTCGGGCCCATCTAGCAGACGTCAAGGTGGCTTCTCATCAGAGTAGGTCCTATCTGATGAGAAGCCACCTTGACGTCTGCTAGATGGGCCCGACATATTTTTGATCAATTATATGCGCTAAAAGCTTCTTCCCCGCTTAATAGTAAGTATTGGAGTCATGTATTTGACCCCGTTCACACATTCACCTGTTCACCTATTCTTAGTGCATTTAGTAGTGTGCTGCTACTTTTTTTGTTTTTCTACATTGTTGCTTGGTAGCTTACACCTGCAATTGTCTCTGGAGGTGCTGTTCCATTTTTTTGGTTATATATATATATATACTACAGAGGACAGTATACTATAAATATATATACTACAGAAGACAGTATACTGTGTACATATACTAAAGAGGACAGTGTACTGTATACTACAGAGGACAATATACTGTATTTATACTACAGAGGATAGTATACTGTATATATACTACACAGAACACTACACTGTATATATATATATATATATATATATACTCACCTAAAGAATTATTAGGAACACCTGTTCTATTTCTCATTAATGCGATTATCCAGTCAACCAATCACATGGCAGTTGCCTCAATGCATGTAGGGTTGTGGTCCTGGTCAAGACAATCTCCTGAACTCCAAACTGAATGTCAGAATGGGAAAGAAAGGTGGGCTACAACAGCAGAAGACCCCACCGGGTACCACTCATCTCCACTACAAATAGGAAAAAGAGGCTACAATTTGCACGAGCTCACCAAAATTGGACTGTTGAAGACTGGAAAAATGTTGCCTGGTCTGATGAGTCTCGATTTCTGTTGAGACATTTAAATGGTAGAGTCCGAATTTGGCATAAACAGAATGAGAACATGTATCCATCATGCCTTGTTACCACTGTGCAGGCTGGTGGTGGTGGTGTAATGGTGTGGGGGATGTTTTTTGGGCACACTTTAGGCCCCTTAGTGCCAATTGGCCATCGTTTAAATGCCACGGGCTACCTGAGCATTGTTTCTGACCATGTCCATCCCTTCATGACCACCATGTACCCACCCTCTGATGGCTACTTCCAGCAGGATAATGCACCGTGTCACAAAGCTCGAATCATTTCACATTGGTTTCTTGAACATGACAATGAGTTCACTACTAAAATGGCCCCACAGTCACCAGATCTCAACCCAATAGAGCATCTTTGGGATGTGGTGGAACGGGAGCTTCGTGCCCTGGATGTGCATCCCTCAAATCTCCATCAACTGCAAGATGCTATCCTATCAATATGGGCCAACATTTCTAAAGAATGCTATCAGCACCTTGTGGAATCAATGCCACGTAGAATTAAGGCAGTTCTGAAGGCAAAAGGGGGTCCAACATTGTATTAGTATGGTGGTCCTAATAATTCTTTAGGTGAGTGTATATATATATCTATATTAGAGATGAGCGAATTTCCATTTATGAAATTCGTTCACACTTAGTTTGGTGGTAAAAGGTTAAGTGTGTTTTGGATTCCGTTACCACGGACCATAACGCAACTCTATGATGGAATGCATAACAGAATACTTTAGAGGCATTCCGTTATTCATTCCATCATAATAGAAGTCTATGGGCTGCAAAACGGATCCGTCCTGTTTGGCCTCATGCACACGACCGTTGTGTGCACCCGTGGCCGTTGTTCCGTTTTCCGTGATTTTCTGCGGACCCATTGACTTTCAATCGGTCCGTTGAAAACTCGGAAAATGCACCGTTTGTCATCGGCCTCCGTGATCCGTGTATCCTGTCCGTCAAAAAAAATGACCTGTCCTATTTTTTTGACGGACAACGGTTCACGGACCCATTCAAGTCAATGGGTCCGTGAAAGAACACGGATGCACACAAGATTGGCATCTGTGTCCGTGATCCGTGGCCGTAGGTTACTTTCATACAGACGGAATCGAAGATCCGTCTGCATAAAAGCTTTTTCAGAGCTGAGTTTTCACTTTGTGAAAACTCAGATCCGACAGTATATTCTAACACAGAGGCGTTCCCATGGTGATGGGGACGCTTCTAGTTAGAATATACAACGAAAGTGTGGAGCTTAAAGAAAATGGTTTTGTGAGATGTCTCCCTGGGGCTACTGCTAGAAGAGATAGAAGACGTATTATTAATATTGTTAAGCAAGCAAAGCAGGAAGGGGACGTGGATGTTCTTGTCCATCTAGGGACAAATGACCTGGCTTGCAATGAAGTGTCAGAGGTGAAAAAATCTTTTGTCACACTTGGTAATGACGTACAGGATTTTGCATCCACCATTTCATTTTCTGAAGTTCTGCCTGTGCATAATGTTCAGAATGATAGGCAGAGGCACATAAAGGAGTTCAACATATGGCTTGGTAAATGGTGTCAAGAGCAAGGATTTGGCTTTGTTTCTCATGATAGCTCTACTTGGAATAGAAAGGAACTGTACAAAAAAGATGGTTTGCATCTTTCTCTCAAAGGAACAAATGTACTTAGTGAACAACTCCAAGAATTTGCGAAAGAGTATTTAAACTAGCAAGGGGGAGGGGGGGGGGGGGGCAAAAGAGTGAAAATAAAAGAGTACAATTGCCCCCCGAAACAATGCCAGAACAGGTCAGAAGCACAGAGGTTAAGAAATGATAAGCTCAATGTCCTGTCTACAAATGCTCGCAGTTTAGGTAAAAAAATCTATGAACTTGGGTCAATAATGGCATCTGAGAATGTAGATTTAGTGGCTGTTACGGAGACATGGTTTAATGAAAGAAATGACTGGGACATAACCATACCAGGGTACTCTTTATACAGAAGAGACCGAGAAGGCAAGAAAGGAGGAGGAGGAGTGGCCCTGTATGTGAAAGATAGCATTAAATCTAACCTAATACAAGTTGGTGAGGCCAACATAGAGTCAGTTTGGGTTACGTTGCAGTTTGCTAATCATGCAGTAACTCGTGTAGGTGTGATATATAGACCACCTGGTCAAGTTAAAGAACTAGATGATCTACTAGTTGAAGAAATAGCTAAAATGACAATGAAAGGAGAAGTTATCATTATGGGAGATTTCAATCTTCCAGATATAAACTGGAAAACCAAAATAGCAAGTTCTACCAGGAGTACAGATATTCCAAATTCCCTACTGGGGTTATCCCTACAACAAATGGTTGAGGAGCCAACCCGGAGGGAGGCCATTTTGGATTTGGTATTCACAAATGGGGATTCGGTATATGATGTCATTGTAGGCGAAACCTTGGGATCTAGTGATCACCAGTCAGTGTGGTTTAATATAAGAACTGTGAAAGAGTCCCACCACACAAAAACAAAAGTTTTAGATTTTAGAAAAACAGACTTTTCAAAAATGAAATTAGTCATAAATGAGTCCTTATCAGACTGGAACGGATTACATGGAGTCCAGGAGAAATGGGACTACTTAAAAGGTGCATTATTGAAGGCAACAGAAAATTGCATTAGACTTGTCAGTAAAAGCAAAAAAAGGAAGAGACCACTGTGGTACTCAGCAGAAGTGGCCCAAATCATTAAAAATAAAAAGCTAGCATTTTGTAATTATAAAAAAACCCAGAGCAATGAAGATAAGGAAATCTACAAGATTAGGCAGAAAGAGGCCAAGCAAGTTATAAGAACTTCTAAAGCTCAGGCAGAAGAAAAACTAGCTCAGTCTATGAAAAAAGGGGATAAGACATTCTTCAGATATATAAATGAAAAAAGGAAATTAAAACAAGGAATAACTAAATTAAAAACAAAGGACGGAAGGTATGTAGAAGAGAATAAAGGGCTAGCCGACTGCCTTAATGAATACTTCTGTTCAGTTTTTACAAAAGAAAAAGAAGAAGGACCTCCACTAGAAAGGATGACTAATAAATCGTTTGATGCATGTGTCTTTACAGAGGAAGATGTTCTAAGTTTGCTGTCTAAAGTGAAGACAAATAAGTCACAGGGGCCTGATGAGATACACCCAAAATTATTAAAAAAGCTTAGTGGTGAGCTGGCAAAACCGTTAACAGATTTATTTAACCAATCATTAGTAACAGGAGTCGTCCCGGAAGATTGGAAATTGGCAAATGTCGTGCCCATTCACAAGAAAGGTAGTAGGGAGGAATCGAGCAACTATAGACCAGTGAGTCTGACATCAATAGTAGGCAAATTAATGGAAACCCTATTAAAGGATAGGATTGTGAAACATCTAAAATCCCATGGATTGCAAGATGAAAAACAACATGGGTTTACCTCAGGGAGATCATGTCTGTGGTGAAACCAACCTCGCCACTGGGTTTTGGAGGGGGCTGTTTAAAAGCCTCTTGCCTCAGGATTATGGCCCATAGTAACTTTTAAACCCCTGAACCTATTCCAGGGAATTTTGGATAGGTTTGTCCCCCAAGTTATACTGTTTAAATTGATGTAAGTTATATGTATGGACAATGTAACCTCACAAAGTTGTAACAACTTATAATAAGTGTAACTTGTCAGCTTGGGAGGAATATGCTGGGTGTGGTCCCATTGTCCCATTGTGTGTTTAAATGGTGATGTCTGTCCTGTTGTCTCCACATGTGTATTGGTGATCTCCCCTTTGTCCTGAGAGATAATTGGATTGTCTTCGGTCGTCTCCCAGGCAGAGAGGAGGAAACCATGATGCATTGTGGGGATATGTTGTATCTGTCCTGTGTCGCAGTCTCCCTTCTGGTCCTCTAGGGGGCGGGAACGATTGGTTGCTGTATTTACATTGTGTGTGTTGTGAATTACTGATTGGTTGGATTTCAAAACCCTGTGGGCAGTACTATGTTTGTTTTTTTATCAATAAAAGAGGCTGTACTTGAAGTAAAGTCAGAGCACTGCTTGACCCTGATCACGGAGCCTTGTCTCGTTATTGGGGGGATTCCCTGTATGCTGTTGGAGACTGATTGCCAGGAGTGTAAGCTGACTGATACGCTTTTCCTGTTCGTCTGCCGGCAGCTATTCGCGAGGTTCCAGTTTGGAGTGCTATTTTGTATCCAGTTCGGGAGGTTGGTGTTCTGCAGTAGCTGTGCCTGTCTCTCGGAAAGGGGCATATCGCCTAAACGGATTTTAAAATCTTATCGATTTTTTTGACTGGGTGACTAAAATAATAGACTGTGAAGGTGCAGTAGACATCGCATATCTAGATTTTAGTAAGGCTTTTGACACTGTCCCACATAGAAGACTTATCAATAAACTGCAGTCATTGAGCATGAACTCCCATATTGTTGAGTGGATTAGGCAGTGGCTGAGTGACAGACAACAGAGGGTTGTAGTCAATGGAGAACATTCAAAACAAGGTCATGTTACCAGTGGGGTTCCACAGGGATCTGTACTGGGACCAATTTTGTTTAATATCTTCATAAGTGACATTGCAGAAGGCCTCGATGGTAAGGTTTGTCTTTTTGCTGATGACACAAAGATATGTAACAGGGTTGATGTTCCTGGAGGGAAACGCCAAATGGAAAAGGATTTAGGAAAACTAGAAGAATGGTCAGAACTCTGGCAACTGAAATTTAATGTGGATAAGTGCAAGATAATGCACCTGGGGCGTAAAAACCCAAGGGCAGAATATAGAATATTTGACACAGTCCTGACCTCAGTATCTGAGGAAAGGGATTTAGGAGTAATTATTTCAGAAGACTTAAAGGTGGGAAGACAATGTAATAAAGCAGCACGAAATGCCAGCAGAATGCTTGAATGTATAGGGAGAGGTATAAGCAGTAGAAAGAGTGAAGTGCTTATGCCGCTGTACAGAGCACTGGTGAGACCTCACTTGGAGTATTGTGCGCAGTACTGGAGGCCATATCTCCAGAAGGATATAGATACTCTAGAGAGAGTTCAGAGAAGAGCTACTAAACTAGTACATGGATTGCAGGATAAAACTTACCAGGAAAGGTTAAAGGACCTTAATATGTATAGCTTGGAAGAAAGACGAGACAGAGGGGATATGATAGAAACTTTTAAATACATAAAGGGAATCAACTCGGTAAAGGAGGAGAGCATATTTAAAAGAAGAAAAACTACCACAAGAGGACATAGTTTTAAATTAGAGGGGCAAAGGTTTAAAAGTAATATAAGGAAGTATTACTTTACTGAGAGAGTAGTGGATGCATGGAATAGCCTTCCTGCAGAGGTGGTAGCTGCAAATACAGTGAAGGAGTTTAAGCATGCATGGGATAGGCATAAGGCTATCCTTCATATAAGATAGGGCCAGGGACTATTCATAGGATTCAGATATATTGGGCAGACTAGATGGGCCAAATGGTTCTTATCTGCCGACACATTCTATGTTTCTATGTTTCTACATGACTGCCCCCTGCTGCCTGGCAGCACCCGATCTCTTACAGGGGACTGTGATCCGTACAATTAACCCCTCAGGTGCTGCACCTGAAGGGGTTAATTGTGCGTATCATAGCCCCCTGTAAGAGATCCGGGGCTGCCAGGCAGCAGGGGGCAGACCCCCCTCCCTCCCCAGTTTAAATTTCATTGGTGGCCAGTGCGGCCCCCCCTCCCTCCCTCTATTGTAATAATAACATTGGTGGCACAGTGTGTGTCCCCCCTTCCTCCCTCTATTGTATAAATACGTTGGTGGCACAGTGTGCGCCCCCCCCCCGGCCCCCCCTTCCTCCCTCTATTGTATTAATACGTTGGTGGCACAGTGTGCGGCCTCCCCCGGCCCCCCCTTCCTCCCTCTATTGTATTAATACGTTGGTGGCACAGTGTGGGCCCCCCCGCCCCCCTTCCTCCCTCTATTGTATTAATACGTTGGTGGCACAGTGTGCGGCATCCCCCAGCCCCCCCTTCCTCCCTCTATTGTATTAATACGTTGGTGGCACAGTGTGCGCCTCCCCCGGCCCTTCCTTCCTCCCTCTATTGTATTAATACGTTGGTGGCACAGTGTGCGGCCTCCCCCGGCCCGCCCTCCCTCCCTCTATTGCATTAATAACATTGGTGGCCAGTGTGCGGCTTCCCCTCTCCCCCCCCCCCGATCATTGGTGGCAGCGGAGTTCCGATCGGAGTCCCAGTTTAATCGCTGGGGCTCCGATCGGTAACCATGGCAACCAGGACGCTACTGCAGTCCTGGTTGCCATGGTTACTTAGCAATAGTAGAAGCATCATACTTACCTGCTGGCTGCTGCAATGTCTGTGTCCGGCCGGGAGCTCCTCCTACTGGTAAGTGACAGCAATGCGCCGCACAGACCTGTCACTTACCAGTAGGAGGAGCTCCCGGCCGGACACAGACATCGCAGCAGCCAGCAGGTAAGCATGATGCTTCTAAGTAACCATGGCAACCAGGACTGCTGTAGCATCCTGGTTGCCATGGTTACCGATCGGAGCCCCAGCGATTAAACTGGGACTCTGATCGGAACTCCGCTGCCACCAATGATCGGGGGGGGGGGAGAGGGGAGGCCGCACACTGGCCACCAATGTTATTAATGCAATAGAGGGAGGGGGGGGGCCGGGGGAGGCCGCACACTGTGCCACCAATGTTATTATTACAATAGAGGGAGGGAGGGGGGCCGCACTGATCTCTTACAGGGGGCTATGATACGCACAATTAACCCCTTCAGGTGCGGCACCTGAGGGGTTAATTGTGCTGATCACGGCCCCCTGTAAGAGATCGGGTGCTGCCAGGCAGCAGGGGGCAGTCATGTACACAGTTTGTAGTATATTCTAACTAGAAGCATCCCCATCACCATGGGAACGCCTCTGTGTTAGAATATACTTTCGGATATGAGTTTTCACGATGTAACTCATATCCGACAGTATATTCTAACATAGAGGCGTTCCCATGGTTATGGGGACGCTTCAAGTTAAAATATACCATCGGATTGGAGAAAACTCCGATCCGATGGTATAAAATGGACTCCTGACTTTACATTGAAAGTCAATGGGGGACGGATCCGTTTGCAATGGCACCATATTGTGTCAACGTCAAACGGATCTGTCCCCATTGACTTGCATTGTAATTCAGGACAGATCCGTTTGGCTCCGCACGGCCAGGCGGACACCAAAACGACTTTTTTTTCATGTCCGTGGATCCTCCAAAAATCAAGGAAGACCCACGGACGAAAAAAACGGTCACGGATCACGGACCTACGGACCCCGTTTTGCGGACAGTGAAAAAATACTGTCGTGTGCAGGAGGCCTTTCTGTTATGCAGGAGAGGACTTAGGATCAGAAGAGGACTGCCTGAGGAGGTGGTGACGGTGAGGTCACTAAAAGAGTCCAGGAGGGGCCTGGACGTATTTCTGGAGCGTAATAATATTACAGGCTATAGCTACTAGAGAGGGGTCGTTGATCCAGGGAGTTATTCTGATGCCTGATTGGAGTCGGGAAGGAATTTTTTCCCCTAAAGTGAGGAAAATTGGCTTCTACCTCACAGGTTTTATGCTGTCCACAATTTCCGGGTCCGCAATTCCGATCCTGAAAAAAATAAAACATGTCCTATTCTTGTCCGCAATAGCGGACAAGATTAGGCATATTCTCTTAGTGACGGCAATGTGCAGTACGCAAAACACACACAGATGTGTGAATGGACCCTAACAGGCCGAGCTGAACGGACAGATGGCTTTTTTCAGCCTTATATACTATGTTACTATGTTATTTTCTATGGAGAGACGTGAAAATGGCTGTCCACCGACTGACCCTCTCCAACCTGGCAGAGCTGGAGGAGGATCTGCAGAGAAGAACGGACGAAAATCCCCAAATCCAGGTGTAAACCTCGTGGCATCATCTCCAAGAAGACTGGAGGCTGGAATCACTGCCAGAGGAGCTGAAGACTTATGTCCAGAGTAAAGGAGCTGAAGACTTATGTCCAGAGTAAAGGGGCCGAAGACTTATGTCCAGAGTAAAGGGGCCGAAGACTTATGTCCAGAGTAAAGGGGCCGAAGACTTATGTCCAGACTAAAGGGGCCGAAGACTTATGTCCAGAGTAAAGGGGCCGAAGACTTATGTCCCGAGTATAGGGGCTGAAGACTTATGTCCCGAGTAAAGGGGCCGAAGACTTATGTCCCGAGTAAAGGGGCTGAAGACTTATGTCCCGAGTAAAGGGGCCGAAGACTTATGTCCCGAGTAAAGGGGCTGAAGACTTATGTCCAGAGTAAAGGTCCTGAAGACTTATGTCCTGAGTAAAGGGGCTGAGGACTTATGTCCTGAGTAAAGGGGCTGAAGACTTATGTCCCGAGTAAAGGGGCTGAGGACTTATGTCCAGAGTAAAGGGGCTGAAGACTTATGTCCTGAGTAAAGGGGCTGAGGACTTATGTCCTGAGTAAAGAGGCTGAGGACTTATGTCCAGAGTAAAGGGGCTGAAGACTTATGTCCTGAGTAAAGGGGCCGAAGACTTATGTCCAGAGTAAAGGTCCTGAAGACTTACGTTCTGAGTAAAGGGGCTGAAGACTTATGTCCAGAGTAAAGGGGCCGAAGACTTATGTCCAGAGTAAAGGGGCCGAAGACTTATGTCCAGAGTAAAGGGGCCGAAGACTTATGTCCAGAGTAAAGGGGCTGAAGACTTATGTCCTGAGTAAAGGGGCCGAAGACTTATGTCCAGAGTAAAGGTCCTGAAGACTTACGTTCTGAGTAAAGGGGCTGAAGACTTATGTCCAGAGTAAAGGGGCCGAAGACTTATGTCCAGAGTAAAGGGGCCGAAGACTTATGTCCAGAGTAAAGGGGCCGAAGACTTATGTCCTGAGTAAAGGGGCTGAAGACTTATGTCCAGAGTAAAGGGGCCGAAGACTTATGTCCAGAGTAAAGGGGCCGAAGACTTATGTCCCGAGTAAAGGGGCCGAAGACTTATGTCCAGAGTAAAGGGGCCGAAGACTTATGTCCCGAGTAAAGGGGCTGAAGACTTATGTCCCGAGTAAAGGGGCTGAAGACTTATGTCCTGAGTAAAGGGGCTGAAGACTTATGTCCAGAGTAAAGGGGCTGAAGACTTATGTCCTGAGTATGTCCGTCTTTTCTTTCTCATATGGGGACTGAGGGCAGACTGATGGGGGACCTGATAGAGAGAAGGACATGTGAGGAAGAAGAAAGGGTCTGCAGATTTCCGAGGGCGCGGTAGGGGCACTATTATAGCGGTTAATAACACCTCCTCATCACTCCTTTGTTCATCTCTGATGACTTCTCCCTGCAGGTTGCTTCCATTCTGATATGCGATCCATCCCTACGGTGTAACGGCACCGCTGCTGAGAGAAGTCTTCCAGCTGCAGCCTGGCACTACATCTTCTCACACAGTGTGTTATGTTACAAGAATGCATTCATCTGATCATTGATCGTTTTCCCTCCTATAACCCCGTACGCTGCTGCACTGTGGGGACTGCCTTCAGTACTGTACATCTTGAGCTTCATTGTTCATAAATAAAATACGAGAGCTACAGTGAACGCTGACACATAGGAAGGTGAACAAGTAGGTATAAAGAAGCAGTGATGTTTGTACGTTGTGAGGAGGAGGTTTCTGCACCTGTGATGTCCCTCTTTTTGGCTCTGCAGCGGCCGATCCTGCCATTGTGCAGCAGCTTCTAATACCTTCCTATGGTGAGTGTCCCGAGGACAGGACTGCCGCTATTTTCTCAGCCATGCTGGATCCGCAATGAAGTGTGAAGCAGCCAAAATATTTTTTGCCTGCGAATTGACCTGGAATCTGCACCTGGGCTTCTGTTCATCATCGCGGCACAATCTGTTCTGTGACAGAACGCTGTAAATAATAATTGTTATCCTCAGGGTCGGGGTAATTGCACAGCGCTGGTTGGCATCTATGTTCCTGGCACAGCGGGCTGTTGTTTGGAGCTGGCACCAGTCTCTGTGATGGCATCAGGCGCCTCTTCTGCATCCTCTGTGTGATACGGATTCGGGCTTTATGTGCGCTGAACAGATAACATGTATACTTATCTTTGTATTACGCCTCTTGCACACTACCGTATGCGCTCCGAGATAAGATCATATGAGTGCGGGACGACAGCCCCGCGGGCGGCCCGACGTCCACAGCATCATTGTAATCTATGATGCTGTGCGCTCCCGTGCGCACGACCAATGCCGCTCCGGGACATATGGCCCGCTCACGGAACGTATATCTCGGACCCCATACGGTCGTGTGCAAGAGGCCTTAGGCCCCTTTCACACGAGCGAGTTTTCCATGCGGGCGCTATGGGTCTGTGACCATGAGCGTTGTTTTTCACTCATCACTTGTGCGTTGCGTGAAAATCGCAGCACGTTCTATATTCCAAGCAAGTGCGGATGCGATGCGTTTTTCAATGATGGTTGCTAAGAGCTGTTGTTTGTAAACCTTCCGTTTTCTATCACCCGCGCGAAAAAAAACTGAACCACTGAACGCAATCGCAAACAAAACTGACTGAACTTTCTTGCAAAATGGTGCGAGTTTTCCTGAACGCATCCGGACCTAATCCGTATCGTTCGTGTGCAAGAGCCCGAAGACTTTCCATTCACTTCCAGAGCTGCATTCACAGTTCTGCTGGTTTCCTCTCAGCAGTTGGGTTGCATGACCTCACAGCTTTCCTTCAGCCCCTGCTGTATGTCAGGAGCCTCTTGTGGGTGACATTTGTGGAAACGTAGTGTCACTGTGTGCACCATAGAATGGGCAGTGCACTGTAAGGACTAGGTATAAGCTTCTGCTGCGTACACCCAACCTATCTAAAGGGCCCCACTGGGACTAAGGACTAGTCCTGGCACACAGACCTTACACCGAATATCACTCCCCCGCCATAATAGAGGCGTACAACTCTCACTGTGCCAAATTTTGCTTTACCTGCTGGGTCTGGACGGACTCGCCAGTTCTCCATGGTGGACAGGACCCGAGCGCTGGCCTGCAGACATGACAAAGACGGAAGAAGAAGGGAGAGGACGCACTAAACGGCATCAGAACCTAGTGTCCTGGGTCCATCAGAACCTAGTGTCCATCAGAACCTAGTGTCCACCCGAACCTAGTGTCCACCCGAACCTAGTGTCCACCAGAACCTAGTGTCCACCAGAACATAGTGTCCACCAGAACCTAGTGTCCACCAGAACCTAGTGTCCACCAGAACCTAGTGTCCACCAGAATCTAGTGGCCACCAGAATCTAGTGGCCACCAGAACCTAGTGTCCACCAGAATCTAGTGTCCACCAGAATCTAGTGTCCACCAGAATCTAGTGTCCATCGGAGCCTAGTGTCCACCAGAACCTAGTGTCCACCAGAACCTAGTGTCCACCAGAATCTAGTGGCCACCAGAACCTAGTGGCCACCAGAATCTAGTGTCCACCATGGCTGCTGCATCCAAAAACCTTGCACGCCGGCTGGATTTACCAGAAGTTGGCCACCGGGAATCTGCTTGACAGTCAAGAATCTCAGTCTGGCCCTGGCCACATCTACCCTGTGGTGTCCTTTTGGGATCCACGGGGCAGAATGTTGGTGTCCTAGGTGCCATCGCAGTCACGTGCCCTGCCTCCATAGTAGATACTCCACAGAATCCATCCCCTCAATGTTGGTGAAAGTTGCCTGAAATATGTCACCCCCTTGAAATCAATGGACTGTCCATGCTAATCATGGGTGCGATTCCTCTCTTATGCCTAATAGTAGGAGGCGTGCGGACAATCTTGTAAACAAGATCCTATTAGAGGCTCATGCAGATCTGCAAAACACGGATACCGCCTGTGGAACGGAACGTTCTGCTCTCTATTGAACAGTCCTATTTTTCTCCGTAAAACTGACAAGAATTGGATATGTTCTATTTTATTGCGGTTGCCACAGAACGGACATACGCTCGGTGTGCTGTCCACATCTTTCGCGGACCCATTGAAGTGAATGGGTCCGCATCCGATCCGCATTTTGTACGAAATATAAGTTCATGTGCATGAGTCCTAACTCAGGAAGCCTGACCCCTAGGAGATGCTGGAGTTGGTAATCTGACAGCGCCCGCTGTCCACTGGAAGCAGTGAGCTGTCATCTGTGGTGGGCGATGGCACTTGTTACCAGGCAGCCGCCCAAACCTTTTCAGCTACTGCTGGGGATTTTGTAGTAATGAAGAATTCCAGAACCTGATAGATAATTCCATGATGGATCATCACAGCCGGAGAATCTTGCTTTAAAGTAGCAGATAGTTTAGGTGCCCCAAAGTTCCGTGAATGGCAGCGGCCGCTCTGAACAGGGAGAAGACCTTCCACTATAATAGTTGTTTGGATTATTGATACTTTGTGTCTTTCCCTCCAAAGCGTCTTGTGTAAAATCTGCATCTGGAGCCCCCGTCAGTCCATGCTGTTATCATCATAGGCGTGCGCACGGGGTGTGCCGGGTGTGCCTGGGCACACCCTAATCACACCTCCGTGCTCAGCCTCCTGCACTGCTGCGCTTAAGCCCCGGCTGTCCCGCACAGCCAGAATGACACACATCTTCAGACTGCTCCGCTCCCGTGCTCCCATGCTGCGTGTCACTCACTCTGACGTCACACGCCTGCTCCGCCTTCTTCTTTAGAAAGTGGGAGGAGTAGGCGCGTGCGGCGTGACGGAGTGAGTGACGTCTCGTTACGCTTCCGCCGGCCTTGTTTGGATGTGTGAGAGCCTGACCAGGACCCAGTGATTGTGGAATACCAGCTGAAGTCTCCCAGTAAGAAGTACAAGTTCACAAGACTTTACATAAGACCCCGGCAGCCTCCACCCCATGTTGGGTGTCACTGTCAGAGACACTGTTATGGGGGGGGGAGATCTGTGGATGATGACACATATATAGCACAAGATGCTGCTATATATGTGTCATCCACAGATCCCCCCTGGCCCCACATAACAGTGTCATCCACAGACCACAGATCCCCCTGCATCTGTGTCAGATTCCACAGAGATACCCCCATAACAGTGCAATTCACAGATATCCTCTTAATAGACTGTTAAGGGGATATCTGTGGATGACACTGTTATGGGGGCATCTGTGTGGAATATGATACTGTTATGGGGGATCTGTGTATGACACTGTTATGGGGGATCTGTGGATGATGCACTGTTAATAACAGTGAGTCATCCACAGATGCCCCCATGACAGTGCCCATCCACCAATATCCCCTTAACAGTACGTCATCTACAGATGCCCCCATAACAGTGCATCATCCACAGATGCCCCCCATAACCGTGCGTCATCACAGATGCCCCCATAACAGTGCATCATCACAGATGCCCCATAACAGTGCATCATCCACAGATGCCCCATAACGGCGTCATCCACAGATGCCCCATAACAGTGCGTCATCACAGATGCCCCCATAACAGTGCATCATCCACAGATGCCCCCATAACGTGCGTCATCCACAGATGCCCCCATAACAGTGCGTCATCACAAGATGCCCCCATAACAGTGCATCATCCACCAGATGCACCCATAACAGTGCGTCATCCACAGATGCTCCCATAAAGTGTCATCCACAGATCCCCCATAATAGTGTCATCCACTGATGCCTATAATAGTGTCATCCACAGATGCCCCCATAAACAGTGTCATCCACAGATCCCCATAACAGAATTATCCACAGATCCCCATAATAGTGTCATCCACAGATGCCCATAACAGTGCGTCATCCACAGATGCCCATAACAGTGCGTCATCCACAGATGCCCATAACAGTGCGTCACCCACAGATCCCCCATAACAGTGTCATCCACAGATGCCCCCATAACAGTGCGTCATCACAGATGCCCCCATAACAGTGCATCATCCACAGATGCCCCCATAACAGTGCGTCATCCACAGATCCCCCATAACAGTGTCATCCACAGATCCCCCATAATAGTGTCATCCACTGATGCCTATAATATTGTCATCCACAGATGCCCCCATAACAGTGTCATCCACAGATCCCCATAACAGAATTATCCACAGATCCCCCATAATAGTGTCATCACAGATGCCCATAACAGTGGTCATCACAGATCCCCCATAACAGTGCGCCGGAAGCAAGCGGAGGACGGCACAGCAGACGACTGAATAGCTTTTTTGTAAGTACATTGTTTTATTTTTTAGTCTTTTATTATATTCTGGCTTTTGCTTAAAGGGACAGTAAAAATTTTGTTTTTTAGCTATGTATTATGCTTTTTGATAATAAGTAAATGTAGTGGTGCTGTAATGTGGACCCCAGGCCTCTGAGTCCTGCAGGCTGGGC